>NC_061511.1:179899935-179941256 GCF_022539505.1 Lolium rigidum | reverse complement strand
GTTCGCCTCCCGAACCGCGACTAAAGGTACCATTAGTCGCGGTTCCTGCAGCTTCGCGACTTATGGGGCTCACCGGAAGCCTGTTTTTCTACCAGTGAGTATGCACTCATCTAAAAATATAATCATAGTCCCCGGTGTGTAATGCTCCGCCGCGCCGGCGTTCTGCTATGCTGGCTTGGCGTGGCTTGTATCGGCCATGCCCGTACATGGAGCCCCACTGGGCTTTGTCTTTATGGGCTATGGCCCAAGTGGATTGGACTGGCGTGGTTACAAAAGAGAGGGCAGCTACGCTTGGCGATTTACACAAAAATAACCCTTTGTTGCAACTATAGCACAGACTGACCCTTCGGCAAACTGTTTCACCCATCTAACGCTTTTGTGTGGTGCCCCTCCCATGGGCGCCACACAGGCCCGTGCCTGCAGCGCCACTCTCCCAGCCGACGTGGCGCACTCGACGCTGAGCTGTGCGCCGATTCGACGTGGCAGGATGTGTGGTGCCGCTCCCATCGGCGCCACATTGTGAAACTGTGTCGCCGCCCGGAAGGGCGCCACACATCCACTTAAGTGTGGCGCCCGAGCCGCCCCCAGCCCGACCCTCTTCTTCTTTCTTCTCTGTTTCTTCAAGAATGCAAGGCGGCCCGGTGGTTTCTCCTCCTCCCCCCCCTCTCTCCCCCCACCAAATCGGCCACGAATTCGTCAGATCTGACTGACCAATCTCTTCCCCATCCATTCCTCAAGGTAATCCCCTTCGAATCCTTCCCATTCATCCACTAATTTCATAGATCTTGCTAGATTTGTACATGAACCATAGATATGGAAACTAGATATATGTATGTATGTATGTGTTGAAATGGCTATGTATGTGTTGAAATGGCTATGTATGTGTTGAAATCCATATCCTCATGTATCTATGTGTTGAAACCCTAGATTTGTGGAAACCCTAGACATCAAATTTCATGAATGTGTATGTGTAGGAATCCTAGATATGTATGTATCCATATTCTTATGCAAATGCATTCAAATGTGTTACATATGCCTATTATTTGTGATGGAATAACTCATATTTGTGATGGAATAACTCATATTTGTTAGGAATGGCTCATAATATGGTGTATTTGTGTAAACATGTAGGATGGTGTGGCTCCTAGATCAAGAGTATGACAGGGATCACTGGGCTTTTCATATGACGGAGAGGAAAACGGATCTTCACCCTTTGAAGATTCGTTACCATGGCACAGTGGATATGGCGTATGACGAGAGGTACACGGAGTTCATCCAGCCTACCGGTCTTCTCTCGTTCATATCGCTTGTAAGCCGTGGGGGGCCGAACATGAACGCCGCGGCACTCACCGCCCTTGTCGACCGGTGGAGGCCGGAGACGCACACCTTCCACTTGAGGGCCGGCGAGATGACCCCTACTCTTCAGGATGTTTCCATGATACTTGGACTTCCTATTAAGGGCGACCCACTGTGTATGAACACAGCTTCTGATGGGTGGCGCCAGCAGATGGAGAACCTTATTGGCATGGCTCCTCCGCCGCCAGAAGATCCAAAGGCGAGAGCTCCCGCCGGTGCAGCTTTCTCTTGGATTAGGCTTAACTTTGGACAATGCCCGCAAGGGGCCAACCAGGACACTCTCAGGACGTACACCCGCGTGTACTTATGGTACATGATTTCGAGGACTCTCTTTGCTGACAGTGGTGGGAAGCTGGCCCATTGGTGTTGGCTCAAGGCGCTTACGGTGTTGGAGCACCAGTGGAGTTGGGGAGCAGCGGCACTTGCCTACCTCTACCGGCAGGTGATGATTTGTTGTATGTACTATTCTTATATAGTAGTGTGCTAGATAAAGTACTAACCAAATGTCTTATGTACGCAGTTGGACGAAGCTTGTCGTAGGACTGGGAGCGGCGGTATTGGTGGATGCTTGCTCCTACTTTCCGTATGGAGCTGGGACCGCCTATCAGTTGGGCGGCCCAGGATACTCAACGAGAGGCCATGGCCTCATCACCGGAACAACCTTGATCGGGAGCCCACTTGGGTATACCTTTGGGACAATGTCTCCGAGATGACGAGCGATCCAAAGATCATGTACATGCACTACACTGAGGAGTTGGACACTCTTACCGCTGAGCAGGTAACCAATCACTCTTTTGCAATCCGAGTTCATAAATTCTATTAGCATGTTGTAAATTCTGAAATATTTGTATGCTGCAGGTGGATTGGGAGCCATATGGTACCAACTACCGTATTGGCGCGGGGATGGCTGACCTCAACCACAAGTGCCTTGAGGAGGCGTGGTTCTGGCGTATGCGCTGCCCACTCATATGCATGTGGCTTGTTGAATACCACCAGCCTTACAAAGTGATGAGACAGTTTGGGCTGTATCAGGAGTGCCCACCTCAGTGGCAAGACACGGACCACGCGCTTCATAGGTAAACTTCTGGAATCATGCGATGGAAGATTCTTGATTGAAGAGGTAGAATCTAACTTCTTGATTCTTGCAGGCTTGATAGGAAGCGGCAGAGGAAGATCACAAATTGGCCTGTCTATCATAGCGGCCATGTCACAGCGTTCCAACACTGTTTGGAAGCGATACGGAATGCTGGCCATGTGGAGATTGTGCCTCACGACTTGGCCGCTTTCAACAACTATCTCCAATGGTTTCATCAAAGCACGCGCATCGAGTTAGTGAAACCCGCGTATGATGACGATATCTTGGACGACCCCATCGAGTTCGATGAGGTTGCGCAAAGCCAGCACGACATCTATGCTCGCAAAGGGAGATCGACTTCTATTGCTTTCGAGCTGAACTTCGTGGTAATGGATTCTCTCATTAACTAGTATATCATCTACATTGGCATGTGCTCGCTTAAATTGTGTATAATATGTTTGTCACAGCGGTCGAAGATCCAAAAAACAGCTGAGGAGTGCGAGGTTGTTTGGGATCAGAGCCATAGAGATGAAAAGCCTATCAGACCGTTGCGGCATTTCATTAAGGTACGATCACCAACTTTGAGTGTACGCTATTATGTTCGGGTGGCTTTGTAACCATGAGTTCCATGACGCAGAACACTGCACGAAAGATGCGGCGGTTAGCCAACTTGCTAGGTTGTCGCGACGGCGAAATTCCTACATCCTCTTCTGAAGAGGCGGAGGTATGGACTATTTTGTTGCTGTCAAACATGTTCTTACTAATTTCAACTTTTGTAATCTCATGTGTTCATGTTTGTGAAGATTCCTGACGACGACGCTATTTTGAGTCAAAGCATTAGTCGCGGCAAGAAGCAAGTCACACGGTCTGCTTACCAGTTGAAGCCAAGGGGCAAGGCTCCAAAACGATACACTCCGGACGATTATGTCAACCGAGGAAAGAAGGTTGTCATTGAGGAGGATGAGGCGCCGCCGCGGAGATCATCTTTGAGGAGGATGAGGAACGATGAGCCGTTATCTTCAGAGGAGGAGGAGCAGCAGGAGAAGGAGTAGCAGCAACAAGAGCCACGGCAGCGGACGAAAAGGATGGCCGTCCGGAAGCAGCCCGTGAGGAGGGGACGTCGAGGATAGATGGATTTGTGTTGTGAACTCTATCTTCATTGCTACGTGTTCTAAACTCTATGTCATCACTACGTGTTGTGAACTATATGTCATTTCGAACCATGTCTATTGTTGCTACGTGTTGTTTGAATCTATGTGCTACGATGTGAGCTATGATGTGTTATATGTGTATGTTCTATGTGTATGAAATTGCTATTGTTGTGTTGAAAACTGTTTAACTAAGGCAAGAATTTTCATGGGTTTAACACAAGTCAACAAGTGGCGCCCCTCACGCTGGCGCCACACCTAACTATGTGGCGCCCGTGGCGTCGGTGCCACATATGTTGATTATATGTCGAAAACATCCAGGGGCTCCGGACGCTTGGTCCTTAGCCGTTTTGGCGAGGCTATTTGTGTCATCGGCGCCACACTGTGAAGTGTGGCGCCCGTGGCATCGACGCCACACAAACAGCCTTGCGAAAACGGCTAAGTCCCAGATGATTTGTCTTACAGCATGTTTTGGGCAATTATAAGTGCATGTGTGGCGCCGATGGGAGCGGCGCCACACATCCTGCCACGTCGGATCGGCGCACAGCTCAGCGTCGAGGGCACCACGTCGGCTGGGAGAGTGGCGCCGCAGGCATGGGCGCCACACAGTCATGTGTGGCGCCCATGGGAGGGGCGCCACACAAAAGGGTCAGATGAGTGAAATAGTTTGCCCGGAGGGTCAGTCTGTGCTATAGTTGCAACAAAGGGTTATTTTTGTGTAAATTGAACATAATTCGGGTTGGTCCCATTTCTCTTTCTCATCCCATACCTCTCCAGTGGCCGCTCTTCACAAGCGGCAAGCTCCTCTCCGGTGGCCACTCTCCACAAGTAGCAAGCTCCTCCGGTGGCCGCTCTTCACAAGCGGCAGGTTCCTCCGGCGGCCGCTCTCTATAAGCGGCGTTATCCTCTTTCTCACGCTCCGGTAAACTCCGGTAGCAACGGGGTGTTGCAGTGGTATCAGAGCCAACGATTCCTCCCCCGTACCTCCATCGATTTCTCCCCCAAAAAACATAAACTGGCGAATCAAGTCGAGATTTGATCTGTGTGAGGCACACATCTCCGGCCAACTTTTGTTTCCCTTCCTCGGCGCCCAAATCCCGCCTGAACTGAGCATACCTTAGATCTGAGAACTAGTAATGGTGGTTTGAATCTTTGTGTCGATGAGGAATTTGACTGGTGATTCACGACTCATAGCGACGTCATGTAGGTGGACATGGGGTGGATCCAAGAGGGAGAGCACGGGCTAGGCCCCCTCCCCCAATGCGTCGCCCCCTCAACCTGGTAGCAGTGCACTAAGAGCATCTCCAGCTGCGTCCCCCAAAGCGTCCCCCAAACCGCGCCGGATTGAGCGTTTGGGGGACGTGTTTTGTTCGTGCCGCCTTTGGGGGACGTCGCTCCCCAGCCGCGTCCCCCAAACGCGGCCCCAATCAGGAATTCAAATTGTTGCATTCAAAAGAGATCGTTCCCGCCGAATCGTCGCGATCAGAGTACTAGGCGCGCGATCATATTACAGACCATACTGCATGCTAAATTAGAAGAAGGGGTTGGTCGTCGGCGACGTATCCTGAGTCGACGCAGGCCCGTCGATCGCGACGACCTCGTCGCGATCTGCCTGGTGTTGTGCATGCTCCGTCTGCTCCGCCGCTGTCGCATAGGCCGACGATGGTGTAGCAGTCGAAGACGCGTCAGCCGGCTCTTGCTCCGCGGTTGCTGCCGTTGCCGCTGCCGCTTCCTGGGCCGCCGCGTAGGCCGCAGCGTCGGCCGCCGCCATTTTGGCTTCGATGTCGTCGAGTATCTGGCCTTTGAAGAAGTTGTGCGCCGCCCGCGTCCGCGGAGACATTCCCTCTGTCGACACTCTCAGCAGGGACATGTCGTCCCTGCGTTTCTTCAGCTCCAACTTCTCCTCTTGCCTCTTGAGCAGCTCCGCCCACCTTTCGTCGGTCTTTTTGTCGTGGGAGAGAAAGGTCGAGGAGACGTCCGCGGGGCATTTCGTGATCGACGCCTGCGTCTTCTCAGACGACGCGACGTCGGCCAAGGCGGCCTTGGCAGCCTTGTTGCCAGTAGGACGCCCTGCCGATGTTGCCAGCGGCGCATCCAGATCAATGGCGTCCTTCCCCTTGGACAGCGACTGGCGCGTCAACCGCCATTTCTCGTTCCCTTTGAGCTTGGTATAGCAATGCATCAGCGCGAACGACTTGTGACCTTCCGAGTTCCTAGCGTAAACCTCCATGGCCCTATCAAACTAGCCAAAGGAAGCGGAATCATTTCATCGAACACAATGTAGGCGCTACAGAGAATGGAAGAAAGAGTCGTACCATTTGGGAGAGGTCGGCGCCGCTCTCGGCTCTGGTCACTAAGTCATGATGGTATCCATGGAAGGAGTTCACCGACGCCTAGATGATGGCCCATCGGGTCGACATTGCCTTTTGGCTCCTCTTCATTGTCACTTTCTTGTAGTCGCTGTTGATGAGCTTGCGCTCATCGAACTCGGCCTTGATCCTCGCCCAATACTTCCCGTATTTTTGGTTGGCGCCGATGATGGAGTCATGGCTCACCGTCGCCCACGACTCGCACAGACAAAGATCCTCCAAAACCGTACTCTTGGGGCCTCGTGTGCCCGACGCCTTCTTCTTCTTTTTCTTCTTCACGCCGTCCGCGTCAACCTCCACGAGATCATCGTCACCGGCACCCTCCTCGTCTTCTTCCTCGCCGCCCTCTTCGTCCTCGTCGTCGTCCTCGTCCTCCACCCCCTCCTCTTCATCGTCCTCCTCGTCCTCACCCCGCCCTCTTCCTCAGCACCCTCAGCACCGGCGCCGTCGAATTCGAGCGGCCCCCTGCGGCCAGTGAAAGGGTCGCCGTCCGCACCGGGTCCTGGCTCGCGCTGCTCGTACGCCGGGGAGTAGAGGTTGTTGGGGTTGAAGCCGCCATGCGGCAGCGCATCCTGGTAGTGCGGCGACAAGTTAGGCGTCACGCACCCGGGAGTGCCGGAGGGTCCGTCGTTGTAGAAGGCGGATGACGACGGAGAGAAGACTCCCGGAACGTACACCGGCACGTTCGTACTATATGGGCTCGCGTTGGTGGCGGCGAGACACCCGGACATTATGTGCTGGTGCTGGCGCGCCGCCAGAGCCTTCTTCTCCTGCTCCGCCGCCCTCCGTCCTTTCCGCACCGCCGTCGACATCTTCCGACGCAGACAGTCTTGATGCCTGATGTCCCACAAGTATAGGGGATCGTGTGTAGCCTTTTCGATAAGTAAGAGTGTCGAACCCAACGAGGAGCTAAAGGTAGGATAAACATTTTCTCAAGTTCTATCAACCACTGATACAACTCTATGCACACTAAGCGTTTGCAATATCTAGGAAATAAAACTAGAGCGATAACGGGTATGAGAGGTGACTTTGCAGAACACTAAAATACACGGAATAAATGTTAGTGTTGCAACAATAAAACAAACTAAACTAACAGTACCATGAGTGTGGAAAGGCGGTGGTAATAGTGGTGACTTTGTCCAAGATCAATTAGTGAAGATCTTGGGTTCAGTGTCTTCGATGCAGCTTTCTATGTAGGAGAGGCTAAATATACATGCTCTCCCTCCGGGATTACAAGTACTATATGATTGGCGTGCTAGCAAACATCCGTAAATACTAGCAAGCATTAAGGTTTCCCCAACCATAGCCTTAAGTAAATGGTCCTCTTACTCCCATACATGCAACTATCTGGTTCGCGTCCTTAGGTTTTTGTCACTCCGGCAGAACTTCCCCTTCTAGTATACAAATACTACCAACCCTATGGTGCTTGATCCATGCGCGCACAAATATAATGGGCACCAAGGACGGTAACATATCAACATACAACTCTAATGAACCAAAGAGAAACAACTAATCAATCAAAGAACAAATAAACTATGGCAACATGACATAGATCATAGGATTATAACTTATAACATCAAACACCATGTTTACATAGGGCGGTACAGAGGTTTGTGAGAGGATGGACCACTGAATACAATGAGGAGTTGGTGATGGAGATGGCGGTGAAGACGTTGGAGGGCTCAGCGGGGAGCGCCGGGAGGCGGAGGCGCGGGCGGCGCCGGCGGCGGCGCGGCGGACTCCTTCCCCGCCGCCGGCATCATGGGGGAGCGCCGCCCTTTAGCCTTCTTTTTCCTTGAGTTGGTGCTGGTGTAGATGAGTGTTTCCCCCCTCCTTGGCTGCTGCCAAGGAGGAGGATTTCGTGACAATGCTTGGGAGCCTCCAAAAATAAGGTTTCCCATCAATATATAGTGTTGGAGATGCAATCTAGGCCATGGGATGGATGCCCCTTTGATCCAAGGGCTCTTGGGAACCTCTAGAACCTTCCTAGGACTCCTCTCTGTCCTTCATGAGCCTCACAACTCGTGGCTGGACCGAAATATCCAGGTATGGAAAGAGTTTATGTCAAATACGTCACCAACTTTTGGAGTCCCGAGACTGCACGAACCTCCGCAGTAATTCTGCTCTGCCGGATGCATCCGTTGTCCGTTCTGGACGAATAAGATGTCCAAATTGTTCGGTTTGAAATTCTCTACAACTTTGTAGTTTACGATTTTTCCATTGGACGTTGTTTTGATGGAGTTTTGAAGAGATCTTTGAAAAGTGTTCAGCAGGGACAGATTCCGGAAATTCCAGATTTCACCATAATGAGGTATTTCCTTCCATAATTGCCTATTTCCTGCACAACAAAGTTGAAACCAAAAACTTGTGCACTTTTGCAACTTTTAATAGGTTAGTCCCTTAAAACATATAGTAATTGTTGTAAAACAAGCATGGAACATCAAAAATTATAGATACGTTTGCGACGTATCAATGTCACTGATCATCGGTCCATCATTCCGGCTTCTTCTTCGGGGCCGGCGCCTTCCGCGGCTTCGCGAACGGCGCTTTCGCCCCTTTCGTCGCATTGCCCGGCGGCTTCTTCGCCGCTTTTTTGGCCATCTTCTTGAGGGCTACCGGCGGCGTCATGGAATGGGGAGAGGGTAGCGGCGGCGGGTAGACGGCGGGAGGGAGAAACAAATCGGCGGGGATAGGAAAAATGAATCGGCGGTGGGATATGTGTTGGGAGGCCAGAAATGCGCGGCGGCATAGGCGCGATATGGCGGGAGGGGCGGGATTTGGCGGGAGTGGGAGACAATTTTTCACTGAGCCGCTGACGCGCCGGGCCCGCGTCGGTTCGCCTCGCTTTTCGGTGTGTCCGGCATCCCCGGTGCGTCCCCTGTGGGACGGAGACGGGCTCGGGGCGCCGGACACCATATCGGCCGCGCCGGACAAAAATGGGCTTTGGGGGACGCGGTTGGAAACGTTTTTTTGTCCGGCGCGCCCCAAATTGCTTTGGGGAACGTTTTGGGGGACGCGGCTGGAGATGCTCTTAGTACTAGTATTATACTGTAATACAAGATATTAATAGCCGTGCAACCTAATTACTTAGTCCAGACTAACACTGATTCGTTCTGTATACTCACGGAAGCCCATCAAGCAACAAATATCCCACCTGCCCATGTATTTGATCCGTTGTGAGACAGGATGCCTAGAAATTTCTTTCCGTAACTCTCTTCCTCAATCTGATCGATCTTGCTCTAGGAAGGCCGTGCGCTAGGAAGGGGACGCGGCTTGCCTGTTCCTGTCGTGTGCGACGATCGGTGCGACTAGACCGTCCCAAACCATCGTACGGCTTTAAATAATGTATCCTCAGCGCTGGCTTTTGTTTGCAAACAGAAAAACGATAGTACGGCACAGCCCCTTCCGTATCCCTGTACCGTGTATGTTTTTGTGTACGTTGCTTCTCTTCCCCTTCTTCGTTCTCCCCATGTCTAAACTCGAGCTTGAAGAGCAGCGGACCAGCAGCAGATGGCGCGCCGTCCGTCGAGACCTGAGGCCGTGCTCCCGTCCCTCTAGCCCAACCCATTGAAGTATCTCCCTGCTCCGCCGTCCACCTCAAGGTCAGCGCTGTGGAGCTGGAGCATCGACCTAGACGGACCGTGTTGTGCAAGGCCAACCAGCAAGTCACAACTATGCTCTGAATCCCTATTTAACACATCACAACTAGGTTTCGAGACAGTTTTAACGAGGATATGCAAGTATCACGGAGGATACGGAAGGGAGTCGTATCAATGGTTTTTTTTTTTGTAGCAAAAGCCGGTATTGGGTGTACAAATTTAAAGCCGTAGGATGGATTGAAACGGCCTGGTCGCACCCCAATTTTTTTTGCCAATTATGCCGTGGAGCCGTGACGCCTCTTAAGTTTCTCGACCCTGATCAACTCATGCGCTCAGTTTCTTAGGGGTACACCTCCTCCATACACATGCTAATATATGTGACTGATTTTTTTGTTGGACTACGACCTAGCAGTCTAGTTCATAATTAGTATTCTATCATGCGATTGAATAATTTGATCAATTTACTAGTGAGATGATTCTTAAAATAACAAATGAACTGGTAGCCTTCTATTTCCTACGTTTTTATGTTGTTATTCAATTAAAGTGTTCATGAAAAAACACTTTTATTCGACATTTTGTTTACCAACCGGGACACCTGTCCCAAGTATGCGCCTCGACGTCAACAAAGGGCCGCATCATCGCCGCTGGTCATCATCGCCGACAACCATCTACATCAACAACCGCATCGTCGCCAACACTCATGGTCATCATCAACACTAATGGGGATCTTCTTTGACACCGCGACAATCCACGCGGATCCCGGGTTTAATCCCCAGAATCTACTTCAATAACTACATCGCCGTCTTCGTCCACCACGACCTCACCGCCAAAGTTGCGGTCTATTTTTATTTGCACGCCCGTGCTTAATTTTTCTTCTTGAAGCTACTTCATCTACTCCAACATATCGGCGGAAAACTTCTACGCCCGACTGTTCACATAGGCCTTCTCTGCTACTCAATCCAACTCTAACGCTCATGGCTCATGGTGGTCCATGTCTTCACACGTCCGGTGCTGGCAACACCAACGCATGCCTTCGTCCCCGGCACGCTCCCGAGTCCAGCAAGATCGGCAGCGTGTCGCCTACTTCTTCTACCACAATGACAACTTCCTCCTTCTGAGCGTCTTCCCGGGTTCAACGATGACAACGACCAAAACATCATCTACCGCACCTACGTTCTCCAAGGCGACTACATGACACTAGGCATCATCGACCACGACAACAACGACTTCGTCGACATCGGCATCATCAAGGACTACACCACGTCTTCGGCTTCTGCTCCAGTCGGACCGTCCGCGTTACTACCGATCCGACTGCGGGGGAGGGGGGTGGTAGAGTATATTATCTTTAGTTATATTAGGTAGTTTAAGATTGTAACTTTGATCTATCTCTACTAGCCTTCTTGCCCTCTAAGTCTTTTGTACTATATAAACTGTCCAATAGGCACACAATGTAATCACCAATTACCGCATATCAATATAACACAGTATTCCGCAATTCATACTAATATTGCCTTTCAGTGCAGTTTCGGTCCAATGTTTGATAGACCACACGGGTTACAAATCTGGTAGCTAGAGGAAAAAAATATTCTTGGTTACGTGCTATAGCTGGCTTATGGTTACCACTCCAAACTTGGTGATGTTACCCCTAACGATTATGATCACACATAACAGGTAAAACTGAATTTTGCAAGAACTATCATATTAGTAAGCCCTCGTTAGTAAATCAGAGGTTCAAACATCCCTGATCAAAAGCTACCTGAGCCTTCGAAAGCCCCTGAAGCTATTAGGGTATAACGCTACATCAAAATCAACCACATCAGCACATCATGCTCTCACAGATAGGCATACACATATAGAGACACATAAACAGGGAGGCCGCCGACTAGCCGTGGTCAAGGCAGACGTAGGACCTTTAATGCTGAGTTATTGTGCTTGTAGATGTTCATCTTTAGGACGATCTTGAACTCCAGCACATCGTCGCGTCCTAGGTTGTACTTGAAGACGACCCACGGACAGTTCCTCCCCAACACCACCTGCTCGCCGTGATAAGCAACCTGCACTCACTCGTCGCAACAACGACGGGCGGAGATGGCCACGCTGTGTGGCAGAGGTATCTTGATCCATTCCCTCAAGATGGTTTGGAATGTCAGTGGAATGACGAGCATGTGCAAGTCGTTCACTTCTAGTTGGACGTAGCAACGGTGGGGGATGAGGGCCCGGGGCAGGTGGTTGAGCTTCGGCCTTGTCCTCACCGCTGGCGGTGGCCGCGCAGAGCCTCTATCCTTCCTGGCACCACCGTCTTGAGTGCATTAATTAGTCCACCGATTGAGCACCATCTTGTCCTGGTACCCGCGTGGAGGACGCTAGCCCCTTCCCATCGTAGCACACTCCAACTTGATGATCTTTTATGGACATACAAGTAAGTGCACACTCAAAACAACTAATGCAGTTCATGTCCATGGCGTTAACCTCCCTAAAAAACCCTAACCGCACATCAAATCTAGACTTGCAATGAACAAATCTGGTGCCATAGCTACCGATGATAACCCGGAGCGTGCGATAAAGCTCTAGGAGTCTTAGACGGAGGCTGCCGTGGTAGGGATGGTGGCGGCACCGCCGGCGAAAAAATCCCCGCCAGGTAGGCAATGGTTGGCCCAACGAAGAGTGCACACTGCGGTCACCAGCACCTGTAGACGTGACAACACCTGAATTAAGCGTGCCTAAGAGCATCTCTAGCCGCATCCCCCAAAGGGATTTGGGACGCGTCGGCCCAAAAAACGTTCCCAGCCGCGTGCTCCAAAGGCTCTTTTTGTCCGGCACGGCCCAATACGGTGTACGACGCCCCGAGCCCATCCCCGCTACACATGGGACGCTCCGGGCATGCCGGACACAACAAAAAGCGAGGCGAGGAGTGGCGGGACCGGTGCATCAGCGGCACATTGAAGTTTAACGTAACTGTCGTCCACCTCACGACGGAAGTTATTGGCGCGCAGCAACGATGCAGTTCCCGCAGAGGCGCAGCGAAGCGTCTCGTCGCGCCTAGCTCTGCGTGCCGGCGTTAATGAGCGCCACCGCCTCCCTCTTTCATCGTCCCTCACACACAAACCCTAGCGCCTCTCTCCCCAACCCTAGCCGCCACCATCTCAAGAGTCGACGCCATGTCTGGTAGAGGCAGATGCCGTGGTCGTGGTCGTGGCCGCGGTAGAGCTTTACGCTCGCCGTCGCCTGCGACACCGTCGTCTTCATCGTTGGACCTGCAGGAGGAGGAGCGGCAAGTGCTATTCGAGTTCGTCGTCGTCCTCAAGGGTGACCCACTCGGCATCCAGAGGCCGCCAGACAAGTTCGTCGACTCCGTCGCCGGCGACGAGCCGGACTCGCTGCATCTGCGGGAGGCTGCCTGCGGCTGCTGCCGGTGGATTGTGGACGTGATCTTCGACACGCGCGGCAAAATGTACCTCCACACCGGCTGCGAGAAGTTCGCGCGCTACCACCACCTCGAAGCCGGCTTCGTGCTCACGTTCTCCTACCTTGGCGAGGCCGACATGAGCGTCAAGGTGTTCGACGAGACGCGCTGCCGCCGGCACTACCACGGCGACAACGCCGAGGAGGACGACGACTGAGTGTTGTTTCTTCGCAGCGAAAATAGGCACGGAGGTTTCTGATTGTTCTTCCTCGAAAGAACCAATAGGGGTACCGTCACGAGCTAGATTTTCCAGTTTTGGGTGACTGGGTGTGCCTGAGAGTGTTCTTTCTTGACAGCCAACACACAAAATCTGCGATGTCAATACTAGTTAGGTTTCGTTATTTTGCAATGTTTCATATTTGTATCACCATGGTTCAAACTATGTATTAGTTTGTGGAAACCATGTTCCAAATTGTATCTTAGTTTGTGTAAATCATGTTCCAAATTATGTATTAGTGTATGGAATGTTTCTTGTCTCTATTGAAATAAAAAAAAATGAAAAAGAACAGTGCTAGCAGACCCACCAAATGGACCGATTTATTCTTTGGGCGCGAAAAAAAAAATACACTTCGCGAAGACATCGGCCTTCGTCATCGTCCGGATGATGATGGACCACGAAGACGTGGACGCCCGGGGCGCACGCACGGTGGAGGAGGAAACAGGCGTGGCCTATTCCGCTGCGGACGATTCCGCCGCCCCGCGTGGGAAGAAGCCACGGCCACGGGGGAGATGACGGGACGAGAAGGAGACCTGGACGTTAAAAACAGGGACGCTTTCGCGTTGTTACAATGAGTTGTGGTTGTGCCTCTAGGGCTCCCGGGATCCGGCTTATAAAGGCGCACAGATCTAGGGTTTACACGGGGAGTCCTAGCCGGAATACAAGTTGCCTAACTACGGTACAATATCTTGCCGTGTACGTCAAGGATCCGCCTTCCATCAGGACCGTGCTGGATCCGGATACTTCATGGGCTTTCACGGATCCGGCCTCCTTCGTAGGTCGGTTGGGATCCGGCTTCCTGTTCCTGGGCTGGACTTCATCCTTCAGGATCTACAGCAACTGGGCCGCCTGATGGGCCACATGCCACATCACCATCTGTGGGCCACCCGGGCTTGCCGGATCTAGGCCATGCCGTTGATATACCCATAAAGTATACCCACAACAGTCGGCGGCCACGATCCGCGTGACATGGGCTAGACCAATCAGGGCAATGTTGGGCGTCTGTGAGAATTTGTGAAGGAAGAGGGCAAAACTGAGTAGTATCAAGAAACCAAGGGCAAGTGAGTAGTAAACAGATTAAGGGATTCAAATATGAGATTTAAAAAATGAAAAATGCGTGTTTTGTACAATGAAACCCATCTTGGCCTACCTCAAACTATTTGCAATACAAATATACATGAGTGTGAAAATTATGGCCTCATTCAGACAAAGTATGTTTTGGGGAAAGTTGTTTCGGGTAGGGCTTATTGTGGAAAACCATGCACCTTCATAGCTACTAGGTGATTTGAGAAGTGGCAATTTGTGGTAAAACTTGATTTATCTATGATTTGAGAAGTGGCAATTTGTGGTAAAGACTCCATGAGTAAGTGCCACTCTTTTTCGGAATTTTTTGCACATTAAATAACTCATTTAACTAGTTAATCCCATTTGTTGATTCTCTGTTGACCAGCCACTTGAGGGTAAAACTGAGTATATTGCACTAGCCAGTATTAGCACTCAAGGCGAAAACTGAGCACATAAAAAATGCTAGTATATGACTCGAGGGTATACCTGAGTATATCTAAATTTCCAGGGTTAGACTCGAGGACGCGTGTTGCGGTGCAGAAGTGGAAGACGTGCCATTGTTGATGCGTGTCGCGGTGCAGACGTGCAATAGTGGACGCGTAGGACGCGGGTCGCATTTAGGACGCGTAAGCCCCTCTCTCCCTCCCTCTGCACACAGTACGTCTTATTCTCGCTCACGCACGAAACCACGCCTCTCACGTCCCATCAACTTCTCCAAATCAAAAAAACCCCAACCGCCGTACGCGCGCTACGCTGCCGGTGATGGAGAAGAAGAATGCGCCGGCGGCCGTCGCCTCCGAGCCCGTCTCCTCCGAGCCCGTCGCATCCGAACCCGTCGCCGCCGAGCCCGTCGCCTCCGAGGGCGGCGCATCCAAGCGCGGCGCCTCCGTGAACTGGGCCTCTCTCTCGGCTGATGGACCACTTCACAAGATCGGCGAATGCTTACTGGCGAACGAGGAGTACGCGGACACCTACTCCGCTATGAGGCAAGTCTGTAGAAATTGGCGCTCAGGTTTACCTGAGCCCGACGTGCACCTGCACGAATGGATGATGCTAGACCATGCCCTTCCACGCGTCGCTGAGTTCACCTTCCTCCAACTCGGCACATCACGCTACGTCACCATAGATCTATCGGAAGTTCATGCAAGGTTCAAATTCCTCCATATCTATAGGGTTAATCTACCTTTTTATTTTCAATCTTAAACATCTTAGTGCTGAATGTTATCTTCATCAATATATTTTAGATACTACTTCGTCGGCTTTTGCCGTGGCGTCATCGTGCTTGCCCAGAAGAACCCGCCGCACAAGATACGGCTTCTGAACCCACTCACAAAGAAATCGAACACTATGTTTGAGGCGCAGATGCCATCTGTTTTTCTGGATTCAGTCGTTGTAATCAAATCCCCGACTATGGTCTTCGTTGCCGCACATTACCCGCCGGAAATTGGTTGGGTCGATGAGAGCACTCCAACTAAGTATATATATGAAGATTGGGGAGAAGAAATATTTTCGATCGAGAACCATTGTATGCGTTGCATTACCCCGTTCAATGGTGAACTGTATGCAGTAGCTGCGGACAGTTTTGAGTCCGGAAGAATAGTGTGCACCAATGTACAGTTGCAGCAGCGCGCGAGCACTGTCAAGATGGAGACACTAATTTCATTTCCAGAACTTGGAAATGAGAAGTTCTACCTTGTGAAGTCGGATGGTGATCTGCTGGTTGTGTTGTTGGTCAACCTGGTTTGGCGGGCAAACCATTGGTGTACCGTGTGGACACTCAGAGCCGCTCTCTCCATCCGGTCAGTAACATTGGTAGTAATGCCTTCTTCGTGAATTATATCCGCTGTATCTCCGTCGACACCAGAGTGCACCCGACACTTCGACCTGGTTGCATCTACTACACGGATTTGGGTTATATCAGAGAGTACTCTCATGATACAAAGGCCTGGGATGAGTGGCCACTACGTGTGGATAGAATGGGATGAGTCCCTTTCTACCAGCCCCACGCGACGCGGGCCCACACGACGCGGCCCCACACGTCAGCACGGAACGGTCAACTTAACGGGAATCCTGCCGTCTGAGCTGCTTCTGCGGGTTTCAAACAAGCACTTGGGGAAAACTGAGGAAAAACTAAGGAGCTGGGGAAAACTGAGCACAACTAAGGAACCGAGGGCACGAAAATAGAAATCCCTACAATAAAACACATTTTCCAAAATTTCTGTCAGCAGTCTGGTTAGATTCCAAATTGGGCAAAATCAGGTATTATCTTTAGCAAAGCTGTGGACAATAATGTTCAAACTCAACTGAAAACTATTTTCCATGTGCCTGATATTGATGCAAGATTTACACTTATGACATCCTCTCATCCTTCCAGCAAAAAACAGATCTGAGGCTTACAATTTTGTTCTAGCTAAATTCAAATCGAAGCTTTCAACTTATAAAGCAAAATCTCTATCCCATGCTGCCAGGCTAGAGCTCATTAAGTATGTTTTTTCTTCCATCCCTATTTATTACATGTCCAACATCATCTTCTCAAAGAAATTTCATGCAAAAATCACTTATATTATTAGGAATTTCTGGTCGACAGGAGTTAACTCTGATCCTGAACATAAGCCCTTATGCCTAGCTGCCTGGAAAAATATTTGTGCCCCTGTCAAGGATGGTGGCCTAGGAATCAGAAACCTCAATGCAGTTAATCATGCTCTCATTCTCACATCTATCTGGAGAATAGCAGAAAATACCTACAGCCAACTTTATCAAATCCTTAAATCCAAATATTTCAATGACACATCTATTTGGAGAGCAAAGCCAAATATACCTAAATCAGCTTTCTGGACTTCAGCTATTAAAATTCTTCCTCTGTTGCAGCAAAACTCTTCCTATCAAATCTCTCAGGGAAATATTTCCATTTGGAGTACTCCCTGGTGTAGCTCTTGGGAGAATATTTATGATGATCTCATTATCCAAGATCCCCATTTCATTTACCCAGCAAAAGTTCATGATCTCTGGATGCCTCAAACAAAAAACTGGAATATTCAGCTCATAGACACTCTCTTTCAAAGACCTACTGCAAATGCAATCAAAGATGTTAAAGTTATTCCGTTTGATGAACCTGACATTCTCTATTGGAAATTCACTCCAAATGGAAAATGTAATACAAAATCTGCTTACAAAACCTGTTTGCAGTCCCTTTTTGATGCAAGTTCTCCCAAGCCGGTTCCACCAGATGCTGCAGCATTAAATTTGCTAAACAAAGTATGGAAGAATAAAGAGTTGTTGCCAAGAATCAAGACTTTTGCTTGGAGAATAATTAGAAGAGCAATTCCTACATGACAAAGAGCATCTAGGTACTCAAGACATATTTCCAACATTTGTTGCAGGTGTGGTCTTCAAGAAAATGATATTCATTTATTTTTCACTTGTACTTTTGCTAGAGCAGCTTGGTTTCATTCACCTTGGTATCTTAGAATGGACTTAATAACTCAAAATTCTGAGAGCTTTCATATCACTATTTTAAAGCTCCTAGCACTAGATCACCCTCAGGTTACAATTCCAAAAATCTTTACTTTTCTTTGGTGCCTTTGGAAAATGAGAAATGAAAAATTGTTCAACAATGTTGATGCTCAGCCTAGCTAAACAATTATTAGAACTAATGCTCTGCTTAATAGCCTACAAATTCATACTTCTCCACCTACACCTCCCAAAATCCATGAAACACCTAAAGAGCTTTTATATTCTGGCCCAAAGATTTTTGTTGATGCAGCTTGAAGAAACAACACAAATGGACGACCCACCAAAGCAGGAATTGGAGTCCACATCACATGGAAGCAAGATCAACACATAACAGATGTTTTCGTTTCAGCAAAGACAGCTCCAGTTTCTTCGCCGATTCAAGCTGAGGCAGAAGGACTTCTCATTGCAGCCAATATTGCATCCTCTCTTCTTTTACAGGATCCATACTTCTTCACAGATAACCTGGGACTAGCAAAAGCAGTGCAGGCGCATGGCGGTACTGATCCAAATGTGATGTGGGAAATTAGAAGACAGGCGGTGCAATTTCAGGAAACCCTGCAGACACTTAGGCCAAACATATTTCATATCAAAAGAAGCCTCAACGTTCTAGCTCACAACTGTGCTTATCAGACAAAAACTCTAGTTAGAGTCTCACCTATTTGCTCTTGCAGCAATACTACTCATGCATCTTCATCTTGTCATGTTTCTGTTGCAATCAATCGGTTGCTACCAACAGGCTTGCTGTTTGTATCTGTATAATGCTTATGAGTAATGAATTAGGGTGCTCAGCACCCTACCCTTGTTAAAAAAAAACATACGACGGAGGCGGCCACGCGGGAACGCTGTACTCGCGTTGCGTACGGGGAAGGGCGGCCAGGTGCGGTCGCTGCGTACGGACGCGGGTCAGGTTGTTGCCACATATCGCTCGCTCGCTAGTTTACTTCCCTTTGAAGGGGTCGGTCTTTTTATAGTGGTACCTATTAATAGCCGTGCAACCTAATTACTTAACCCAGACTAACACTGATTCGTTCTGTATACTCACGGAAGCCCATCAAGCAACAAATATCCCACCTGCCCATGTATTTGATCCGTTGTGAGACAGGATGCCTAGAAATTTCTTTCCGTAACTCTCTTCCTCAATCTGATCGATCTTGCTCTAAGAAGGCCGTGCGCTAGGAAGGCAGACAGGCCGTAGGCCGCTGCCAATTTTTTTTTGCCAATTATGCCGTGGAGCCGTGACGCCTCTTAAGTTTCTCGACTCTGATCAACTTATGCGCTCAGTTTCTTAAGGGTACACGTTCTCCATACACATGCTAATATATGTGACTGATTTTTTTGTTGGACTACGACCTAGCAGTCTAGTTCATAATTAGTATTCTATCATGCGATTGAATATATTGATCAATTTACTAGTGAGATGATTCTTAAAATAACAAATGAACTGGTAGCCTTCTATTTCCTACGTTTTTATGTTGTTGATTCAGTTAAAGTGTTCATGAAAAAACACTTTTATTCGACATTTTGTTTACCAACCGGGACACCTATCCCAAGTATGTGTCTTGCCGTCAACAAAGGGCCGCATCATCGCTGTTGGTCATCATCGCCGACAACCATCTACATCAACAACCGCATCGTCGCCAACACTCATGGTCATCATCAACACCAATGGGGATCTTCTTCGACACCGCGACAATCCACGCGGATCCCAGGTTTAATCCCCAGAATCTACTTCAACAACTACATCGCCGTCTTCGTCCACCACGACCTCACCACCAAAGTTGCGGTTTATTTTTATTTGCACGCTCGTGCTTAATTTTTCTTCTTGAAGCTACTTCATCTACTCCAACATATCGGCGGAAAACTTCTACACCCAACTTTTCACACATGCCTTCTCTGCTACTCCATCCAACTCTAATGCTCATGGCTCATGGTGGTCCCTGTCTTCGCACGTCCGGTGCTGGCAACACCGACGCGTGCCTTCGTCACCGGCACGCTCCCGAGTCCAGCAAGCTCGGCAGCGTGTCGCCTACTACTTCTACCACAACGACAACTTCCTCCTTCCGAGCATCTTCCCGGGCTCAACGACGACAACAACCAAAACATCATCTACCTCACCTACATTCTCCAAGGCGACTACATCACACTAGGCATCATCGACCACGACAACAACGGCTTCATCGACATCGGCATTAAGGACTACACCACGTCTTCGGCTTCTGCTCCAGTCGGACCATCCGCGTTACTACCGATCCGACTGCTTGGGGGGGGGGGTTAGAGTATATTATCTTTAGTTATATTAGGTAGTTTAAGGTTGTAACCTAGATCTATCTCTACTAGGTTTCTTGCCCTCCAAGTCTTCTGCACTATATGAACTGCCCAACAGGCACACAATGTAATCACCAATTACCGCATATCAATATAACACAATATTCCGCAATTCATACTAATATTGTGTTTCAGTACAGTTTCGGTCCAGTGTTTGATAGACCACACGGGTTACACATCTGGTAGCTAGAGGAAAAAAATGTTTTTGGTTACATGCTATAGCTGGCTTATGGATACCACTTCAAACTTGGTGATGTTACCCCTAACGACTATGATCACACATAACACGTAAAACTACACTACATCAAAATCAACCACATCAGCACAGCATGTTCTCACACATAGACATACACATATAGAGACACATAAACATGGAGGCCGCCGACTAGCCGTGGTCAAGGCAGAAGTAGGCCTTTTGACGCTGAGTTGTTGTGCTTGTAGATGTTCATCTTTAGGACGGCTTGATCTTGAACTCCAGCACATCGCCGCGTCCTAGGTTGTACTTGAAGACGACTGACGGACAGTTCCTCCCCAGCACCACCTGCTCGCCGTGATAAGCGACCTACACTCACTCGTCGCACCAGCGCCGGGCAGAGATGGCCACGCTGTGTGGCAGAGGTATCTTGATCCATTCCCTCAAGATGGCCTGGAATGTCAGTGGAATGACGAGCATGTGCAAGTCGTTCACTTCCAGTTGGACGTAGCAACGGTGGGGGATGAGGGCCAGGGGCAGGTGGTTGAGCTTCGGCCTTGTCCCCACCGCTGGCGGTGGCCGCACATAGCCTCTATCCTTCCTGGCACCACCGTCTTGAGTGCATTATTAGTCCACCGATTGAGCACCGTCTTGTCCTGGTACCCACGTGGAGGACGCTAGCCCCTTCCCATCGTAGCACACTCCAACTTGATGATCTTGTATGGACATACAAGTAAGTGCACACTCAAAAGAACTAATGTAGTTCATGTCCATGGCATTAACCTCCCTAAAATACCCTAACCGCACATCAAATCTAGACTTGCAATGAACAAATCTGGTGCCGTAGCTACCGATGATAACCCGGAGCGTGCGATAAAGCTCTTGGAGTCTTAGACGGAGGCTGCCGCGGTAGGGATGGTGGCGGCACCGCCGGCGGAAAAATCCCCGCCAGGTCGGCAAGGGTTGGCCCAACGAAGAGTGCACACTGCGGTCACCAGCACCTGTACACGTGACAACACCCGAATCAAGCGTGCCTAAGAGCATCTCCAGCCGCATCCCCCAAAGGGATTTGGGACGCGTCGGCCCAAAAAACGTTCCCAGCCGCGTGCCCCAAAGCCTCTTTTTGTCCGGCGCGGCCCGATACGGTGTACGACGCCCCGAGCCCATCCCCGCTACACATGGGACGCTCCGGGCACGCCGGACACAACAAAAAGCGAGGCGAGGAGTGGCGAGACCGGCGCATCAGCGACACATTGAAGTTTAACGTAACCGTCACCCACCTCGCGACGGAAGTTATTAGCGCGCAGCAACGGTGCAGTTCCCGTAGAGGCGCAGCGAAGCGTCTCGTCGCGCCTAGCTCTGCGTGCTGGCGTTAATGAGCGCCACCGCCTCCCTCCGGCCTATAAAAAGGGCCGCTCTTTCATCGTCCCTCACAAACAAACCCTAGCGCCTCTCTCCCCAACCCTAGCCGCCACCATCTCAAGAGTCGACGCCATGTCTGGTAGAGGCGGAGGCCAAGGTCGCGGCCATTGTCGTGCTCGTGGCCGCGGCAGAGCTTTACGCTCGTCGTCGCCTGCGACACCATCGTCTTCATCGTTGGACCTGCAGGAGGAGGAGCGACAAGTGTTGTTCGAGTTCGTCGTCGTCCTCAAGGGTGACCCACTCGGCATCCAGAGGCTGCCGGACAAGTTCGCCGACTTCGTCGCCGACGACGAGCCGGACTCGCTGCATCTGCGAGAGGCTGCCTGCGGCTGCTGCCGGTGGATTGTGGATATGATCTTCAACACGCGCAACAAGATGTATCTCCACACCGGCTGGGAGAAGTTCGCGCGCTACCACCACCTCGAAGCCGGCTTCGTGCTCACGTTCTCCTACCTTGGCGAGGCCAACATGAGCGTCAAGGTGTTCGACAAGACGCGCTGCCGTCAACACTACCACGGCGACAACACCGAGAAGGACGACGACTGACTGTTGTTTCTTCGCAGCGAAAATAGGCACAGAGGTTTCTGATTGTTCTTCCTCGAAAGAACCAACAGGTACCGTCACCAGCTGGATTTTCCAGTTTGGGTGACTGGGTGTGCCTGAGAGTGTTCTTTCTTGGCAGCGAACACACGAAATCTGCGATGCTAATACTAGTTAGGTTTCGTTATTTTGCTTTTATATTTGTGTCAACCACGGTTCAAACTATGTATATTTGTGGAAACCATGTTCAAACCGAACCAACTTTTAGGCTACTTTAAAAGTCGTGCGTAAAAGAACAGTGCTAGCAGACCCACCAAATGGACCGATTTATTCTTTGGGCGCGAAAAAAAAACACTTCGCGAAGACCTCGGCCTGAGGAAATCGTCCAGATGATGATGGACCAGGAAGACGTGGACGCTCGGGGCGCACGCACGGTGGAGGAGGAAACAGGCGTGGCCTATTCCGCTGCGGACGATTCCGCCGCCCCGCGTGGGAAGAAGCCACGGCCACGGGGGAGATGACGGGACGTCAAAAACAGGGACGCGCCGGCCGGGGCCGCCTCCCCCCAGCAGGGGCGGGCCTAGCTCAAGTCAAGGGTATTCAACTGAATACCCTTTATTTTGCCAAAAACTTATGTACGTATAGTATGTAATGTGTATATAAAGGAAAAATAATAGGAAAATAACATAAAATGACATTGTAAATCAAACAATCCACCCAAAATAAGGAGTACCATGTTCTCTCTCCCTATTCTGAGTGTCCTTCTATTCTTCTACTGGCACATTATATCTAAAAAAGCCACATCCCAGCCAAAATAAGGATTTAAGATGTCAAAGAAATAGCTTAATTTATTTGAATACCCACAGTTCAAATCCTGAGCCCGCCGCTGCCCCCCAGCCGCGCCTTTCCTGTCCAATCCGGCCGGACAACGCGCGCCGAGGCTAGCGGAGAAAAGATCTCCAACCCAATCCAAGGCGCCCCCTATCCGCGGTTCCCGCTGTCGGCGTCAAGGCGCCCGGCGTAATTAAACTCGGCCGGCCACCCCCTCTGACCCCGAAGCACCCACGCGCACGCGCAACACGCCAACTGCGTCAGCATCCAGGCTCCTTCTTCCTCCTCCCAAGGCCTTCGCCTCGGCTCGGTGCTCCGGAGGCCACAGGCGTCGCTGTTGCTGCTCGCGTGCTTGCGCTGGGTGAGTCGCACGATTCCCGTCCCTCCGCAGATTGTGGAATTGTTTGTTAGGTTTAATTTTGAGTGCTCCGGAAGATCGACCATTCGTCTCTCGCGGGCACGAAGCTAAAGCTTTTGTTTTTTTACGGGACACGAAGCTAAAGCTTGTGCTGCCACCGGGTCTGCTTGCATTTCTCAGAGGAACTTCTTTCCCCGATTTATTCCCACAGCCCCGGTTCTTCGCCTTTTGGCGGATTAGCGGCCTCGATTTTTGCGACCCTGTTTTCAGGATAGATTGGGCTCCGGAATTGGAGCTTGCACCGCTTTACCGAATTGCTTTGCCGATCAAAAGTCAGAGGAAATTTAGACTTTAATCCGTACAATGCTCCGCAGTGTTTCCCTCGCCTCCTTTCTATTGCTGTTTCTTGTGCCTGGCAAGAACCGAAGCCGCAAAGGTGCAAGCCGGTACGGTTTAGTATAAGTAGAGAGTCAATTCCTTGATGCCGGTACGGTACGAAGACGTTCTTTCCAGGTGCGACGAAAACAACATCAATCCATGGTAGCTCGCGTGCTCTGTGCGTGGTTGCGCGGTACAGTAACTTCTCCTCTGCAGCCCCATTCAGGCTCTTCTGCTCTTGTGTTCCGTTATTTTTCTTTTCCAGGATAGGCAGTCTCACATTCTCAGCTTTGTTATTGCTCATCTGGCAATTCGTTGCCGCTGTTTCAGTTGGACAATTTTGATCATCTCGGTGTGATTAAATAATTCTTGAAAAAAAAACATCAGTGGCTATTTTAATTTTGTAGTTTTGTTATGCTCGATTTCAATACTTTGTCCCGCAAAATAATCCTATACGATTTCCCTGATTGCTATCTTGTCTCTAACTGCAGCTGCTACCACCTATTTTTACTAGTTCTCATTTTCAAGAAGCGATGCGGTCGGAAAGTTGCCTATATTAGTCCATTTTTTTGTATACATTGCACTTTATTGAGGACTGCCTGTAATTGCAGGGGTAGATTGGTGCTTGAAGGAAGTACTGAAAATGGTTAGTGCAAGGTCACTAGACGGGGAGTTGGATTCGTGCTTCAGGAACCTCACGGTGTCTCGTGGCGGTGGAAGGGGGCAGGCTGAAACTGGTAGCGATATGCCTACGTTGTCAGGTTGGAAGGACCTTCCAATGGAGCTGCTCATGCGGATTATATCAGTTGTTGGAGACGATCGAATCGTCGTTGTGGCATCCGGTGTTTGCACTGGCTGGCGTGACGCGTTAGGATGGGGGGTCACTAATCTTTCCCTCTCATGGTGAGTAGCTTTGTATCCACCAGTCTAATTCTTCAGAGCAGAAGGTGTTTCTTTCAGTCTTGTGAGAAGGGATGAATTTTGCTCAACATTTACATTTACAAACATTACATTGTTGCATAGACCAGGTGTAATTGGTATCAAGTTGATATTAATATATTCACTTTATAAAAAAAGGCAAAGGGAGCCCTTGAACAAGAGAATTTCAGATATGATAATAGGTAGTTCTTACTAGATTGTTTTCTCTAGTTCACTGACAGGTTCTAAACCCAGCCTCCTAATAATAATATCGTTTTTAATAGACAAAGTTATCAATCACATGTGCTTAAACTTGTTCTGCACCCGCCATGCCTGGCGCTGAAGTCTTCATCTACCCATTTCATTATTCTATTTTCTGAAAACAACACATCATTTTACCAGGTATGTTGTGTGAGTCAAAAGCTGGTGCCTTTTGTAGTTGCTTTATGTTTATGGTAGTTATCATTTTCTACATGCATCACAATGTGAGAAACTTTCATCAACTGCCTTGATGCCTTGATTCTTCATCTTGACAGTGATATACTGCCCTTTATACTAACTACCTTGATTCTTGAAACTTTATAAATAGAATATGAAAAAACCTCTTCATAACTACTTTTTTTTAGTTTGTAATGATTATTCCAAAAACGAATCTAGGGATGAAACCACACTGGACTTAAAGCTTACCAGGCTGTGGATCTTCTGTGACTTATTTCAGTCAACATTTCCTGTATGCGAAATAGTTATATACTGGTTACTATAAAAAAACAAATTGAAGTGTCAAGCTAGCTGAATGAACATTTGTTGGTAATGTCACAAGGATTTCATATATCCCTGATGAGCACCAATGAATGTGACCTTCTTTTGTCACTTTTATTCCTAATTAGTTAATGCGTCATTTTGATATTTCCTGTAAAGAATTGCGTCATTTGCGTCCATATTTCAGTGTCTACTGGTTTTATTGATATATTGTTTCAAACATAGCATCTCTTCCAATGTTTCTCTTCTCAATTTCACCTCACATGCACACAACCAAGCCTTACCAGTGAATATAATTGATGTTTTCTTAACGGTCTTATAACTGGTGTTGATTATATGTACCTTTTAGGTTCTGTTGGTTGAATTTAAATTTGTGCCATCTGCAGGTGCCAGCAGAACATGAATAATTTAACAATATCATTTGCTCACAAGTTCACAAAGCTTCAGGTTCTCACTCTTCGCCAAATCAAACCTCAGCTTGAAGACAGTGCAGTAGAGGCTGTTGCCAACTACTGTTACGATCTACGTGAGTTAGACCTCAGCAGAAGTTTCAGGCTTAGTGACCGCTCACTGTATGCACTGGCCAACGGATGTCCTCGGCTTACAAAACTAAACATCAGTGGATGTTCCAGTTTCAGTGACAGTGCCTTAATCTACCTTAGTTGCCACTGCAAAAACCTGAAGTGCTTGAATCTCTGTGGATGTGTGAAGGCAGCCACTGATGAATCTTTGCAGGTATTTCACTTAACCCAACATTTGCTTGGCATGTTTTCATGAACTTATGTTTAATCTCTAAAACTGTTAATGCAGGCCATAGCCCGTAACTGCGCGCACATGCAATCTTTAAACCTAGGTTGGTGTGACAATGTCACAGATGAGGGGGTTACCAGTTTGGCATCAGGTTGCCCTGATCTGAGGGCCCTAGATTTGTGTGGTTGTGTTCTTATAACAGGTAATTGCCACATATGTTCATGACTAACTCTTTGGATTACTATTGCTCTTCATTGATTGATGAGAAATGTTGTATTTAAGGACATGAAAATAGCATTATGAAGCACTTGGTTGCTGTATTGCAAAAGAATTTGGGATGCTTTGAACTAACCTTTAACAATTGCTTATCAAAAAGCCACATTTAAAATACCAATAGGAGCCAAGATTGTGAAGTTTTGTGTTGCTACTTCAGAATTTAGACAAGTGTGTCCTGAGCATCTTAAACACTAATTCTAATTTCTACCCAATCTTTCACTGCAGACGAGAGTGTTATTGCTCTTGCAAGTGGGTGCCCTCACCTTCGATCCTTGGGCATGTACTACTGCCAGAACATCACCGACCGTGCCATGTACTCCCTCGCAAACAGCTGTGTGAAGAGCAAACGAGGGAGGTGGGGTGCAGTGAGGAGCAGCAGCTCAAAGGACATCGACGGGCTGGCAAACCTCAATATCAGCCAATGCACAGCATTGACACCTCCAGCTGTTCAGGCGGTCTGCGACTCCTTCCCGTCACTCCACACCTGTCCTGAGAGGCACTCCCTCATCATCAGCGGCTGCCTCAGCCTGACATCTGTTCACTGTGCCTGTGGCCTCCAGCGGCACCGTGCTGAAGGCACCCTGCAGCCCACGAGCCATGCGTACTGAGCATTTTCGTGGTCTTGTTTCTGGTAAACACCATCTGCCTTGTGGGGGGAGTTCGGTCCTGACCTAGAGGAAGACATGTACATAAACTCGGAACTTGGTAATGTAATGTATTAGGACTGTTGTATTAGAGGGCTCTGTGTGTGATTAGTCGACCATTGAGTGGTTGGCTGGAGGGTTTCATGCTCTCCCATGTTCTGAAAACTGCCAAGAAATGTTATGTTATGGAGTATTGGATTTCTCTGAAGAAGCTTGTGTATTTATTTTCATGGCCTTCTCCTTCTGCGTACATACCTTCATGTGCATTGACCATTGGTTCGTTCTGTGCATCAGTAGTTTGCAGCTTGTGGTATAATAATATAGACAGATTCTGGCTGCAGTGCTAGTGGAAGTCTTTGAAGCATTTCAGGGGGATGAGGTTACCTGAGGCTTTGTCGCCATTCATGTTTTCAGTTCTTATGTAGGTTGTTTTGGTTTAACATGACTGAATCCAACGTATCTCAACAGAATTCCCAATCTGTGATCTTGAAATAGAGTTTGATGAAGATGAGATGAGAATAAAACCGATTTTATTTTATCTGACGATGGTGATGATGTCTTTGCTTGATTTGCCAGGAAGTGCAATAAACCTCCAGGAGCTTAAGCATTTTTAGCTTAAGCATTTTTTATTTGACGATGACGACGAGGTCTTGCTTGATTCGCCAGGAAGCATTAGCAACGACTGGACAGGTCATACGAAGAATAACAGTGAGTGTCTTGGTTCCGAACTCACCAAAAGAGTCATCACCAGAATCAAGCCTCAGTTGTGTTGACAATAGTAATGGAGAAGCATGGAGCCCAAAACAGCTACCCTTTGATTGAGCAGTAGATGAACATAATTCAGCAGAATCTAGTTCAAATCTAGAACAAGCCAGGTACAGTACGAAGATGACAAAGAAAGTCTGCGCTGCAAGTTCACTGGACCATCGCGTCAGGGTTCCCGGCGGCAAGAATATCAAGCAGAGAGTTCTGGGGCTCCAGCTCTTCATGCCACAGTGGCAGTTTGTTACCAGGGTGAAAGCTCCTCTTAACACCCTCCGCGTTTATCTGTGATGATCACAAATCAGTATATTATTACTCTCGAAAAAAAAGATCAGAAATCAGTATATCTAAGTAGGCACAAATCTTCTGGGAAACAGACAACAAACTTCTTACGCAACAAGTAGAAGATGGAAACTAAAATTTTATAAAGGACACAACATTTAAGTTGACAGTCTGCCTTACAGCCACGCATTATACACAGTTTTGCAACCAACCATGACTTTTTTTTTGCAAAAAAAGAGCTATTCAAGGTAATTATAATTATCTACCCTAGCGTATTTCAGCACATGAACCAATTGAGAATAGTTCTGAAAATCAAGGGCCAACAGGAGCATAGCTATAAAATATTTCCCACAGAAGATGACAAATTTGGTCTTAAATTTTAACTGATCTTATTTTATAAACCATCAGAAGATACTGTCAGATACTGGTTTCAAGGTTTGACTGCTGGTTACAAATCAGCCAGGTTTTATCATCTATATATTGGAAAAAAGTCTAAGTTAATCCAAGTTCCTCTGATACTATGTACTTCTGAACAAAGGGACAAAGCAAGAAATTTGCATGAGAAGAGGGCATACAGTAACGGTGCGAACAACCCCTCCACTAGCACCATCACGGGCAATAGCAAGGGAAACCACCTTCACCACAAACTTCTGTCAAGATCAGGAGAAGAAAAACCATGTTAGGAGCTACATCACAAGGATACAAATCATTGACTGAGAAATGATGTTTCTGCTCTACAATTCTGGAGTTTGCCATCAATATGACAATCACTTTACTCGATGTCAATGATGAACAAAACTGACGCAAAATCCATGAAGAAGCTTTATTCCACTTTTAAGGAAATATAAGAGCGAGATTTCATAGCCTAACTCCCATAACCAAAGAAAAACAACCAAACAAGGAAACATCTATGTGAACAAAATAGTTAAAACTCATACAACAAACTATGTTCTGTTACACCATTTTCAGCACAAAAGATCTATTGATATCTAGTTTCCAAGGAGAAACTGACTGATGTACCTCAGCTTCTTCCTGGGTCATCCCATCTCTCCATTCATGATCCATCAATCCATACAGGTAACTGGAACCAGATCCTGAAAATGTAAAAAATGACATAGGAGTATGAGAACCTGCACCTTGTATAGCATACACTAAAGCTACATTAGCAAAATTGTATTCTCAATGTTTCTCAGCACAGCCACGTTGCACTCAACAAGGATAAGGAATATGATTAACAGCCCACTATAATGTGATACAACTAGTGTTAAATTAAGCACACACTAAAGCGCACCTAAGCGCTGAGCGGAGGCAACATGCCTAGCGCTTAATTGCGCTTAAGTGTGCGCTTAGCGCTTTAATCCTTCAGAAAAGAGAAAAGCGGAGACAAAGCGCTAAGCGCACATATGATTAACATCCCACTATAATGTGATACAGCTAGCGTTAAATTAAGCACTCCTAAGCACACACTTAAGCGCTTCGCCTAGCGCTTACGTGTGCGCTTAGCGCTTTAATCCTTCAGAAAAGAGAAAAGCGGAGGCAATGCGCTCGCTGCGGTTAGTGCTTAATAGAACTTTCATACAACCCACAGGTAACTGAGTACTACCTAGAGTGCACAAGGTTTGTTGGAAGAGAGTAATACAAGCTACTCAAGGATCTATGCTCAAACATAGGGAAGGAATGATGCATTTACCTCCAATTGCAAATGGTTGCCTAAGAATCGTTCCACCAAGAGGGACTGAGTAGATTTGGCCTCCCTCATATTTATCCCATCCACCAACTATCATTCCAGCTTGCAACATGCTCTACATTGATAACAAGTATCAGAATGAGATGCAAAGCATTCAAGAAGGTGAAAGGAAATTAAGCACCATCAATATTCTTGTGTTCTCAAATGCCCAAGGACATACCTTGTTCTGATAGGCTAGCAACCTAACCAAGTTGGACGCAACTTTCACGGTAGCTGGCTGCCCAGACTGAATACTGTACATTAAGGACAAATAACATCAGCTATCTTGCAGATAAAATACTCAATTGACTCAGTGGCGGAGCCTGAACAGCAACCCTCTGTTGTCAGCTTGATGTTGTGTAGTCAAATACATCTATTTGTATAAATTTTTAGTAATTTTTACACACTTTTAGCTTGTTTTGTCAAAAAAAAAGTGTAGTCATTTGACCACACAGCTTAGCTGTGGCTCCGCCACTGAATTGACTGTAAACTTATATTGACATATGAGATCTAGGTTCTATTTTAACTCATTCAATGCAGTCCTGCTTTACAGTGTTTTGCATAGTACTTACGTGTGTTGGTGGAGAAAATAACGCACATAATCCGAAATAACTTGTGTATCAGCAGCCTGCATGAAAAGGATAAATATGTTATATGTGAGACAGAAAACTTTTGAACAGAAAACAGGATTTCTGGCTACCAAGAAGAAAGCAGAAAAAAAACTTTAATGATGTAGTCATTTAAAACGGGGAGTTCCACTATTCCAGAAGAGAAGAAATGATAAGACAATGACAAAATGATGACATGCAAAACCATAACCCAAGATCTTGTCTTACTAGCTAGTGTTTTTATTTTGTTTTTACTAATATAAGACCATAAATTAAACAAGCGCTACTGTTAGATTTAGGGAACAATAATGAAGAATGAAAGTTATACTCTCTCCATCCCATGAAACTTGTCTTAATTTTGTCCAAATCTGTGTGTATCTAGACACTATTTAGTGTGGTGATACACCAAAATTTAGACAAAGTTAAGAAATGTTTCATGGGACGGAGGGATAGGTACTAATTATGAAATCTAACAACACAACAGTGTCTACTCAAATCTCAAAATCACAAAAACATGTTATGTTAGAATCTGAAATAACTTGTGTATCAACAACCTTCAAGATAGTGAGAAACAAGTTATGTATATGAGAGAAAGAGAACTGCTGAACACACAATGAGGTTTCTGACAAGCAAGAAAGCAGAAAATCAACAATAATTATGAGGTCATATAACACGGGGAGTTCCACTCTTCCATAAGACAAATGAAAGTTACATACTTACATCAGCTATGAAATTGGCTAACTCAACAGTGTCTACTTAAATCTCAAAAACACAATAACACACAGAGAACAGCATGAGAAGTGTCCAATCTTCAACACAGTTATAAGCACTTACAGATCCAGAGCGGCAGACATAGACATTATCAGTCAGCTGACTAATCTTGTCTGAAGCACGGTTCGCCACATACATTCCTGTGAATTAAGACAAGGCAACGACAGATTTTAAGCCAAGCAAATAAAACTAACAAACCAATGCCGGTTTCATGTGTTCGGACATAAGCAGCAAGACTTTGCAACACTAAGGAAATTGCACAGCAGTAAACACCTTAGGGTGGCATGTTGCCCAGTAGCTCAGTAAAAAGTACTAAGCTGGCATTTATTCAAGGTTCCAGATTTGACAAACAAAGGAAGCACATATTTCTAATCCTTCACCGCCCTGGTGATAAGTATCATAACAAACCCTGTGTCCGGTTGGCTCTAATTCTATGGCAAGGCAGTCCATAATATCATATATGTAAGAGCACTTCGAGCTCTTGAATTAAACATACATGGTGTTACAATCATTTACACTGATGGAGTCCATATTGAGCACGTCTTCTAAGTATCACCATGTACATTTTTTAAGAACATATTGGCATGGTTAGAGGAAGAAAATATGAGTACGTACATTTCAAAGAAAGAGAGCCAATATGGGCAACAACGATCAATTTTAGTATTGCCCACAAACGTGCTTGGGGTGGACACTATCGTTGAAAAAAATATTATGCGTAAAAATGTCCAGCTTCCTTCCAGAACCTATACTATTCGTCGACTGCAAACACAGACAATTTCCCTGATGTCGCAACTAACATAGCGCAAAACACCGAATTACGAAAGATATAGCAACCGCAGCAGGTTTATCCCTAGGTTTCACCAAGTGGTGGAGCTGGTATAGAACCATTGGGTTCAGATGAATCCAACATCAATCCTTTGTTCAGATCAATCCAATAAAACTATTTTTCCAAATATAACACTAAAAATAAAGCAATGATAATGTGGATATATGGATTGCAAATTAGTTGACTATTCTTTGTTCTACGACACAATGCTCTTTGGTAGTGACACGAGTAGATGACGCTATTTGCTAGACCTTTCATGGGGATTCCTTGGGAATTTCAATTTGCAATCGAAAGAAATGATACTAGCATGTACGTAATATTCTATAGCGTCTGCAACGATTTGCCAGGACAAAGTGCAGGCGGCGCGGCGAAGCGCGAATCTTCGCCCCTGATTTCCCCACGATCTACGAGCGAAATCAGACACGAGAGGCACCATCTCCGGCCCAAACCTAACAACGCCGAAGGGAAAACCGCCGGGGCCAGGCGCGCGCACGGACGGATCGGAGGCAGGGGGAGCATACCGGTGCTGGTCCTGGAGTCGGCGGCGAGGACGACGCCGCCGTTGTAGCAGACGCCGACGATGGTGGTGCCCATCCGGTGCTCCCCGGAGGTGGGCGCGTCGGAGGAGGAGCCCATGAGCGAGGAGGCGTCCATGGCGGCCGGGCGGAGATCGGCGGGCTCAAACGCTAGCGGCTTCCGCGGCGGCGGCGACGGCGACGGAGACCTCAAGCGCGACGAGGTGGGCGGTGTGTGGAGTTTGCTGTTGCTGGAGCCTGGCCTCCCTCGCAAGAAAGAAAGAAAGAAAGAGGGGAGAGGAGGCGTGTCCGGGTCGGTCGGGAGCTCCTATCGACCGCCCGCTCCGTGCGATACGGCAGCGCCGCACGCACGACAGTCAGGATGGGCTCGGCCCATTTATCGCTGAGAAACCTTTTGTTTTTACAATCAATCTATGCTATTACTTTCTTCGTCCAAAACAACAACAAAAAGATGTCGGGAATTTGTCTAAAGTTGAATGACCGCGATATCATGTTTTGGACAGAGGTAGTATTATACCGAAGTTGGCCGTTATTGGAAACATCATGTTGGTCCAACAAATCCCAACATCTAACAACGTCCGATCGTTTTGCATCGTCCAACCCAGCCTCCGTCCAACAAAAGAAAGTTGCACACAATCCCTGCCTGCCTTCCAGGTTAACAAACAGATCTGAAGTAAACTGAGATGTGACTCTCAGACCTTTTACGTCCATTGAATGCTTGCCCTCCTTCCTAAACTCTAGAAACTAACCTTGCCTAAAAAATCGTCAACAATTAATCGAGCCGTCGTTGGTCCTTCGATTTACGAGTATAAAATTACAGCGCCTCGCTCGTGGGAAGTAGATGAAAATGATTTCTCACACCGGCATGATTCCATATTCTTCCCCAGCTCAATTGCTTCTCTTGGTGTTTCCCATCTCTTATGTGAACAATCTGAACCGAGGCTGGTATCGCGGGAGGCAACCGTGAGGAAGAGAAGGTCCCTGCCGCTACTAGTCGTGCTCGGAGATAAAAGTCCGCCACCACCATTTGCTAGGAGGGGCTTTGCCCGCTGGCTTCCCTGCAGCCGCGGCGGGGAGGAGGGGTGGGGGGTGGGGGCGGCTAGAATTTCGCCTGAGCCGCTCCACTATGAGCGACGTGAGAGAGATTATAATTGGAGGATATGGAGGGACCCCTGGATCCCGAGACCCTATTCCTATAGATTGGTGTCGACCAAGAGGAGGTGTAGATTGAGGTTTGTCTCTGAGCTTATTGACCAGGTTGGCTCTTGGCGGGTGGATTTGCTCAATGAGTATTTCATACCGATGGATATAGTGGAGATTTTGAAACTGAAGCCATCACCAAGATTGTTGGATGATCAGCTCGCTTGGGCTCCTGAAAAGGATGGCCTATTTACAGTAAAGAGTGCCTATCGATTTGCTATGGATGAGTCTTGGCGGACATCAAATGAGTCTACAAGTATATCACCTGATGGATCGAGAAAAATATGGGATCTCATATGGAAGAGTAACGTTCCTCCTAAGGTTCAGAATTTTGCTTGGCGTCTTGCGACGAATTCACTCCCCACTTGGCAAAATAAGTGTCGTCGAACTTTGGAGGTTACTGATCAATGCCCGGTGTGTGGAGTTGAGGCCGAAGACAATTTTCACCCGTTTGTTCGATGCACTTTGGCGGTTCAGCTATGGTCTTATATGATGGAAGTCTGGCATCTACCTCCTGGTGATTCTATTGAAAATAATGGGGTAGAATGGCTCTTGACTCTGTTGTGGGATAAATCAAGCACTGTGAGAAGTATGATTCTCATGACATTTTGGCGGATTTGGCACGTCCGCAATGAGATCATCCATGATAAACCACCACCGGCGTTGGAAGCCTCACGCCGTTTTCTTGTGAGTTACCTGGAATCCATAGTTAACATCAAGTGTCATCCTACTGAAGATATTCTAAAGGGCAAGTTCATTTTCGATCAAGAAGAACAACGTATCCATGAACACAAGGATCCGACTGCCAAGCTACCTATGCTCTGGGCGCCGCCGCGGGCTGGATGGTGTAAGCTTAATACCGATGGGTCCTTTGACAATAAGGGGGATGCAGGAGCTGGCATGGTTGTTCGTGATCATGATGGTAACATCATTCTCTCAGCATGTCGGAAGCTACAGTCATGTAGGGATCCTTTGGGTGCTGAACTACATGCGATCATGGAGGGTTTATCCCTAGCCATACATTGGTGTAACTTGCCAATCCTAGTGGAAACTGATTGTCCTGAGTCGGTGAAGATGCTGAAATCTGAAGGTGTGGATCGATCTGTCCATGCACCAATGGTAGAAGAGATTAAGTCTCTGCTGAGAGTCCGTCAGACTTGTATTACTCATGTTAATCGTAGTCAGAATAGCAGTAGTCATTTTATGGCCAATTACGCTAGAACTCATGCTAGTACGGCTGTTTGGCAATGCTCTGGCCCAGATGGTTTAGCAAATATTTGCTACCAAGATTGTAACCCCTGATTTGAGTAATGCAAGTTATGTTTCGCAAAAAAAAAAAACATCGAAACACATGCTTCTAGCAATTCAATAACACATGACACATGACAAGGTTTTTTTTTTTGTAAAAATATGTATTTATTTCTGCACACATAGAGAACCATACAATTACACAGCTAACAACTAAAATAACCCGTCTATCTCGCTAGAAAAGATTACAAAAGGTAGAAACTAACCAAACGAATTACTAATTTTCTCGATTATTAATCAGTGTGACATGCCTTGTCATGCTTCTGTTTTTCCTTCTTCCTGCACGCGAAGTAGTATCCCGTAAGATTGGCAACGGAAAACACCTCCTTTGCACCGAGCAATAGGCACGCGACGCCCGCGTCCATCTGCTGTGGCAACCCCGCCATGGCGACGAGGGCGCACACTCCCATGAACGCCAAGTTAATCACAATTTCCCCAACCCGGTAAAGCAGGAACTCTTCGTACTTGCCCCTAATGAGCCGGCATGCCTGCCCTAGGGCGCTCTCGCCGGCCGGCTCCTCTGCCACAGACACAATGACGGCGACCTCGGAAACGAAATCCACCAGAAAGATTACCAGCATCGCGGGGTAGATGAATTCTGCCTTGGCAAGCACACCCTGACCAAGTTTACCCAAGAGAAAGCCCAGCGCCACACTCAAGGCCCAGTTGGAGCAGATGATCTTGGCAGGTCGCGCGAGGTTGCTTTTCACCGTGCCAAGGAAGGAGAGGAGAGTGTAGTGCTGCCTCTCTTTTTCTGTTTGTTCTTCTTCCTCCTCCTCCTTCTCCTCCATCTCTTCTTCCTCTTCCTCATCCTCGTCCTCTTCTTCATTGTCATGCTCCTGCTCTAGTTCCTCCTCCCACTCCTGGCCAGACTCGTAGCTTGCTGCCGCAACAGCAGCGGATATTGTGGCGACGTAGGTCACCAACCTGACGACCATGCCAGCGACTAGGTACGCCACCGGGAGCAGCTGATGGTCGTCACTCTCCAGCCAGGTCGCCATGAAGTCGTAAATGGTCATGTCGAGCAGGCTGGGATAGAGACCTGCCGTGGCAACGACATCGTCCGGGGCGACAGCGAGGCACTTGAAGAGGTAGAACGCCGCGGAGAGGACGGCGGGCAGCGCCATGAGGTCCAGGAACAAGCGGCGGTGCCTGCGCACCGGGAGGAAGATGTTGTTACTGACGGAGAACACCAGGGTGTCCCCTATGGACTCCACAAGTTTGTGCGCGCGAATCATAGCTAGAATCACCATCGAACCAGAGATGTACGATGTGAGGCGATTTTCTCTGCTTTGCTGGTCACCGCGCGCGACGCACAGACAAGACAGGCGCGCGGCCGGTTGCGTAATTATACACAGCTAGCGTGCAGGAAGTCGAATAGCTACCACGTTCGGTCTTCATGGCTGATCCGGAACCGGAGTCCGACTCGCGCTCTCTGCTAGTGCCGACTGCTACGATCAGTTTTGACTTTTGATTGGGTTTCCAAGAATACACGGTTTGCTCAAGGAAACTGCTGGGCGTCCCCCGGGGATCTGATTCCCAAGCTCCCGGGTCCCCAGCCGTTGGATCAACCATTTTGACGGTTAGATTTGCATGTAGCAAAAAAACATCTTCGGCAGCAAAAAATCACCCCCGGCAGCAAATGACTGAAGCAAAAAACGGTTCGTTCAGAAAAGAAAATAAAAAGGCTGGGCTCGCCGGAGACCTCAGCCGGAGACCATGTAGCAAACATATTACGCAGATGTAGCAAAACCGTAAATAAATTGTAGCAATTTTTTATATTCATATGCTGCAAATCCTCTAAGACATCAACGGAGACATCGCCCGCAGCCGACAACAACCTCCGTCCAAGGTTGCAGCAACTCCGTCCGTCCAGGACAGCAACGCCACAAGCTGCTAGTAGCAACGCCCTATGCCTATGATAGCAAAAATCCACCCTCCGCCGGTAGCAATGCCGGACACCTAAAATAGCAAACCGACCTACGCAGGTAGCAACGCCGCAGGCGTAAGGCAGCAAAACTCCTAACGAAGCAGAGGAGCGCGAGATGGAGGCGGCGCTGGTAGCATCGGCGGCGACCGCTTGTAGCATCGACGCCCTCGGCTGATAGCACCAGTGACAACCACTAGTAGCATCCCAAAATTGGGCTACACAGCAGCGTCGTCGACCAGGATGTGGTTGACGAAAAGATGTGGAAGAGATAGGAATGAGGGAGAACATGGGTGGTCCCGGTTTGATTGCTTCCTTGTGCCAGGCTGCCAGCAACGTGGGATGGTGGGCGCACGATTGTAAAAAATCAACGACGCGCGATCAGGAGGTTGCGGAGCGTGGATCCCCGGGGGAAAGCAATCATTTTCCTTTGCTCAAACGGCAAGTACGTAGTACGGAGTAGTTCTTATTTTTGCAAATTATAACAGCTCTTCTATTTCAACTTTTTTTTTTTGAAGAAAAAAATGACGAGTTGGCTCCATTGCAAACTACACGATAGAAGTTATTCAGTGAAAATGTATTTGCTCAAGTGCCTCTCCTATGTCAACGATGAAGCTTAAATTTATAAAGAACCACACAAACAACATAGCTAGAATTTATAGACAACGAAAAACAAATCGCTACAAAATGTTAGCCGAAACTTACAAACTGTTTACACGATCTCAACCTAAATTTCACGAGCAATCGGGACATATCAGCTCCAAAAATCTAAATCACACGCCTATCACACTCATCTATGAAAGAAATTAGAATAAAAGAGGGAGAGCTCGACCTGTTGTTGAAGACTTTAAGTGGATGTCGACGGACGAAACTAAGGACGGTACATCGCTCGGACGATGCGTGACCGGCAACCACCAAGACGGCCGTGTGCCTGATCACCCGAAGGTGACCGTGCTTGGCCAGCAAATTCCCGCCGATTGGGCGGCCTCAACGAAATCTCGAGAGGATTGGGGAATAGAATGAACGAATTGGAAATTTACACTGCACAGGATCATATGAAAGTGACGAGGAAGAAGTCGAGCCGTCCATACAATTCTGCGTCGGGGTACGACCTGGATTTTTTAAAGTGAATTCGGATGTAGAATTTTCTCCCGGTCATTTTGATATATTGTGCGTTTTTTTCGAGTTCGTATGCAACAACAAATGCATTTTGATGATTTTGCAATGCAATTTTGCAAAAAAAAAAGTCAAAATCCATGTTTGTTATTTTTCAGTGGTACTAGATAACATAATACATGGGCACCTCGAAGGATTATATTTTTTAAAATTTCTATCTATTTTTTATATTTTATAGAGGTAAAAAAGGCGATCCAAGGGGGTGGAGTTGCATGGAGAAGAAAAAGCTTCTTTCTGTGGCGCATGGGTCAGGTGCGTCAACGAAAGGCCACATTCACCCAGGGCTGGTGCGCCATGAATGTCTTATTTCTGTGGCGCACGTGGTCCTGTGAGCCACAGAAATAATGAAACCAATGATTGGGGTTGGCCGGGTGTGGGCCCCACCATATTTCTGCATGCGTGTCAAGTACGCCATAAAAATAAGCTATTTTTGTGGCGCACCTTCTCTGGTGCGCCATCGAAATAGTTTCTGGCGCACGCAAATCCGGTGCGCGACAGGAATAGAATCCCATCTATAGCTAGTTTTCTACTAGTTTCAACTGTGGCGGCTCCAAGGTTTTGGACGGAAGGTATTCATTAAAAAAAAACTCAATGCATCACATGACAACTGATAACGAAATTGTAGATATCAGCTGCACAAAACAGTACGACAATAATAATTTTTCAATCAAATATCAATACTCCCTCCGGAACAATTTAGTAGACGCGCACCGTGTCAAGGGTTTATACTTGATAGCAGTTAATGTAGTTCATACATACGTTTGACATCATTGCACCAATTTACTTTACTGAAAAGAGCTTTCTACACCCAGTTCCTGCTGGTCATACAGAAATGCTACTGAAGTTGTGCGACTGAAGCTGCCCTATGACCATCTGAGTCCGAAATAAACATGAGAGCAATAGCATAATCAATATAAGCAGCAAAAATTGCTATGAACCTAATTACCTACATATATATGTCTCCTTTTTTACGCCTGCCAACTCTGCCTTTGGATGGAAAAATACTACTCTTAAACTCAACTAGTATTGATCAAACTGTATCGTTGGATCTGTTGATTAGACGGTTAATATTGTTCCGTCCCTACCGTAAAAAGCCTCTCCAACACAGGTTATCGTGTTCGAAGAATTAGAGCCAGGATCGATACGGATCCTTATATCATGTCCATGTCCAGTCCTTCTCGGTCACTTGCTCGATCGCAAGGCGCAGAGACGCCATCGGATTTTGTACTGTTTCAAGTTCGCATGCAATCTTATTTTTAGATGGAAAGCTCAAGGCGAGCCCGGCTACGAATCTAGCTACGACAGCCCTGGGGTCTAACCCTCTAAGACCCAACAACAATGGAGAACAGCTTACAAAGACATTACAAAGTACTACAGGCCGATCGATCGGATCGCCTACACAAGTTATAATGCTGATTTTCTATAGTATTAGCTCGGTTTTGAAATATAAATTAGATGTACTCCCTCCGCTCATGAAATATATTTTAGATTTATCTAAATTTAGATGTATCTAGACACTAAATAATATATTGATACATCCGAATTTTGATAAATCTTTGACATGTTTTATACGATGGAGGGAGTACTCCGTTTGCAAATAGAAAAGCTAGGTAGCTTTGGTACACGTATGCATTACAGCGCATTACTAGGTTACAAATAGGAAACTGCTGGGCGTCCCCCGGGGGATCTGATTCCCCAGCCCCCGGGTCCCCAGCCGTCGGATCAATCATTTTGACGGTTAGATTTGCATGTAGCAAAAAAAACATCTCCGGCAGCAAAAAATCACCCCCGGCAGCAAATGACTGAAGCAAAAAACGGTTCGTTTAGAAAAAGAAAATAAAAAGGCTGGGCTCGCCGGAGACCTCACCGGAGACCTCGCCGGAGATCACGTAGCAAACATATTACGCAGATGTAGCAAAACCGCAAAAAAATTGTAGCAAATATTTTTATTCATATGCTGCAAATCCCCAAGGCAGCAACTCCGGCCAACCAAGGTAACAGCGCACGTGTCGGCCGGCTCCGGTGAGAAACCTCGCTAGTGTCGACCACGATGGTAGCACCACCGACGGACGAAAGTAGCGGACACCGTCGCCACTTGTAGCAGCGCCGATGGCCGGTCGTAGCAGGCGCCGCCGCCGCTTGCAGCAGAGCCGTCGGCCTTTGGTAGGGCCGGTTGTAGCTGGCGCCGCCGCTTGCAGCAGAGTCTCCGGCGTTTGGTAGCAGCGCCGCTGGCCGGACGAAGCAGGCGCCACCGCTGTTTGCAGCAGCGCCGCCGGCCGGACGTAGCAGGCGTCCCCGCCGCTTGCAGCAGCACCGCCGGCCGGACGTAGCAGCACCACCGGCGGGACGTAGCAGACGCCGTCGCCTTCGGTAGCATCGCCGCCGTCCGAACGTAGCATACGCCGACAATGGATGTAGCATCACCGGCGGGCGGCATGTACTATGGTGGGGACTCGCTAGTGGTCGCAGCGGCGCCGCCCACCGTTTGTAGCACAGACGGTCAAGCCTCGTAGCACGCCCCGTTCCCTTGAAGCGCTGGCGGCAGTAGGACCGCCTGAGATCATGGAGAAGGCATGAGACAACAACGTGAAGGAGCGGCTGCCGGAGGAGCTCGACCCCGTGGTGGCGGTGCGGTAGCAGACAACGGTGGCAGTGAAGGTAGCCCACGCCTAGGAGGCGGTTATGGCGGAGCCGGACCAGGCAACGAGGGAGGAGAGGCGCCTCGCGCGCGGCCGAGCTTGAGCAGGAGGGGAAGGAAAATGGTAGCGTGTCGTGGTGACGATGGGGATCGAAGACAGCAGCGTTTGGAAGAGATAAGACCAGAGAGAGGATAACGCCTACACACGTGGGTGGGCCCCGAAGCATCCCTATCTCAAGTCCTAGCGATGACGGGTGCCAGCGACGTGGGACTGAGGTTGCTTGCCCACCAGGGACACGTGTCGTTCGCGGAATAGGGAGGCTGCGAGCGCGTGATCCCCCGGGGGAATAGCATCATTTTCC
>NC_061511.1:179848488-179899835 GCF_022539505.1 Lolium rigidum | reverse complement strand
ATGGAGAACTACTCCCTCCTCATGGGAGACAACAGCGGTGATGAAGATGGCCGTGGTGTCGATGGAGGAGCCTTCCGGGGGCACTTCCCCGTCCCGGCGGCGTGCCGGAACAGAGACTCCTGTCCCCCAGATCTTGGCTTTGCGATGGCGGCGGCTCTGGAAGGTTTCTCGTACCGTGGCTTTTTCGTATCGAGGTTTTAGGTCTGGGACCTTTATATAGGCGAAGAGGCGGCGTCAGGAGGTCAACGAGGCGGTGACACCATAGGGGGGCGCGGGCCACCCCCAGCCGCGCCACCTCGTCGTCCGGGGCCCACAAGGCCCTCCTCTCGGCGGCTCTCGGGTGTTCCGGATGCTTCCGGGCAAAATAGGAACTCGGGCGTTGATTTCATCCAATTCCGAGAATATTTCTTTACTAGGATTTCGAAACCAAAAACAGCAGAAAACGGAACCGGCACTTCGGCATCTTGTTAATAGGTTAGTTCCAGAAAATGCACGAATATGACATAAAGTGTGCATAAAACATGTAGATATCATCAATAATGTGGCATGGAACATAAGAAATTATCGATACGTCGGAGACGTATCAGCATCCCCAAGCTTAGTTTCTGCTCGTCCTGAGGTGTAAACGATAAACAAAGATAATTTCTGAAATGACATGCCATCATAACCTTGATCATACTATTTGTAAATATATGTAATTAATGCAGCGATCAAAACAATGGTAATGACATGAGTAAACAAGTGAATCATAAAGCAAAGACTTTTCATGAATAGTACTTCAAGACAAGCATCAATAAGTCTTGCATAATAGTTAACTCATAAAGCAATAAATCAAAGTAAAGGTATTGAAGCAACACAATGGAAGATTAAGTTTCAGCGGTTGCTTTCAACTTGTAACATGTATATCTCATTGATAGTTGTCAATGCAAAGCAATATAACAAGTGCAATAAGCAAGTATGTAAGAATCAATGCACAGTTCCCACAAGTGTTTGCTTCTTGAGGTGGAGAGAGATAGGTGAACTGACTCAACATAAAAGTAAAAAGAATGGTCCTTCAAAGAGGAAAGCATCGATTGCTATATTTGTGCTAGAGCTTTTATTTTGAAAACATGAAACAATTTTGTCAACGGTAGTAATAAAGCATATGAGTTATGTAAATTATATCTTACAAGTTGCAAGCCTCATGCATAGTATACTAATAGTGCCCGCACCTTGTCCTAATTAGCTTGGACTACCGGGATCATCGCAATACACATGTTTTAACCAAGTGTCACAATGGGGTACCTCCATGCCGCCTGTACAAAGGTCTAAGGAGAAAGCTCGCATTTTGGATTTCTCGCTTTTGATTATTCTCAACTTAGACATCCATACCGGGATAACATGGACAACAGATAATGGACTCCTCTTTAATGCATAAGCATGTGGCAACAATTATTATTCTCATATGAGATTGAGGATATATGTCCAAAATCGAAACTTCCACCATGAATCATGGCTTTAGTTAGCGGCCCAATGTTCTTCTCTAACAATATGCATGCTCCAACCATTAAGGTGGTAGATCTCTCTTACTTCGTACAAGACGGACATGCATAGCAACTCACATGATATTCAACAAAGAATAGTTGATGGCGTCCCTGAAACATGGTTATCGCACAACAAGCAACTTAATAAGAGATAAAGTGCATAAGTACATATTCAATACCACAATAGTTTTTAAGCTATTTGTCCCATGAGCTATATATTGCAAAGGCGAATGATGGAATTTTAAAGGTAGCACTCAAGCAATTTACTTTGGAATGGCGGATAAATACCATGTAGTAGGTAGGTATGGTGGACACAAATGGCATAGTGGTTGGCTCAAGGATTTTGGATGCATGAGAAGTATTCCCTCTCGATACAAGGTTTAGGCTAGCAAGGTTATTTGAAACAAACACAAGGATGAACGGTGCAGCAAAACTCACATAAAAGACATATTGTAAACATTATAAGACTCTACACCGTCTTCCTTGTTGTTCAAAACTCAATACTAGATATTATCTAGACTCTAGAGAAACCAATTATGCAAACAAAATTTGCAAGCTCTAAGTGTTTCTTCATTAATGGGTGCAAAGTATATGATGCAAGAGCTTAAACATGAGCACAACAATTGCCAAGTATCAAATTATTCAATACATTCTACCAATTACTACATGTAGCATTTTCCGTTTCCAACCATATAAAAATAAACGAAGCAGTTTCAACCTTCGCCATGAAAAATAAAAGCTAAGAACACATTTGTTCATATGAACCAGCGGAGCATGTCTCTCTCCCACACAAGCATTTATTCAAACAAAAACAAAAATAAAAGCACACAGACGCTCCAAGTAAAGTACATAAGATGTGGCCGAATAAAAATATAGTTTCAAGAGAAGGAACCCGATAATTTGTCGATGAAGAAGGGGATGCCTTGGGCATCCCCAAGCTTAGATGCTTGAGTCTTCTTGAAATATGCAGGGGTGAACCACCGGGCATCCCCAAGCTTAGAGCTTTCACTCTTCTTGATCATAGTATATCATCCTCCTCTCTTGACCCTTGAAAACTTCCTCCACACCAAACTCGAAACAACTCATTAGAGGGTTAGTGCACAATAAAAATTAACATGTTCAGAGGTGACACAATCATTCTTAACACTTCTGGACATTGCATAAAGCTACTGGACATTAATGGATCAAAGAAATTCATCAAACATAGCAAAAGAGGCAATGCGAAATAATAGGCAGAATCTGTCAAAACAGAACAGTCCGTAAAGATGGATTTTATCGAGGCACCAGACTTGCTCAAATGAAAATTCCCAAATTTAATGAAAGTTGCGTACATATCTGAGGATCACGCACGTAAATTGGCTTAATTTTCTGAGCTACCTACAGGGAGGCAGGTCGAAATTCGTGACAGCAAAGAAATCTGAAACTGCGCAGTAATCCAAATCTAGTATGAACTTTACTATCAAAGACTTTACTCGGCACAACAAAACACAAAACTAAGATAAGTAGAGGTTGCTACAGTAGTAAAAAAATTCCAAGACACATATATAAAACAAAGGTACTGTAGCAAAATAAACACATGGGTTATCTCCCAAGAAGTTCTTTCTTTATAGCCATTAAGATGGGCTCAACAGTTTTAATGATGCACTCGCAAGAAATAGTAGTTGAAGCAAAAGAGAGCATCAAGAGGCAAATTCAAAACAAATTTAAGTCTAACATGCTTCCTATGCATAGGAGTCTTGTAAATAAACAAGTTCATGAAGAGCAAAGTGACAAGCATAGGAAGATAAAACAAGTGTAGCTTCAAAAATTTCAGCACATAGAGAGGCATTTTAGTAACATGAAAATTTCTACAACCATATTTTCCTCTCTCATAATAATATTCAGTAGCATCATGAGCAAACTCAACAATATAACTATCACATAAAGTATTCTTATCATGAGTCTCATGCATAAAATTATTACTCTCCACATAGGCATAATCAATTTTATTGGTTGAAGTGGGAGCAAATTCAACAAAGTAGCTGTCATTATTATTCTCATCATCAAATATAGGAGGCATATTGTAATCATAAACAAATTTATCCTCCATAACAGGCGGTACTAAAAGACTACTACCATTATAATCATCATAAATAGGAGGCAAAGTATCATCAAAGTAAATTTTCTCCTCAATGCTTGGGGGGCTAAAAATATCATGCTCATCAAAACCAGCTTCCCCAAGCTTAGAATTTTCCATATCATTAGCAACAATGGTATTCAAAGTATTCATGCTAATATGTTCCATGGGTTTTTAAATTTTCGCATCAAACCATCCATGTTTTAAATCAGGAAATAGAATAAGAAGCTCATTGTTGTCCATTATGCCAAACTAGTGTAAACAAGAAACAAAAAGATGCAATTGCAGGATCTAAAGGAAATAGCTTCGAGCACACACACAACGGCAACAGAAGAGTACTTAACCTGGGACCGGAGTATGAGTGCCTTTTACCTTTCCTCCCCGGTAACGGCGCCAAAAAATAGCTTGATGTCTACGGGAGCTTCTATTCTTGTAGACAGTGTTGGGCCTCCAAGAGCAGAGGTTTGTAGAACAGCAGCAAGTTTCCCTTAAGTGGATCACCCAAGGTTTATAGAACTCAGGGAGGAAGAGGTCAAAGATATCCCTCTCATGCAACCCCGCAACCACAAAGCAAGAAGTCTCTTGTGTCCCCAACACACCTAATAGGTGCACTAGTTCGGCGAAGAGATAGTGAAATACAAAGCGGTATGAATAAGCAAGTAGCAACGGCAACGGCACCGTAAAAGTGCTTTGCCCAGGACAAGTAAACAAGCATTAGTAACGCAGCAAGTAGTAACGCAGTAAAAACAAGAAACAAGCAGCGATAGCAAGTATTTAGGAACAAGGCCTAGGGATAACACTTTCACTAGTGGACACTCTCAACATTGATCACATAACGTAATAGATAAATGCATACTCTACACTCTCTTGTTGGATGATGAACACATTGCGTAGGATTACACGAACCCTCAATGCCGGAGTTAACAAGCTCCACAATTCAATGTTCATATTTAAATAACCTTAGAGTGCATAACAGATCAACACAACTAAACCAAGTACTAACATAGCATGCACACTGTCACCTTCACACTATGTAGGAGGAATAGATCACATCAATACCATCATAGCAATAGTTAACTTCATAATCTACAAGAGATCATAATCATAGCCTACGCCAAGTACTAACACGGATGCACACACTGTCACCATTACACCGTGCAGGAGGAATAAAACTACTTTAATAACATCACTAGAGTAGCACATAGATAAATTGTGATACAAAACACATTGCAATCATAAAGAGATATAAATAAGCACTTCACTATGCCATTCATAACAGATGAATAAGTATTCTCGTGAAATATAGCCTAAGAGACCCACACGGTGCACACACACTGTCACCTTTACACACGTGGGACAAGGAGTCTCCGGAGATCACATAAGTAAAATTCACTTGACTAGCATAATGACATCTAGATTACAAGCATCATCATATGAATCTCAATCATGTAAGGCAGCTCATGAGATTATTGTATTGAAGCACATAGGAGAGAGATGAACCACATAGCTACCGGTACAGCCCCGAGCCTCGATGGAGAACTACTCCCTCCTCATGGGAGACAAGCAGCGGTGATGAAGATGGCGGTGGTGTCGATGGAGGAGCCTTCCGGGCACTTCCCCGTCCCGCGGCGTGCCGGAACGAGACTCCCGTCCCCCGCATCTTGGCTTCGCGATGGCGGCGGCTCTGGAAGGTTTCTCGTACCGTGGCTTTTTCGTATCGAGGTTTTAGGTCTGGGACCTTTATATAGGCGAAGAGGCGGCGTCAGGAGGTCAACGAGGCGACGGTACGATAATGGACTCCTCTTTAATGCATAAGCATTCAACAACAGATAATATACTCATAAGAGATTGAGGATTGATGTCCAAACTGAAACTTCCACCATGATTCATGGCTTTAGTTAGCGGCCCAATGTTCTTCTCTAACAATATGCATACTCAAACCATTTGATCATGATAAATCACCCTTACTTCAGACAAGACGAACATGCATAGCAACTCACATATGATATTAAACAAAGGTGTAATAGTTGATGGCGTCCCCGTAAAACATGGTTACCGCTCAACAAGCAACTTATAAGAAATAAGATACATAAGCTACATATTCAATACCACAATAGTTTTTAAGGCTATTTTCCCATGAGCTATATATTGCAAAGACAAGGAATGAAATTTTAAAGGTAGCACTCAAGTAATTTACTTTGGAATGGCAGAGAAATACCACATAGTAGGTAGGTATGGTGGACACAAATGGCATAGTTTTTGGCTCAAGGATTTGGATGCACGAGAAGAATTCCTCTCAATACAAGGCTTTGGCTAGCAAGGTTGTTTGAAGCAAACACGTATGAACCGGTACAGCAAAACTTACATAAGAACATATTGCAAGCATTATACGACTCTACACTATCTCCTTGTTGTTCAAACACTTCACCAGAAAATATCTAGACTTTAGAGAGACCAATCATGCAAACCAAATTTCAATAAACTCTATGGTAGTTCTTCATTAATAGGTGCAAAGTACATGATGCAAGAGCTTAAACATGATCTATTTGAGCACAACAATTTCCAAATATCAAATTATTCAATACAATTTACCAATTACCACATGAAGCATTTTCTGTTTCCAACCAAATAATAATGAACGAAGCAGTTTCAACCTTCGCCATGAACATTAAAAGTAAAGCTAAGAACACCAGTGTTCATATGAAACAGCGGAGTGTGTCTCTCTCCCACACAAAGAATTCTAGGATCCGATTTTATTCAAACAAAAACAAAAATAAAAACATACCGACGCTCCAAGTAAAGCACATAAGATGTGACGGAATAAATATATAGTTTCACTAGAGGTGACCTGATAAGTTGTCGATGAAGAAGGGGATGCCTTGGGAATCCCCAAGCTTAGATGCTTGAGTCTTCTTGAAATATGCAGGGATGAACCACGGGGCATCCCCAAGCTTAGACTTTTCACTCTTCTTGATCATATTGTATCATCCTCCTCTTTTGACCCTTGAAAACTTCCTCCACACCAAACTCAAAACAAACTCATTAGAGGGTTAGTGCATAATCAAAAATTCACATATTCAGAGGTGACATAATAATTCTTAACACTTCTGGACATTGCACAAAGCTACTGAAAGTTAATGGAACAAAGAAATCCATTCAACATAGCAAAAGAGGCAATGTGAAATAAAAGGCAGAATCATCAAAACAGAACAGTCCGTAAAGACGAATTTTTCAGGGGCACTTAACTTGCTCAGATGAAAAATCTCAAATTGAATGAAAGTTGCATACATATCTGAGGATCACACACGTAAATTTGCATATTTTTCTGAGTTACCTACAGAGAGTTCTACTCAAATTCGTGACAGCGAGAAATCTGTTTCTGCGCAGTAATCCAAATCTAGTATTAACCTTACTATCAAAGACTTTAGTTGGCACAAAAATGCAATAAAATAAAGATAAGGAGAGGTTGCTACAGTAGTATCAACTTCCAAGACTCAAATATAAAACAAAAGTGCAGAAGTAAAATAATGGGTTGTCTCCCATAAGCGCTTTCTTTAACGCCTTTCGCCTAGGCGCGTAAAGTGTGAATCAAGTATTATCAAGAGATGAAGCATTAACATCATAATTTTCACAGTTTGTCACAATAGGTATCTTAGATGCTCCATCATTCATAGTGGTACTAAGGGCTTTGTCAATTTTAGGCCTATAATAGTTTTTTGGCTTAGGCACCTTAGAGACATACATGAAATTTTGCTCCTTACCCACATAAGCTTTCTCCTTAAACTTAAGAGAAGAAATAGTTGAACCCAAGGTTTCCATAGCTTCTTCAAGTTCACTAATCCTATGGGTTTGATTATCATGAGTAGCACAAGTTTCTAAAACGGCAATTCTCTCATTAATTCCTCTTAGAGATTTATCAAGTTTATTAGTGTTATCAAGTAATATTCCCAATTTAGTCTCAATACTTGGAAGATTTTTCTCTATGGCCTCCAACTTTTTCATGACATCTTCAAGAGAGATTTCAATTTTAGCTTCATTAACTGGTGGTATTCCAACTAGACTCTCAATAAGGCAACTAGCTTCTAAAGCAGGAGTGCCTAGGAAATTACCTCCCGCAAGAGTATCAAGAACATACCTATTCCAGCTAGAGATGCCAACATAAAAGTTCCTAAGTAGGATAATAGTGGAGTGTTTCTTAGTGCACCTATGATGAGCTTCACTAATTCTGTACCAAGCATCTTTAAAACATTCTCCCCCTTGTTGCTTAACCGAACGAACTTCAACTTCAGCATTACTCATTTTTAGCAATAGTAAATAAAGAAAACTAAATAAAGTAAATGCAAGTAACTAATTTTTTTTGTGTTTTTGATATAAGGAACGCAAACAAGACAGTAAATAAAGTAAAAGCAAGTAACTAATTTTTTTGTATTTTTGATATAGAGAAAGCAAACAAAGTAGTAAATAAAGTAAAGTAAAGCAAGACAAAAACAAAGTAAAGAGATTGGATGTGGGAGACTCCCCTTGCAGCGTGTCTTGATCTCCCCAAGCAACGACGCCGTAAAAATTGCTTGATGGCGCGTGAGACACACGTCCGTTGGGAACCCCAAGAGGAAGGTGTGATGCGTACGAGCAGCAAGTTTTCCCTCGCAAGAAACCAAGGTTATCGAACCAGTAGGAGATGAAGGCCACGTGAAGGTTGTTGGTGAAGGAGTGTAGTGCGGCGCAACACCAGGAATTCCGGCGCCAACGTGGAACCTGCACAACACAATCAAAATACTTTGCCCCAACTTAACAGTGAGGTTGTCAATCTCACCGGCTTGCTATAAACAAAGGATTAAACGTATGGTGTGGAGAATGATGTTTGCTTGTGAAGAACAACAGAGAACAGAGTTTACAGTAGATTGTATTTCAGATGTAAAAGAATGGATTGGGGTCCACAGTTCACTAGTGGTGTCTCTCCAATAAGAAATAGCATGTTGGGTGAACAAATTACAGTTGGGAAATTGACAAATAGAGAGGGCATAACAATGCACATACATATCATGATGACCACTATGAGATTTAATTAGGGCATTACGACAAAGTACATAGACCGCTATCCAGCATGCATCTATGCCTAAAAAGTCCACCTTCAGGTTAGCATCCGCACCCCTTCCAGTTGTTATCACCAGAATTTGACCAAGTCAGAGGTGGGCCGCGATCAAGATGGACTTGAAGAATATATATAGAAGAAATACGTGAATCGGCCTTACATGCAAAATTTGGGCTAGTTTGCCCTTGTATCTGTAACATATTAGATTACGTGTCGGTTAGGAGTTAGAGTTTTACCCTTGCACGGTTAGGTGCACGCCTGAATTAGAAAGTCCCTTGGACTATAAATATGTACCTAGGGTTTATGGAATAAACAACAACCAACGTTCAACACAAACAAATCTCGGCGCATCGCCAACTCCTTCGTCTCGAGGGTTTCTCCGGTAAGCACCATGCTGCCTAGATCGCATCTTGCGATCTAGGCAAAGACAAGCCTACCCACGTTGTTCATGTGTTGCTCGTGCCGAAGCCTTTTTGATGGCGAGCAACGTAGTTATCTTAGATGTGTTAGGGTTAGCATTGTTCTTCGTATCATATGCCGTCGTAGTGCAACCCTTATACATCTAGCCGCCCTTACACCTATCTTAGGTGTAGGGGCGGCACCCCGCTTGATCATCGTTTAGTAGATCTGATCCGTTACGGTTGCTCCTTGTTCTACAAGGATTAGTTTAACATCCGCAATAGTTAGGCCTTACAAAGGGTTGGAGGATCCAGCGGCGTGTAGGGTGTAATTCGCTAGCCCTAGACAGGATGTTCCGAGGATCAACCTCGTGTTGGTTTTTAGGCCTTGTCTAGGATCGGCTTACGATCACCGTGCGCGAGCGCGAGGCCCAATCGTGAGTAGGATGATCCGATTATGCGGTGAAAACCCTAAATCGTCGTAGATCACTTTAGCTTTATCTTGATCAAGCAGACCACCATATATTCGGACACCTTGTACGAATCATGGGTGGATCGGCTCTTTGAGCCGATTCACAGGACAACTCCGAAGAGCCGATCGAGGCTCGTATTTAATGTTTACGTGTATGCCATGCAGGAAACTAAGCGAGGCATCATCCAACACCTTCCCGACTGGGTATAGGTCGGTGGCACGCCCTTGCGATAGCATCGGACGTGCGACCAGGAGGCTTTGCGGGCCGTCGCTCCGAGGGACCGGGGCCAGCCGCAGCCCTAGTTGTTCCCGGCTCTACGGTGTTGCTGGCCGCTGCCCACCGGTGGGTTTCGACCGCAACACCCGCATTAAGTTGCAAACAACGTACAATTGCATTAAGTATGGTGCGTAATGTAATCAACACAAATATCCTTACACAAAGCATTGATGTTTTATCCCTAGTGGCAACAAGACATCCACAACCTTAGAACTTTCGTCACATCGTCCCGCATTCAATGGAGGCATGAACCCACTATCGAGCATAAATACTCCCTCTTGGAGTCACAAGTATCAACTTGGCCAGAGCCACTCATCGGCAATGGAGAGCATGCAAGAACATAAACAACACATATATGATAGATTGATAATCAACTTGACATAGTATTCCATATTCATCGGATCCCAACAAACACAACATGTAGCATTACAAATAGACGATCTTGATCATGATAGGAAGCTCACAAGATCTAACATGATAGCACAAGAGGAGAAGACAACCATCTAGCTACTGCTATGGACCCATAGTCCAAGGATGAACTACTCACACATCAGTCCGGAGGCGATCATGGTGATGTAGAGTCCTCCGGGTGATGATTCCCCTCCCGGCAGGGTGCCGGAGGCGATCTCCTGAATCCCCCGAGATGGGATTGGCGGCGGCGGCGTCTCTGGAACTTTTTCCGTATCGTGGCTCTCGGTAATATGGTTTTCGCGACGGAGAGTATAAGTAGGCGGAAGGGCAGAGTCGGGGAAGGCACGGGGGCCCCACACCATAGGGTAGCGCGGGCCCCCCTTGGCCGCGCGGCCCTATGGTGTCGGCGCCCCGTGGCCCCACTTCGTATCCTCTTCGGTCTTCTGGAAGCTCCGAGGAAAAATAAGACCCTGGGCGTTTGTTTTGTCCAATTCCGAGAATACTTCCTGTCTAGGATTTCTGAAACCAAAAACAGCACAAAACAGGAACTGGCGCTTCAGCATCTTGTTAATAGGTTAGTGCCGGAAAATGCGTATAAATTATGTAAAGTGTATATAAAACATGTGAGTATTGTCATAAAACTAGCATGGAACATAAGAAATTATAGATACGTTTGAGACGTATCACACCGCCTCAAGAATGACACCGCACTCACCAGTATGCCCCTTGTATATCACTTGCTAAGAAAAAGAGCAAATCTTCCAACCCCAATGCATACAGTTAATGCTTCCGAGCATCCCAGGAAACCTTCGTGCTGCATTATGTTCCAGGATCCGAGTTGTATCATCTGCCAAACACCGCTACGACGGCTCGGCAAAAAACCTGTAGAGAGTTTGTGAACATGTCGACTCCGTCATACGCAGATAGTCATTGGTTGTATATGGAGGAACTCCGTATGCAAGACAGCGCATTGCAGCATTGCAGCATTGCACTTCTGGATTGAGGTGAAGCTCCACAAACCTGTACAATCTTGCTTGATCATGAAATAGTCATCGTACTCCCTGACGCTGAAGACAATCTTCATGAACAGATCCTTGTTCGTCCTACACCGGCACCGAAATTCCTTCGGTGAATGAGTCGCGTCGTCGGCGAAGTAGTCGGCGTCAAGCAGCATTGCGTCGGCTTGACGATGTCGGTTGATGTTCCTCTTCTTGCCTGGCTTTCAGCCCGCGTCGAGGCACGCCGAACAAAGGCTGGCGAACACGGAGCAAGCTCGTCAGAATCATCTGCTGATGTTGCCGCCGAATAGCCTCAGGGTTTTGTTCCTCCGTGAATAGTTGCACCATCATATCATCATCGTTGTCCATCGTAGCAATCCGACGAACAACTTACAGGCGGGGCGCTTGTGCGGTTGTGTGGTAGTGGCAGCGACCTCTGTTCTGGTTGAAACAACAGCCGCCGGTCGAGGGGGTAGCGGCCGTGTCGATGGACGGCGGTTCCTGGATAGCCGGCGGTGTCTATTGCAAGCAGGGGCGCGACGGAGATGGTGGCGATGGTGATCTAGAGGGGTGGGAGTCGGCTTGGGCATGGGTGGGAGGTGGGGAAAGTGGTGCGTCTGGCTGCCAGGCAGAGCCCACGCGCGGTTTTGTGACGTGCCGCGAGGCGCCGGCGCGCCCGATCCGCGCCCTCGACGAAGGTGCCAGGAAAGGGTTGCTGACGCTATTATTGGGCTCGAAAACTAGCCGATGCTTTTTGGGGCGCACCGGTGTGAGCCCATTTTGGCCGCTGGTCCCCAATAAGCTATCGGGTCCATTATGGGGCGCCTCGGTGGAGATGCTCTTAAAACATGTACACTTCTCCTCCCGACTAGCGACTATCCACTAGCCAGTACCATTTTCTTCCATTGGATTCTCATCCTTGACCTTTAAAGTTTTTCTTCTCCCAGCACCTACAACAGGGTCGTCGACCGTTTTTTTTCGAAGTACTCTGGCACCTAAAACTTTGGGGCTAACAGAATTATGGTGCTTTACCGCTTGGCAAATAAGTGCCAACAGTATTCTTCGTAGTTCATGGCTTTCTCACTGGTGAGCTCGCTCAAGTTACCGAACTCGGTCGTTTTTTTCCTAAGTACTGCAGCACCTACAACTTTGGGGCTAAAAGAATTATGGTGCTTTACCGCTTGGGAAATAAGGGCATGTTTGGTATCCTGGGCGCCCCTTGGCTCGCATCAGCCAAGCATTTTTCGGCCGTTTGATTCCCTAGGCTCAGTCGCGTTCTTGCATAGCACATGTCTTAAAGCACCCCTGGGACAGGCCCCGGAGGAACGCCCAATTTGACAGTTTCTCCAGGGCCAGGCCCTGGCGAGACAAAAATCGACAATGTCGTTCGCGCGGGCGCTCCGCCTTGACATGGCGGGAGAAGCCAAAATCCTACCGCTGTTGCGCGGCAAAGGTAGGTGTAACCTCCCTCTTCGGTTACCCTCTCCTCTCCATTAGCCCCTCCCAAATTTCCCTCCCCAATTTTCGCACCAGCGGCGGCGACCCAGATCTGGCAGCGCGCATCTCCCTTCGGTCTCCGGCGCCGAACCAGGGTCCTCTTTTCCAGCCGCGGTGGAGCCTGCGCACATCTGCGGCGGCTTTCGGCCGTGTCCGTCGTCTGCCGTGACATAGGTAAGGGGAAACTCCTCTGCTCTACTGTAGTGTTAGATTCATGTTGGTAGAACTAGTTGAGTTTGATAAGACCGTTCGTAATGCATAGATCTTGTTTGAGTAGACCGACCAGCTCCAGCTTGTGCATCACATCGCAGCACTCATTGTTTGCATAAAAACCTGGATCCTGATGCTGCATAAGAGAGCAGTTAGGCATGATGCTTTTCCTCGTGTGAGTTACGGTCCTATGGTACAACGAGATCAGGAGAGGATTGCCAACCTAAACCACATCTACAACTGCAACGACGTAGATACTATCTAGATGCTACAAATGAGAAGAGCACATTTCTATGCACTTGTGAAACGTTCAGGATTAGTGGCTGTTGACTGATAGCATCCACACCTCTGTCTAAGAACAAGTCGCAATGTTTCTTCTTGTCGTGGGTCATAACCAGAGGCTCAGAGTCATCCATAGCACATTCATGCGATCAACGGAGACTATCTCTCGATACTTCCAGAAGGTGTTGTATGCAACTGGGAAACTCAGAGGTGAAATGATCAAGTCAGCATCAACGAACACACCACCCAAGATCACCAGCTACAGGTGGTTCCCCTATTTCAGTGTGAGTACAAAATCATGTTCCTTCTACCTATCAGACGTGTGGTACAGTCAGAAACATGAATGTGTGCTAAAAAATTTATAGGATTGCATTGGGATATTGATGGTACTCATGTCACTGCAAAGGTACTGAGATCAATGTCTGCAGCATTCTGCGGGAGGAAGCACTACACCAGCCAGAACGTGCTAGCAACTGTGGATTTCGATATGAGGTTCACCTACGTGCTTGCTGGGTGGGAAGGTGATGAGAGCATCCTGGCCGACAACTTGTCAAGGCCTGATGGGTTGCAAATCCCTGAGGGTAAGTTCTACCTTGGAGATGCTGAATATGCATGCCGACCTGGTATTCTACCTCCCTTCAGGAAAACAAGGTACCACCTCAACGAGTTCTCTGCGAAGCATCGACCTCAGAATGCGAAAGAGTTGTTCAATCTGAGACACTCAAGCCTTAGAGTCACCATTGAGCGGGCCTTTGCTGCATTGAAGAACAGATTCAAGGTCCTTGACCAGAAACCGTTCCACACTTTTGACACTCAAGTAAAGCTGGTAATTGTTTGCTGCATTCTTCGCAACTGGATCCTAGGTTGGGGCGAGGATGTGTTATCCGAAGAGGTTGCCACTTTTGATGAAGTAGAGACCGGCCATGGCGTGAACGCAGGCGACAATGATGCCTGGAAGGAGAAGAGGCAAGAGTGGGCAGACGCAATGTGGGAAGCCATAGGAAACACCACCATCTGAGAAGAAGTGAAGAAGTGAAGAAGAAGAAGAAACCCTATGATCCCCTGCTTCTCGAACCCCTATTCTATCCCCGTATGTTGAACGACCCCGTTATGATAAACTGTCATTCATAGTAGCTAGAGAGCATCGTGTTATGAACTACCATTCGTGAACTGCTAGCTTCGTAAGTTTACAACTGTCATGAACAATGATTTATGTGTCATGGGAGGTGAGAGCATGGTAAGGCTACTCGTTGTAGAGAAAAGGTAACCTTAGGCATGCTTGGATGGTACCAAACAGACCTAATCTCATCTCCATCGAGATTTCGGGTTGGCTGCAGGCAAACAAACAGAAAGGCCTTTTCGGCCCAGCCAACGCAGTCCAACCTAAACAATAGGCCAATTCCGGCTCGTGGCTCGTTCTGGACGTGCAGGTGTGCTTGCACCACTGCGCCAGTGAGCCAGGATTCAAACCCAGGCTACCAACCGCACCCTAAATGCCAGCAAATTATTCAGAGCTCAAGGCTTTCTCACTGATGAGCTCGCTCAAGTTGCCGAACTCGACGCCATATAGATGTACCAGGCTCTTGGACCATACCAATTGGACTTGACCCTGGCCGGTGTTATCTTCAGCTTTACAAAATCCAAGGATAGGCAACTAGACATGCGTCCTAACGACACCATGCCACAAGAAGCTTTAGGCGCCAAAGTTGTCAAGGTGCATGCATGGAGGACCGGATCCAGATTATCACGAGATTTAGCGCCAATGCAGAGTCGTGCTCGCTTGAGGAGAGATACGAGGGTGGCGCAGACGGACGGTTTAAGAGGGAGATAGAGGTGCACGGGAAGGGAAAGGAAGCCTCACCGTGGCAAGGGATTGGACAGTTAGGGAGAAATGTTTATGAATTTGAAAGCTATCCAGCAACCTAGGGTTTTATCACAAATTTCGAAATAAGCAGAGTCCATCAATTTCATTCATTTTCGGGTAAAAAAACATTATTTTTCTCGTTTAAAAACATTATGCTGAAGACACAGTAGAGCGCAGCACAGCAATCTGACATGATCGAACATTTGGCTCACCAAACTCCATGGACGCTGGTACCGTGCATCGACCACCTGCACACGTGATGCGATGGCAGAATATTCTCCCGGCCGGCCACTTCCGGAGTTGGTCCTCCGCCGTGCCCATGCATGCCCGTGCCTACCATATCAAACTGAAACGTGCACGTACAACACCCCACTACGAAAACGGAATCCAGATTGAACAATCATGAGGTAAATAATTGAGCGATTTGGTGATCAATCGATGTAACAGGGCAATCAGCATCGTGTGGATTGCCAGCATCTATAGTTTGGGACACGGCTGGCTGCATCAAGAGATTCCAATCGCGTTCGGCCGTGAAGTAAGACAAGAGGATGTGGGGAGGTGGAAAGAAACTAGGGCTCGGCCTGTTGATACGTGACAGGCGATAAGTGCACCCTCAAAGTGTAATGACACATAAGTTTTGGCATCTAGCTTGATGTCTCCCCGCCTTGTAACGTGGCTATGCCAGAAGGAAAATAGAAAAGGGGAGTAGGTTAGAGCATCTCCAGTCGCGTCCCCCAAACCGTCCCCCAAAGCGATTTGGGGCACGCCGGACAAAAAAAGCGTTCCAGCCGCGTCCCCCAAAGCCCTTTTTCGTCCGGCGCGCCCCCATTCGGTGTCCGGCGCCCCGAGCCCGTCCCCGTCCCACAGGGGACGCACCGGGGACGCCGGACACAACGAAAAGCGAGGCGGGGAGTGGCGGGGCCGACCCGTCGGCCGGCACAATTAATTTAAACCTAACCGTCGCCTACCTCGCGAAGGAAGTTGATTGGCGCGCAGCGACGGAGCAGTTCCCGCAGAGGGCGCAGCGACGCGTCCCGTCGCGCCTAGCTCTGCGTGCCGGCGTTAATGAGCGCCACCGCTCCTCCGCCTCCCTCCGGCCTATAAAAGGGCCGCCTCTCATCGTCCCTCTCCACACACAAACCCTAGCGCCTCTCTCCCAAACCCTAGCCGCCACCATCTCTCAACAAGACTCGACGCTATGTCCGGGTAGAGGCGGAGGCGGACCTCGCGGCCGCGGCCGTGGTCGTGGTCGTGGTCGTGGCCGCGGCGCAGCTGAACGCTCGCCGTCGCCTTCCACGCCGCCGCCTTCATCATCGTCGGAGATGGACGTGGAGCCGGACGTCCTGTTCGAGTTCGTCCACGTCCTCAAGGGCGACCCGCGCGGCATCCGCAGGCTGCCGGACTCCTTCGCCGAGTACGTCGGCGGCGCACGCCCGCGCACGATGCATCTGCGGGAGCATTCGTGCGGCTACTGCCGGTGGATCGTCAAGGCGATCTACGACGCGCGCGGCAAGATGTACTTCAACATCGGCTGGGAGAAGTTCGCGCGCCACCACAGCCTCCAAGCCGGCTTCATCCTCGTGTTCTCCTACTTCGGCAACAGGGACATGAGCGTCAAGGTCTTCGACGAGAGGCGCTGCCTCCGGGACTACCACGTCGACAGGGACGACGACAGCACCGACGAGGAGGACGACTGAATGAGTGTTGTTTCTTCGCAGCGAATACGTGCACGGAGGTTTCTGCCTGTTCGCCTCATCGGTAGAACCAACAAGGGCACCATCCTTCCGCTGGATTTTCCAGTTTAGGTGACTGGGTGTGCCCTCGAGTGTTCTTTCTTAGCAGCGAACACACGAAACCTTCGATGCACGGCCTAGTTAGGTTTAGTTTCTTTGCAATATTTTATATTTGTGTCCACCATGGTTCAAACTATGTATTAGTTTGTGGAAAACCATGTTCCAAACTGTGTTTTCGTGTAAACCACGTTCCAAATTATGTATTAGTTTGTGGAAATTGAAATAAAAATGCTAGAAAAATTATTTTAAATGTTTGGGGGCGGCGTTTGGGGGACGCGGCTGGGAAGCGACGTCCCCCAAACGCGGCACGAACGAAACACGTCCCCCAAACGCTCGATCCGGCGCGGTTTGGGGGACGGTTTGGGGGACGCGGCTGGAGATGCTCTTAGTTTGCCGCCAGCAGAATAAGTGAACAATTAAGGATTTATTGGGCTGAGTATAATATATGCACCCCTTATTTTCAAAAGTTTTTTTTAAAGAATTCCAAAGAAATGTTGTATACTTATCCCCCGGCCCCTGCATTAATAGATGCACACAACAAATTTACTATTTCCTCCGTTTCAGTTTACTAGTCCTACGCCTATATCTCTAGGTCATCAATTTGACCAACTTAACATAAGATATATGTTCCCAAAAATATACCATTCGAAACTTTAATTTTTATACTTTCTAATGGTATAATTTTTGTGTTATATAATTTATATTATATAGATTAAATTACGATTTAGGTACACGTGCATGACTAGTAAACTGAAATGAAGGGAGTAAAAAAAGATGGCTCATTTGTACTCTAGATATTAAGACAAGCACTTGGAGCTAAATGGTATCTTCAGGTGTTTTAGTTTTCAGTTTTTCTTTTTCTTAAGCAAGATATGCACGAGCATTATTTAACTGATTTAGTAGTTTTGCAAAATAATAGTGATGTGTAATTATTTTGCGTGTGTTGGAACTTGTGGGAATTTTTGTTTTTGTTTTTTCTGTAAGCTCCTAAAAACCTTGCAATAAAATGATTGTGTGCATCAATCAATACAAAGGTCGGGCTCTTCCTCTTTTTTTTCTGAAAAAACTATTTGTAAGATATATCGTATACAGATATCACTACCAGAAAATCTCAAGTACTTGGCGGGGTGGATTTTCCTTGACGGGCCCGCACTAGGCCGCCAAGGTAATATATTTTCTTGACGGTGAAAATTATCCGGTCAAGTTAAATCGCTTTAACTTGATGGTTTTACCGAGACTGTCAGGTTTTAGTACATTAATTTGATGGTTTCAGATTACCTCTCAAGTTAAATATTTTTAGCTACAAGGTTTTTATGCCCGTCAAGTTAATTTACATAATCTTGACAGTTATGTTATACCTCTCAAGTTAATTTGTGTCACCTTTACTATTTTATGTGCCCATCAAATTAATTTAAGCAAAACTAGCATAAATATCCATGGTAAGGGATATTTATTTACTTCATGCTAAATGTGTAGTATACTCTACCTAATAAGGCAATGTGCACTTGCATAATGATAAGGAAAAGTTTAAAAAATAGTATTATATAAAATTCAGATAACTTTGTTTCTGCTTGTTGGAATTTTTTCAAACTTGAGTTACAAAGTGTGATGTAAAAAAAAAAATCTTAAGCATATATATGTCTCAAGTTCATAATAAAAGCACAAAGAAAAAATTCAAAATTTCTATGCATCAAAATTTTCTTTAGTTACTTATTCCCTGTGATCAATATTACTCGTCATAGGTTAGCACAAAGCTATATTAAAAAACCGCGACAAGTAACATGGGTCAAAGGGAGTAATAGTTTTAAAAATTCTACAATGCGCAAATATACTCCATAAATTCTCAAATTGATTAAGAGACAACATTTCATGGTAATAACATCTCGGCAGGCAAGGCACTCTCGCGCATTCTTTTCTAGAGTAGTTTGAGAGTCCACATCTTCATCCCGTACCAAACCGAGGCCCTCCTCGGCGGCGATGCGATGCCATTCGAAGGTGGTTGAGGTGATGTGCCAACCTAGTAGTGTAGATATTAGGCTTAGCTTCCGTGGTTGTGCCTCTATGGTGTTTGGGGGTAGGTTATCAGATATCTCTAGATGGATCTGGTGCGTCCTAAGCTTAACCCTCGTGGCTGTTGTGCTCTCGTGGAAAGAGTTGCAGCAGGTGAGCATGCTACGCTCAGTCATCTCCAGTAATAACTTTGTGTCTTTGAGCTCTTCCGTTCTAGTCGCCAGACATGGCGCTAGACGATCGTTGTCGAGCTTCTCCGACGAGCTTTCAAGGAGGAAGACAGAGGAGGAGATCTTCAGCACGGGCTAGCTCCTTCCGTAAGCGATGCTATCTTTTGGTGTGGAGTTTCCATGGGGCGCTACATCTTCTGACCGGTCAGTGCGGAGATTTCCAGGATGGTGGGGAAGATCTAAGGTACAAGAGGTTCATCACATGGCAGCCCTGTTTTTTTTTGCCATGATCATCTCGGGCTAATTAGGCAGAAACTCCTGATGTCGATGAAGGCATGAATCCAACCTTTGAGATGAAGACCATCCAAGGGGTTCCCGACGACGTGCAACGATCTCTCCCCCTCTCCCAATTGAATTTGTTCCCAGTGATGGAGAGGTTGGTCGTCGATGGAGTCTCGGATATTCCGGTGGAGAAAAAGAAGAATGCTATTGCTTTTCCTCTTTATTTTCTATGGTCCTTTGTGCTAATCTGGAAGATTGTTTTGTAAGTTATGATCTTTAAGGTCTTGTACTCAAATTATAACACCGTCCCTTGAGAATTCAACATAGCCCTAGGCCCTTCCAGGCCTTTCCGTTGTTAAAAAATGATGGTAATAACATCCATATAAATTTATTATTAAAAATTTCAAGATGACATATTTCTTTGCTACCAAGAGTCTTCGTATTAGATGAGTGTTCACTAACTACTTCTCTACTCGCTATAACAATTGAAGGTGATCGATAGTTCACATGTCCCTTTTCATCTCAAATTTTACAATAACAAGTATGCAACATGTTTGTTCATAGATATAGTTTTTAAATTCCACTTGGTAAGTAGTAAGGTTTATTTTCTATTTTATGAAGGCAATTAATAATGCGTCTTGTGATTTAACTTGACAGTGGTAAACTGTCAACATAGCTGCTTAGACTGATGGTACTAAACTGTCAGTGTAATGATTTAACCTGACGTTACTTTACTGCCAGCATATTAGTTTAATTTGACGGTATCTTCACCTCAGCAAAATAGAATCCGGCGGGAATCCTAGCTCTCAGGTAGCTAATTATATTGACGGTCATACCCGCCAAGTTAATAAAACATGAGGGCCAACCCACAAGCAAATTTTATTTTACCGGCCCTGACAGAAAATGCCTGACTAGGTACCGTCAGGTTTTAGACTAGGTACCGTCAGGTTTTATTAACCTGGGGGGAAATCACATTTCTTTGACAGCATTGAACCCTCAAGTACTTGAGGTTTTCTGGTAGTGTATACTGATATGTGCATCTGTATAGTTTTTTTTTCATGACTGTTTTGAATAAAGAAAAGTGGAGCTAAATGGTATCTCGATGATCGAGGTGTTTTGGTTTTTTTGTTTTGCTATTTCTAGGACACTCTCTAAGATGATTATTTTTAGAATAAATCGATGCAAACATTGAGATTAATGGTAGTACAAAGCTATGAGAAAAAAATCTTCATCGGTCAACTATCAATGTTGACTGAGAAAGTACTAATTTTTAGTTAAGTTAAGAATAGCCACTCTTTCATGCATTTTCCAATATCGAGAAAAGGAGCGTGGAACACAAGTTCAAATTGGGCCAGTGCAGCTCCAATTCAAAAGGTGGGAGAAGGCAATAGCTACGAAATAGGAAAATAACAACGCTATTGAAAACTACCGTTAATCTCTGAATAGATGGTATGAGGGTACCATCCGAAAGACATGGGAAAAATGCAGAAAGTAGCTAGGCGTTCATAGACATGCACCGCCATGGCGACGGAGGATCTCATTCTTAAACATCAGCGGGTGGGAAGCACCATCTTGTTACATCAAGGCACATCATCGAGTTTCGTAGCTCGTATTGGATCCGTTTCTACGTCGGTTTATCCTGACCTCACGTACCTTGTTACTGGAACGCTTTTTCTATGTTCTTTCCTGCAATAATTCTCTTGATCTGTTTGGTGCATATTTTGGCAGACTGGATAGCGATCCGGCATGGCAATATTTATTTTTGCCACCAAGATTGACAAGACTCTCTTGAGTTGCCAAACCGATAGCGGAAGGTCATGGTATTTCATTGGGAAAGTAGCCTACATAGCCAGTAATCCCATGAGCACATGCACATCATCAAGGTCAATTTCTTGGCACCGAAGTAAGAGAAGCTCTTGGCTCACTTCTTTCTTGGCAACACACAATATTTGCAGAATTGGCCCATTGGAGGTGCGCCATATTAATGATTTTGAATTGGTGGATGGCACTCATGACATCGCTCTTGATGATATCATAACACTTCTACAGTTAAGCTAATTCAATAGTAGTATACTTTAGGAGCGACATTGTTGTATAGAAGGATTCTCGTAACTTTGCGGATCAGTCAAATGTAGCTACATGAGGACACTTTTTTCTTCAATGAAGATTACAAAATGATTAATAAGATTACATGCAAAATATACGCTCGTTCTTATTTAGAAATATTCGCTCATTTTTGTTCAGCTAAAATCGATTACCATATGACATGTTCCTGAAAAATCGTACTTCCTCTGTAGTTTCATCGACGATGCAGTGACCATAGCGTCTAGAGCTCTTCCCTTATTTAGAAATAATGTCACTTTTTTGTTTCTTCTTCTTCTACATAACTACGTTATAATGTATTCAGTTTGATTCTTTTAGGGGTACAAACTCATTCATTAACAGTTCGCACCAATGTCTTTTACATAAAGTTCAGAAATAAAATCAGGAACCGGAGGCAGCCAAACACGGCTCGTACGACCAGCTCTAGCTATTCTAGCAAGATGATGGGCAACAGTATTACAAGTCCTTCTAGTTTTCAAAATATCACAACCTGGAGTAGCAGATAAGAGAAACTGAATATCCTTATAAACGCCCCAGCTCCTGGACGCAATGGCAGAGGACTTGTTGGCAGCCGTCACTGCGATAGCACGGTCCGACTCAATGGACGCTGGCAGCAGGTTGTGATCTAAACCCAGCTTCAGCCCCTCTCTAATAGCACACACTTCCGCTTCTTCTGCATCCCTGCAAGCCTCAATGCTAAGGCTGGCTGCTATGATAGTCCTCCCAAGATGATCTCTGCCAATAATACCGACGGTGGTTTCACCAGACTCAGAGATGAAAGAGGCATCCACATTCAGTTTAATCCTTCCTTCCCTTGGTTTTTTCCACTGGTTCTGACTGTCACAAGTCTTCCTGTCCAAGCAAAACTTGGTACAACTATAGTTAGTATCGGATGAACTCAAAATAACAGGCATACCTTCAGTAGATGTGTTATGGTTTGGAAAGGAATGTAGGTCCCTATCATAGCTTTTTTTCGAAATGGAGGTCCCTATCATAGCTGATCAAGAAAGATGAAGATCTAGCAATAGTTTCATATCCTCTTCTGTGAGTGACATCACACCTCAAATGCCATGATCTCCACAATATCATCAGCATTCTGCTACGCTAAACATCATCACATACAAACAGGATATGTTGTAACCAACCCGGACCCGAGTATGAAAAGAATTGTTCAGCACGAAGTTTCCAATGTTTTCTCATCTCCCATCTGAGGGCTCTAGGTTTTGTGCAGTTGACCGTTGCATGAAAACTGCTTTCCTCCGCTCTGCCACATATAGAGCAAGTACTGTCCAACTCTAGAGTTCTTCTGAATTTATTCTTTTTTGTTGCCAGGTTGTCGGAAGCTAGTCTCCACCCAAATATTTTCACCTTACTAGGAATCTTAGCATTCCAAATACCCTTCCATACGTTTCTGGTGTTATCATGAGCCGAGCTCGCACTTGCGCGCCATCTAGTACCATTGAGGACATTATAAGCCAACCTATACACACTCTTGACTGAGAATTCTCCAGTGCGTTCATAATGCCATGCCAAAAGATCTTCACAAGGTTCTGGGGGAATTTTTTTTGCTTTAGAATCCACATAACATCCTCTGGATCACATATCTTTTTAATCATCTCCTCATTCCATTTCCTTGGATTCTGTGTAAGTAGCTGATCCACTCGTCTGATTCGGGCACTTGCTTCCTTTGGACTAGCTTTGAGATTATAGTCTCTTGGGATCCAATTGTCCCTCCAAATGTTAATGCTCCTCCCGTTACCGACTCTCCAAATCAGACCTTCCTTAAGGAGCTCAAGGCCATATTCAATTCCATGCCAAGACGGGGAAGCATCCTATTTGAAAACGGTGTCCAAGAAATTCCCTCTAGGAAAATATATAGACTTGAGGAGCCTGGCACATAGGCTATTTGGGTATTTGATGAGTCTCCAACATTGTCTAGCAAGAAGGGCTTGGTTCATGAGCTTTGAGTCCCTGAACCCCAGTCCACCAAGATTCTTGGGACTAGTAAGGATATCCTAAGACGCCCAATGCACTTTCCTTTTCTTCTAATCTTCTCCCCACCAGAAATTACGCACCGATTTCATATAGTCTTCATGAAAACCAACAGTCAGCTTGAAAACGCTCATAATGTGGTTTGGAATGGATTGAGCAACAGACTTAATAAGGGCATCCTTAGCACCCAGAGAGCATAAACGCTCAGCATAGTTGGACATCTATTTAGCCAGTCGATCTTTTGAAGGCTGAAACTTTCCTTTTTTCATTCTTCCTTCGGGTGTGGGGAAGCCCAGGTACTTGTCCTCAAAGGATTCCTTGGTCACTTCCAGAACTCTGCGGACTTGTTGTTGGATCTGGTCAGAGAAAATATCGCTGAACAGGACTGAACATTTGTTTATGCTTAAGAGCTGGCCCGTCCCTTCCTCAAACATGGTGATGGCAGATTTGACAATAGAAGCCTGCTCTACATTTGCTCGAAAAAACAAAAGGCAATCATCAGCAAACATTAATTGGGAAATACCCGGTGCTCCTCTACTGATCACGAACTCCTCAAGGTTTTTTGTCTGAATCGCTTCATTGATGATGGAGGTCAAACTCTCAGCTACAAAGAGGAAGAGATACGGGGAGACTAAACTTCTCAGTTAGTTGACCATTGATCTGCACAACAAATTTAACTGATCTAACACAGGCCATGACCCAGCTTACCCATTTTCTGTGAAAACCCCATCTCAACAATGCTCCTTCCAGAAAATTCCAATCAACCTTGTCATACGCTTTGGATAGGGCCAACTTGTAAGAACAAAAAGAATTATCATCCTTCTTTGTCTGTGAATAGCATGGAGGCATTCAAAAGCTATCAGAGCATTATCATTTAAGATGCGTCCGGGAATAAACGCACTTTGAGTTTCAGATATCAAATCCTGCAGAAGTGGCCTCAAACGATTGACAAGGTACTTTGAGATGATTTTGTAGATAACGTTACAAAGGGAGATGGGTCTGTAATCCTTCAGATCCACGACATTGTCCATTTTCGGGATGAGGACTATCTTAGTCATATTAAAATCAACTGGGATAATACCGTCATGGAAGAACTTTTTAATTGCAACACAAACCTCTTTTTTTAGCAATCCCCAATTCCTTTGGAAAAATCTTGCTGGCAGACCATCCGGACCTGGTGCTTTCAAAGTCCCAATTTGGAAAAGGGCATCTCCTATTTCCTCTTCAAAGAACTCTGCAAGGAGGGCCTGATTCATTTGGTCAGACACTGTAGGTTTGATTAGTTCAAACAAAGTTGACGGGCTGACATTCTTATCTTCAGTATAAAGATCACTGAAGAACTTGTTTGCAATGTGCAAGAACTCATCTTCATTTTCAGTCACGGAGCCATCTGCTTTCTTGAGCTTAGTGATTCTATTTTTCTTCGCTCTCCCTGTAGCTTTTCTATGGAAAATTCTAGTATTTTGGTCACCTTATTTTATCCACATTAGCCTAGACCGTTGTCTCCACATCATCTCTTCCCTCTGAAGAAGCTCATCTAATCTAGCTACAACCGCTTTAATCTCCTACTGGTTGTGCCTGTGGTTTCTTCTCTGCAGATTGCCAAGCTTCTTTTTTAATATACTGATTTCCTTATTCACTGCCCCAAAATTATCTTTACTCCACCTTCCCATAGAGGACATTGTATGTGACAATTTCTCTTGAATCTCACCAAGGTTATTTGCAGGTTTAGAATTGACCCAGGCCTCATTGACACATGCAACTAGGGAAGCTTCACGCTCCCACATAGCCTCATACCTGAGTGGTCGATTATGAGGTTTGTTGTTATCCTGCTTCATCGTGATAATGATTGGGCAATGGTCTAACCTTGACGAGACGACATGCTGCACTGAGGCCATGGGGTAGATAGCTGACCAAGCCGGGGCAGCCACTGCCCGGTCCAAACGAACGCTCACATTCTTCCTTCCTTGTTGTTTATTATCAAAAGTCCAGGGCAAGCCATGGAAACCAAGGTCATGCAGCTCTGAAATCTTGCATGAGTCTTTCACTTCTCCTCGCAGCCGACATGTGCTCAGACTGGAACAAACATTCGTTGAAGTCTCCACACACTATGCATGGTTCAGCAGACATAGTTTTAATTCTCCTCAACAATTTCCAAAATTCAGGCCGATCCTAAGGACGGGGCTCACCATAGACAAAGGTGTGCCTCGTTTTTATGTCATCTACACCAATGACATTGGCATCAATATGGTGCGGTCCAAAGCTGACAAGGTCAATCTTCACCTGATTGCTCACAAAGAGGGCTAGGCCTCCACCTTTACCATCAACACAAACTGGAAGACAATCCGTGTAACCAATGCGTCTATAGACGCTCTCAATCATCTTTTTATTTTGCCTGGTCTCGGAAACAAACACCAGGATGGGTCTATACTCTCGTACCAGCCATACGAGTTCCTGAACTGTCCGAGGTTGCCCAATCCCTCGGCAGTTCTAGCGCAAAATCCTCATTTGGGTTCCCATGCGCCCTCCTCGGTGCCCGGTGTCATGCCGCCCATCTCTGGTGCGGTCTTCTTCTTAGTGCCCCCTCCCTGTTTTCCTCTTTCCTCCTCACAAATGTCTCCAGCCATGAGGCCAGGCTGCACCTCTCCTACTCTAGCAGTTGATCCTATTACATTTTGTTCATCCCTATTATCCGCTATTATCTCTAGCGACTCAATCTCACCTACTGAGCTAAGGTCCTCGTTTAAGCCTATTACATGTGTGTCTAGTTTCATAGTAACAACATTCTCTTCCTGTTCTCTAAGCTTGCGGAGGTTTTCCTCTCCCAGACACTCCACCAGGGAAGGAACTGGGAACAGTATCTTTTTTGCCTGGTGCAACTCCATGACCTCATCCTCCTCTTCAGTCCTCTGGCGTGTAGCCCCCAGGATTACGCCCTGGGTTGCACACGCTTCCTTCTGCTTGCTTTCAGCCTTGTTATTATCCCTCACCATCCTCTTCCAGTGAGTGCTCTTCTTGGGGGGAAGGTTACCAGCGATGTTGTTGCTAATCACCTCACCCTGCGCCTCCTGAGGCACTTCAATGCTGGTGTTGCCGACTGCCTTGGCCTGCTCCTCGTAACGCACAGGGTCTCCAGCGTTGGTGTCGCCGATCACCTCACCATGCGCCTCGTGAGGCACCCCGGTGTTGGTGTCGCCGGACTCCTTGGCATGCACCTCGTTGCACAGCTGCTTGGAGGCCACCGAGATGACTGGGGATGCCACAGTCGTTTGTTCCTCGGCGGCCTTGGCCTTCGTAGCTGGTTCGTTGACCGTGAGCTTTCCCACCTGCTTCGCGACATGGGTCACGATAGCTAGTTGTCGTTGGCTCATCGGCAGGCTTGGTGGCGCAGCAGGTTCAGTGACGTCGTCCCACGAGATGAACTTGTGTAGCGGACGCTTCTCCTGCCCGGTCGTCTCAGGCAGGAACCAGCGGGGAGTGTCCTTGTAGTGTGCTGGAAGCACTCCCAACTCAGGCTCGTAGTTGTTGCTCCTCTTCTCCGTCGGCAGCGAGCAATTCGCTGCCTGGTGCCCGATGATGTCGCAGCACTTGCAGAAGGTTGGGAGTCGGTCGTAGAAGACAGAGGCCACCACCTCCTCGTTGGCGATCTCTTCCATCAGCTTGGCCCATCGAAGCAATGGGGTGTTCAGAGGTAGCCGCACTCTTGTCCTGAGGAATTTTGCGAGAAGATCGCCACGAGAATCGTTATCAATGAAAATTAGTTCACCCATTCTCTTACCAGGTCCCTTGCCAGCTCCTTGGATAGGAGGTAGAAGGGAATCTCCTTGAACTGCACCCAGATTGGTACAGACTTGAAGTTGACAGCATCCGGGTCCGCTCCTTCCTTCAACGCCTCAATCAAAACAACATCCTCTCTGTATCTCCATGGGCCGCCTCGTGTGACCTTGAGGAAATCACCCTCCTCAGCGAATTCAAGCACGAAGAGACGTCCTTCCATCGGGCTCATGTCCACCACGCCCCGAATCTTCCAAATCTTCTTCATGGTGGTATTGATCAGCTGCTCGGAACTGATCAGCACAGAGAGGAAAGGGCCAACCGCCAAGAACCGAACGCGAGCAGCGCCCCTCGTCTTGGTCTTGCTGATGACCATCGCCTTCTTCTCAGCGTCAGTGCCCATCTCCTCACAGAGCTCCTTTCCTGACCTTCTCCTTGGATTGCTGGTCTCAGCTAGCTGTCCTCCCTGACAGCCAGCCAAGACATCAGCGGTCTTGCTCATGATATGCTTGTCATTCTTCGACATGGTGATTCGCAGGTGGATTGTGGTGGTGGGGGTATTGGATTTCCTTCGATCAAGTGAGTGTACCGCATCAGTGACCTTTGGATTTATATCCCCTCCTCCTGTATCCTGGAACCACTGATTCCTCCAAATTAAAACAGCGATTCATGGCCAATTCATACCTTGAGAATAAAATCTCCTGTAATTTGGGCTCCAAGGTCATGTCCTAGTCTCCGCTGATAGCTGGCGGTCTCTCGCCGGATTAAAGACACATGCTCGAGGGCGGATCGCGGGGAAGACGCGGGCCATCAAGGCGATTTGTGGGGTAATCGCCATTGATGCCTCCCCCTTACTCCGCCCCTCAAGGGGACTCACCGTCTCCAGCTTACCATCCTCTTCGGACTTCCGCTCCTTGGCTACTTGGGATGATCCGTCGAAGAGACGACAGGATTTGGTACGGGCGTGGGCTAAATTTTTTTGGGGATTTTTTGTTTTGATGGCCAGCAGTCTAATTCTCTCTCTCCATTCCGTTGGGAGAAAAAGGATCATACGGGTATGTGGGGTTGGGTTGGATCTCTAGGCCTCTCTCACTCGAATCAAACAGGGAAGATCGTGGAGACATCTTCCATTCACTCTCGTCGGCACAGTCGCCCTCCGCAGGGGAGGAGAGACGAACCGTCCACTGCATTTTTTTAGCTTCTCGCTTTCTAGTTGTATTCAGTTTGATTTTTGTTACATGGATGTGTTTTACTAGTGTTTTAAGTATACGCAAAAAACTATTTTTCACTGAAGATGAATTGTCATTTTGTTTAACAAATCACAATAGTTCTTTTTCTACGTGGACAGTCACAAAATTTTCCCTCAAGATGTCATCTATTTAGGGATGACTGAAGAAGTGTAGATAGATTTTTATTTTTATTTTCAAACATACGATCCATACTTCTTGTCTTCTTCGTCCACGGTGCATGCACACAACCATAATTCTACTAAAGTTGATGGAAGGCAATAAGGCCGAATCATCAAGAAACATAGTAGATTGGATATACAACAATGATAGAACCATATGACAAGACATGATCTAAACATCCATGCGCAGGACGGAGCAGGAATGTTAGTTGGAGGGGGCCAATTGAACTTTTCTTGGAGGGGGCTAGATACGAAAATATTAAAAAAATTAGGGAGAAATTCACATATATTTTGGTGGATCTTTCAGCAAAATTTCTGAGCATAGGGAGGCTATGGCCCCAGCTGGCACCCCACTAGCTCCATCCCTGTCCATGAGTAAGTCGTCTTTCTTTCAAAGGAGCACCTGTAAAAAGGGAGAACACACTTGCGTCTCCGCCGTCGGTGTAAGCCCTTCACAGCTCGAACGAGGATGTTGGTCCTAGATCTTCAAACCAACCAATCAAGGCCAGAATAACCGTACATATATAATGCTTTCAACTAGGTAGCAATGAAAATGTGTCGCTACCAGGTCCAATGAGTAAAGTTCGGATTGTGGATTTTTGTTCTGAACACTACGAGCTCTTTGGGTCACCGATTAGACAGTGGTTCTTCTAAGAGTAGGGCCACTTAATAGTCCTCATGGAAGTTACAGAGACAAATCATTTTGGATGGACACATATGGATTATGCTAACCTCATGAAAGGTCCTCCTTATTTTTTGCGAATTTATAAGGAGCGAACATTCAGATTTTAAACATGGAATGTATCCATTTTTTTACCGGGGGTGGATGGCAACTGCCATCATTTCAAGTTGCCACATGGCAACTTTCGACCTATTCATTTCAGGTTGCCATGTCATTTATAGCTAACATATTATTCAATAAAATAAAATATATTAATATCGCGAAGATACCAATTACACCCAGCCTCTGCAACAATGTATTGCCCTAATGCCAATACGGATGTACATAACCAAAAAAAAAATAAAGAAGAGTCACAGAAACGAAAAGTCCTGCTATAGTGATCTATTCCTTGTAGCAACATGGAAAACACCACCAAAATATCACCAGAAATCCATCTTCTCCAAAAGCGACGCCTCCAAGAAGGAAACAATGCATAAGCATCGTCGTCGTCCTGATCATAGATCATAGGTTTCACCCTGGAGAAAGTTTGCACTCTCAAAAACAATACCTTCAACAAGATCATTGTCAGGCACAACCAATTAAGGACAGACCTTGGGTTTTCACGCTGAAGTTTAGACTCTGATTTTCTCTTGTGTTGTCACCCCCACTTACCGATGCCGCTGCTCCAAGTCACGAATCACCAAGCCAATTCCTCATCGCCTCCAAGACTCGAACCACCATTACCAGTCCTCAGATTTTTGCTTCCAGGCCATTCTCTGCCCCTGACTTCACCATGAAACTAAATACATGTACCACAATGGCAACAAACATTAGAACTTCACATTGCTCCCTCTAAAACCAAACATTCAGAAAAAACATGGCTGCGCGGGACTGAATCCCAACCAATCTGGCAATCTCTAGGCATGAGTCACCTAGTAGAGTTTGCTGGAGGAGCCTTCCAGAACACGACACTTCGGCCAAATAAATGAACAAAGGCATCAAGAAACTATTCGTCCTTAATTGAGAGAAACCCTTGGACCTCCAACTTTATTGAAGCCGAGCCAGCAGCCCCCACACCACCCACCGGCAACCTGCAAGATCCGCCACTCCCGGCTGTAATAACGAGACAAGCAAAGACAATGCCTTCGACAAGGTAATGACGCCAAGCGACGCCGACGCAGTTTTCACCGGCTGCAACGTAGCACCAAACTCAACGAGAAACAGATCGACGTCGCCTGAGATCGGTGTGGGATCCCAAGATCCCCCACACCAGATCCCAACTTTGCCAACCACCTCCGGAGGAAGAAGTGGCCGCAGCCATGTCTAGGGCCGCCGCCCTGGTGATGACGGCTATTAGCAACGCCAAAAAGATCTTGATACATTGAGACTCCAAGTGCAGAGTGTTGTATCAGTAGAGTGTCTTCCCCACAAGGGTGACTCGAGGGTATATCGAACTCTCGAGGAACTGGATGGAACAGTATTCTCCTCTCTCTTCTTCAAGCAATCCTGCAGGTAAAGTAGATGCCTTGTGTCCCCAACTTCACCGTGTGGTTGTCAAGCACAAGGTTTCATGTAAGTAAATAACACAAGTAGAAATAAAACAAGTAAAAACTAAACTAGGTAAAATTACTAAGTAAAAAACTGTAAAAAGATTGATTGTTTTTTGTGTTTTGGATGCAAATAAGAAAACTAAATATTTTTTTATTTTCTGATTAAAATAGTGCAGCAAATAGAAAACAAATATAAAGGTGTTTCTTATGATAAAAAGTGGACCGGGGTTCATGGGTTCACTTGAATATTCTCTCTTAAAGTTATGGCGGACAAAAACCAATTCACCAATGAGACATGAAGGTGTAGATAATATTATATGTAAGATCAGAATTAATATGAGCATCACGTCCTATCATAGAGATGATGCAACACACCTCTCTTATACTCCAGAAGAAAGAAACTTTATCAATCTTGCATTAAGAATTAACAGAGCATAGCAATAGGTAGTTTGACATGAAGTTTGAATATCAAATATGATACCTTGAACAAACAAGATCATCACTACTATCACATGATGAACATAGCACATGCATTCACTTTATCTCTAATGAGGTAGCAAAAGAAAGGCAAAGCCATAATAGATCTTGAACATATTGTCACTATCCAATCACTAAAATCATGCTACTCCATCTAACACATACATCACCCCATGCACACTCTTGCACATAAGTTTGATCAGAACAAATACTTAAGAATGGGGTACATAATATGCATCTATCAATACATCTCACCATATAATAAAATTATATCTCATAAACCAATATCATAGAATAAGGATCCACCACATAGGTATTACAAATATGGCCATAATCATGATAGGCAGTTCATATGGCACTAAGAACTATGAAGAACATGAGAGAAATGGATCAAGATACTACCACAAACCCGTAGTCCAGAGGTGGACTACTCCCTCTTGGTCATGGTGATGATGAAGAAGATGTTGGAGAAGGTGGAGATCCCTACGGCGGTGATCCCGGCGGAGTTTCCCCCTCCAATCTTCTCTGCATTAGCCTTTGTTTTCGTGTTTCTGTGTTTATGCAGCGCTCTCCTCCCGAGAACTCTTCGGGGTCATATATATATAGTTGTTTTTAGGGCAAAATACGTCGGTTCGCGAAAAAATCAGGGCAAACGGGCGATCGACGGCGAAAGAGGGGGGTGGCGCAACCTCTCTTCCTGGCAACGCCACCTAGTCTCTTTTGGCCCTCAGGCCTCTCCAAGTGAGCTTGCAGGGCCCAAGCTGCTTCTCTTGATGAAAAAGTGACGCTCCAAAAATCTCAGGTCAATTTGACTCCGTATAAGTCTCTGAAAGTGAAAAATACACAAAACATGGTTTTCCTGTTCTGCAACGTTATAACCTAAATAAAGAAGATCATTGGTAAATCCCCATAAATCAATGTAAATTATGGTATTATCATCATATATGTTGCAAATATGTGGGAATTCAATATGATAAAGGACAAAGTTCATGTATGCGTTTTACATGCATCATATGGCGCCCAGATGATGCGAGTGTCGCAGTCTGTCGTTGCCTCTGGACGCTGCACCACAGCGATTGCATCAGTCAGGAGGGTGCCGTATTGCACCCCTGGCCGCTCTGAGCGGGCGCCCCGCCGCCGCCACGCCGTGTAGTCTTAGGCCGGCGACGCCTACATTGGCGGAGAGATACGAGAGGAGGTTTGGGAGGAGCTGGCGATGGCTGACCTCAGCAAATGTCCAAGGTTATGGACTTAGGTTTTAGGAAAAGGAGACGACGGATTCCGAGAGCTAGCGAGAGTAGGCACGACGTACCCAGATTCACGTCCCCACGGTGGAGGATCGCTACATCCTGCTAGCAATCTAGTATAATCATAATTGATACAGGGTGCCGCCGGAGGCGGAGATATTGTATCTACTCTAGTCTATTTTGCGATATTGTGTGTATGCTATGCCATAATCTAAGGGGTGCTCCTGCCTGGCTTTATATATGCAACTAGGCTACGATATACAAAAGTCCTAGTCGACTACGCATTAGAGTTGTATTCACGTAGGTCTCTTCCTTCTATGAGCTTCCTTGGTCGATACACCTAGCTTCTTGGGTTTCATGGATCTTCGACTAAGCCACACCCGGTATACCAATAGTGGTTACGCAAAAGGGTATGCCCACGTCAGCTGGAGTGGTAGACACCGGGATCCCCGGGTGGCGCGGCGTCGCTGCCGCACGGGGTCGCGTGCGTGGGTCATCTATAGCCAAAACTCGCAGTAGTTGGCTAAAAATATAATACTTTATCAATACATCGTCCACCTTTCACTCTTATAAAGTGCTTAGAAGCACGTGCTAAAGCTGACTATTGTACAAGAGTCCGCTTATCTCATCTTTTTTTTTATAAACACGGTACAAATGCAGATGCTCACAGACACGCGCATACAATCGCTCCTAAACACGCACACACACCCTATCCCTATGAGCATCCCCGGAAGACTGAGTTGGCGGATCGGATCTTAAATTGATGAAGTCATCACAGACGCCTCGTCTCTCATATTCTCACTCTTCTAATTAAGCAAAAATATATTTTATTTTTTATAGCCAGTTAACTGGCCATCATTATTACACAAATTTTGAAAATGAATGAGGCACATGCATGAAGCATATGTTGGAAACCGAAGCGTGAATCAGCCCTTGACTAAACAAAGATTTCCAAAGCTAACATGTATGTTCCCTCCCGTTCATGGCGGCGAAGAAGTTTGACTACGTACAAAGAACATTGACGTATAATACGCCTCGATTGAAACGCCGATCTCGGTCCGCAGAGCATTCTGTTACGATCTCAACTTAGTTGAAGCAACTAATCAAAAACTTCTCTTTCCCTTCTCTCCCAGAGCTTATCTTCCTTGAGCGCTCCCGTCGCCGCCCCTCCGGTGCATCCTCTTCCTCGCTCCTCCGGCGGTTTCACCGGCCGGAGGGGAGGGGCAGAGGGGCCCGATGCCGCCTTCTCCTCTGTATGTATCCGTTTCATGGCTGTGTCCTGGTTTGCATGTATTTTGCACTTAGATCCGAGGAGCCGTAGAGTGCTGATTTGGAGGAATCGGTGGTCTTGTTCTAGTGTTCTTCTTCTCCGAGCTGCAGTCGTCGTTCTCGTCGCCGGGCTTGGAGGGGTGAGAACCTCTACTCCTCCTAATAACCTCCATAATCCTTCCGGATCCGCCCCTTTCCCTCTCCCTCTTTGGGATTTGGGGGAAGAAGCTATTCCGGTGGATCTCTGCCTTTTTCTATCCAATAAATTCCCCTGTTGTTGTTTAATCTTCCATGATCTGGCACACAGCAAAAAAAATCTTGTTAGCCGGTGTGGTTCTGTTGGTGTTTTGGCCAAGATAATAAACTCTGATTCATTTGAATCTTGGGCCGACTCCCTATTTGGTGATCCATGCAAGGAGGTCCTTCTCAAACCGGTTCTACCTCAAACAAAATTTTCTTGCTGGTTGAAGAGATGCTGTGCTACAAAGCAAAATGGATTGCCCAGCTGGAAGTTTCTTGATAGTTGTGGCTGGACTTTGTTCGATTTCCTTGACGTTATTCAGGATGAAGGTGCTGTCTCTGTTCTGTTCGGGATTGGCCAGAGGTGGATGACAACGCCTCCGCCGCCGATTCTCAGGTCTAACAGTGGAGACCCCAAGAGTGTGAGCTCGGTGATGCTTCCACAATATCTACAGCTCGACTCATCAAAACCTCTTGTGCAAACGCCAGAAAGCTCGACGGAAGAGTCACCGGGTGAGTGGAAGCTGGTATGCAGCACTTTGGAGGCCCTTGGAGGTTGGAGATGCAGTATCTTCGAGTCCGAGTTGTCGTCGGATAAGCGATGGCTGCTTGGCTCCATTTTCGATCTTCAGCAACTTCTTCTTGAGTGGCCATATGTTTTATGCATAGTGCGTCCATGCACTTTTGATTCCAGTTGTGAGCTTTGTAACAGGGACTGCATGTCCCTCTCGTGTACTTGTTACTATGTTTAATGGAAGGGGAAGATGTTGTTTGCCAAAAAAAAAAAAAAAAACTTAGTTAATTCGACTTGGACATTGCCATGCAAGAGAGGACTCTAACGGTAGCCATGCGTGGATGCATGTCTAAATTAATCCTTCAATAGGCACGCCGCATGCATCTCTATCTTCTTGTTTGCCGCATCCCGCTGGTACTTTAGGTCAGAGGCAACAAGATCGTAGGATCGATCCCTACAGCGCCAATCATCGATCTCACGGCAGCTATATCGATCTGTGCATATCTCTGTCGTGCGTTTCCAGGTTTAGTCGTCGTTTGGATCGAAAGGGAACTGCGCTAGCTGATGAGACAATCGATCGCGACTCGCGAGACGATGGAAGAAGACGGTGCATACGCGGTGCGTTTCCATGATTAGTCGTCGGCCATGGACTGCGTTAAGAAACATACGCGGTGCATGCATCTCCATGTTTTTTTTTTTTACGAAACGCAGTACAATCAAAGATGCTCCTACATACGCGTACATACTCATCCCTATGAACGTACACACACATCCTATCCCTATGAGCACCTCCAAGAGACTGCGTTGAAGAACTGATTCGTCGGGTTTTGAGACTGACGAAGTCACCACAGACGCCTCGCTGTCGACGGGAATGTCGCCTCCCACTGAAGAATGTTCCACCTTTATGAGACACCAAAGTGTCAAATCTGGGATTTGAACTCTGGTGGGCTGGGGTGCCACTGCCCTCCTAACCATCCACACACAGGTTGGTTCTCCTTAAAAGATTGCTGCACTAGCCAATTGAACCAAAAGTCCGAACTAATGGAAAGAGACTAGGCAGTGTATTTATATTCAACACTCCCACTCACGTCTAGAATATTTTAGTCCTTAGCGTGTGTTCGGTGTGGGCCGCAGAATCTTTTTTCTTTTGTTTTTAAAACTGATGAAAAGAGACTAGGCAGTGTATTTATATTCAACACTCCCCTTCACGTCTAGAATATTTTAGTCCTTAGCGTGTGTTCGGTGTGGGCCGCAGAATCTTTTTTCTTTTGTTTTTAAAACTGTGTGAGCGAACTTGAGACCTCTTGACTCTGATACCATGAAAGATTGCTGCACTAGCCAATTGAATCAAAAGTCCGAACTGATGGAAAAAAAACTAAGCAGTGTATTTATATTCAACACTCCATGCATCTCCACGTTGAATATAATTGTTTAGCCTTCATCCATCGGTCTTTTAGTTGAACTGGCTAGAGCATGCAATTCCACACCCCACGCTCTGTAAAACTAGATACAAAAGTGGAGTTGCTGTCGCTGTGCGTGCCTAGCCTTTCGTTGTACAATCGATACAATGGCTCCAGCACGCGGCCGCAGCACTGAAATGGCCACGAGCCCACCCATGAATGTAAAAAGGCCTGTTTCGTCGACATGTCGGCTTCCTAGAGCTTAGCGGACGCACGCTGCGACCTCTTGGAACCTCCCCAGACATCCACGCCTAATCGAGGTCCACTAAACTTGTCAAGCTCTAAAGGCTTCTCGTGTCACCAAAGCCCCATTCATGAGAAACCCAGCTCTCTTTCTTTCTCGCTATCTTTGTTTCTTTGTTTCCTTTTTCCTTAAGCAATATGTTTCTTTCTGGATATCCATTCCGATTCATAGGTCTAGATGCATCTATCGTCCAAAAACATAGTTCAAAACGTTAAACCTGGAACAAAATCTTGGTGTACATACAGATGTTCTATATCCACATACAAGATCTCGCGAAAAAATAACATTTTATATGACTTGTGTAAAATGATAATTTTCAGCAGAATAATCTCTCACCATAATTTTGTTTGTCTTTTTTATGCATCCCACAAAAAATGTCTTGTTTCCATAAAATTTTGTGTGCATCACATGTTAATATGTACATCTAACTTTTTTCATAATTTTATGATATTTCAAAAGACACTTGAAATGCATTTTTCATAATAGGTGCATTTGGACCTATAAGCCAAAACACCATGTCCGCTTCTTTCAACTTTCTTGCAAGAGATCGGATCAGAGGCAAGAGCGAGAGGGGTGTTCTGCTTCCAAGGTTGAATGTGGAGCATGGATGACCTGCATCCGACCTTCGTCTTCAACCACCTCCATGTAGTCCACCTTGTGAGGGTCATGTCTATCAGCGAGGCCTCCTCGTCAATAGTAGGGTCTCGCGGAGGGGCACCTCCAGTTGCGCGCTCCCTGAGCCATGGGCTGGCGGCACGGCGATGTCACCCGCCGTAGGCCCACTCGTGACATCTTCCACGCCAGGGGCAGGCGCTGTTTTCCCTGCCTCGACAAGTTCTCCTTGCGCTGGGGTCCTTAGGATGGTTGGCCGTGCGGCAGAAGACTCTGTCGCTTCACCGGTAGGATCCTTCAAGTCCTCGCGTGCTCTACGTGAGGGGGCGCCTCGGCTGCTAGGCCCCCCGCCGGCTCGGCGACACGCTCTATCTCCATTGCCGATGCATCCTCGGCGGAGGGCATCTCATCAACGCGATGGAGCTCTGGCGCTCGTGCGGAAGCCGCTTCCCTCGTCATCGCTGCCACTGGGTCTTCCCTTTCCGGTGGAGGGGCGTCCTGCGTGTAGTTAGGGGTAGCTGTCCTCCTCCCTGTGCACGCTTGTGGTTACCCCTCTCCGAAGTTTCCAAGGGGACGAGGGTTGGTGCCTCTATTAAAGGAGGATGCGCTGCTCCATAGAGGGGAGATTGGGCTAGAATTCAATCTAGTCTTCTTCCACCTAGACCAGATCGGATCGAGATCTAGAACAAGCCACCACCTTGTAAACACTACTCGCTCGGCGAGACATCAATACCACACCAAGGCAAGATGTAGGTGTTTTACCTCACCCCGAGGGCCCTGAATCTGGGTAAAACCGTGTCTCTCTCTGTCATACTGATGTCGCTTCACTCCACTGTCGCCATGGCTTTGTTAAGCTTGGAGCGTTGCTTCTAGCCCCCAGCGGTTCTCTAACCTTAAGGGTCTTTCCGAGGTACACGTGTTCCTCTGCGATACCAAAACCCTAACAATTAAGGTTTAAAATCATGGTTAAACACCAAGCCTAGTCCACATGAGAAATTGCATGAGTACCATAAAAATTCTGGTCCTCAAGTATAAACAGGAATCTTAATTCTCATCCGTGAGAATTTGAACTAAGATGTTAAGTTTATACATCTACTTTCCCAACCACTTGAGCTAGGCTCACTACCCTTTTGTCAATGAAGATGATGTTGCCACCACCAGAGAGAATGTCAACGCCCAAAACACAAATCGTGCCAAATCAAACGTTAAGTACACAAAATTTTGCAAAAGCAATACAATTTTGACTTATAGGAATGATTGATGGAGACATGATTCTGGCTTTTCGGTGGTTCTGTTGGTGCCTCGTGGATGCATGGTGAGAATTGATTTGCATCAATTCTAAACATTTTGTACACAAAATTTTACATCAGTTCTACGAAATAAAATAGTTAAAAGTTGGCTAAATGCGCTCTTAATCATGGATTTATGAAAAAAAAACAGGAGACTTTTATCGATGGAGAAGTCTTGTAATATAATGGTTGCAATAATCTGCTGTAGATAAATCTTGTAATATTGATTGCACCTTTTACAAAAGCCACAAATTTTTTATTTATAGGCCAAATGCCAAATGTTAAAATAAATTCTGACCAAACATTTCAACATTATTCCTAGAAAAGCGTGTTTAAAATTATTGCAACAAAAAAGTTAAATTGAAGGTTATTCGGTTATTAAATATGGTAATTCTGTAATAAAACAGTTAGAAATAGCTACTCCCTCCAATTTATATTACTTGTCACTAAGATGTTAAGTATAAATAGGAATCTTAATTCTCATCCGTGAGAATTTGAACTAAGATGTTAAGTTTATACATCTACTTTCCCAACCACTTGAGCTAGGCTCACTTTGTTGACTGCCAAAACCCACCGGCGGGCAGCGGCCTTGTCAACACTGTAGAGCCGGGGGGAGCCTAGAGCTGCGGCTGGCTGAGACCCCTCCGAGCGACGGCCCGCAATGCTCTTCTGGTCACACGCGGCGTTGCGAAGTGCAGGCGTGCCACCTGACCTATACCTGGTCGTGAAGGTGATGAGATTGCCTCGCTTAGTTTCCTGCAGGGCATACACGTAAACGTTAAATACGAGCCTCGATCGGCTCTCAAGTTATCCTCGTGAATCGGCTCAAAGAGCCGATCCACCCATGATCCGTACGGGGTGTACGAATACTTGGTGGTCCCGCTTGATCAAGATGAAGCTAATGAGATCTACGACGATTTAGGGTTTTCACCACATAATCGGATCATCCTACTCCAGGTTGGGCCAGATGGCCACGCACGGTGCTCGTAAGCCGATCCTAAACAAGGCCAGAAAACCAACATAGAGTTGATCCTAGGAACATCCCGTTTAGGACTTGCGAACGCCACCCTACGTGCCACAGGATCCTCCCCCCCTTTGTAAGGCCAAACTATTGCAGATATTAAACTAATCCTTGTAGAACAAGGAGCAATCGTAACGGATCAGATCTACTAAATAATGATCAAGCGGGTGCCGCCCCACACCCGAGATAGGCGTGAGGACGGCTAGATATGCAAGGGTTGCACTACGTAAGCATGCTTAAACGAAGAACAATGCTAACCCTAACACATCTAATGATAACTACGTTGCTCGCCATCAAAAGCGCTTCAAGCACGAGCAACGCATGAACAACGTGGCTTGTGCTGCCTAGATCGCGAGATGCGATCTAGGCAGCATGTCGCTTACCCGATAGAAACCCTCGAGATGAAGGAGTTGGCGATGCGCCGAGATTGGTTTGTTTTTGGGGTTGAACGTGAGTTGTTGTTTATTCCATAAACCCTAGGTACATATTTATAGTCCAGGGACTTTCTAATGCGGGCGTGCACTAAACCGTGCACGAGACAAACTCTAACTTTTAATCTAACATACAATCTACCATAAAGATACACGGGCAATTCAGCCCAATTCCTTCGTGTCGTGCCGCTTCAGATTTTCCATACATACTCTTCCAAGCTCATCTTGATCGCGGCCCACCTCCCCGATCGCGGTTAAATTCCGGTGATAACACATGCCCCCCTGGTTTTGGAAATATTATTTCCAAAATCATCATGTTCTTTTCCCGTCGGGTCATGTCGTGGCAGAACCGTCGCAGTATCCGTTATCATGATGACTTGCCTTCTCAACTTCTCCGCGTGACTTGCGCTCTTTCTCTTTCTTTCAAACACCACTTCCTCGGAAACTGCTGTGGCATTGAATTTTCACCATCCCCCTTTATTTAACCGCTACGAACAGTTCTGCACTGCATCCTCGCATTAGCAGTCCAAAAACCCTCCTGCACCATCATGTCTTCTTCCTCCTCAGCCCCATCGGACTCCTCCAGACGACGACGACTCCCTCGAGGGCTACCCACCAGCGAAGCGCCTTCGCATGTGGTGGGACGACGACAGCAGCGACGACGAGGATGGGGATGAGGCCCCCATGGAGGGCTACGGGAGTAGCGACGAAGAGCCCATCGGCGCAGCAGCGCCGATGAGAGCTCTGAGGATGATGATGAGGACAATGACGGCCCGTAGATAGGACCTCCGTCATAGGGTCGTAGTGGTAGATGGGGCAATGTATCCCCTCGTATTTCCTTTTGAGAGCAATTCAGTTCTTTATGTAAGAAATCCCGCCTATCAATGAAGAACTGTTCCCCACTTTGATTTTGCCGATTTCTTCTGAGTTTGATTGAGCCGATTTGCCTCTCCTACTGACCTTGCCGATTTGCCCTCTTTGCCAATGTGTAATAAGCCGATAATAACGCACCGGCCCTTCAACAGAGCGATCTACCGTGCCCGTTGCCCCCGAGTCTCAGCCCAATGCAAAACAGTAGACGAGGAATACGCGCATGAACCGTGTAGACCCGGGCCCGATCGTGTGCGGGAATTTCCTTATGCGGCGTCACCGATTTGAACACAAATCGGCTTCTCCGAGCGGAAAGCATTCAAGGTGAGCTGCCCCCCGAGCTCTTACTCGAGGCGAGAACCGCCGACCCTCTTCTTCCTCCTCGACGACCGATAACTAGCCCCACCGGTTGGAAATCCTGGATTTGGTGAAGGCTTGATAATCCTCGCACAACTAGAGTCGATGGCTACACATCGGCTGTTTCTTGATTCTTGACATGCTGCTCCTGACATTGTCCTTGAAGAAATTTCCCTTGAGTCGATGGCCCCGCATCGGCTTTCATGTTCTTAAGTCGATGCCTGCTGCATCGGCTGTGTTCGAAAATTTTCGAATTTTCATTTTTTTTTTTTTACGGCCGACCTGTGCATCGGCCCCCATATTCCAATACCCATCAACAAAAGATGAGATGCTTCTGTTGTATATCCTCGTATTTCCATATACCTGGTGCCCCCCGAGCCGATTCTGTCAAGAAAATTGATGGTATCGGCTCCGTTGGATAACATGTTAAACCCAGGCGTAAAGGTAGGTGAGGATAATTTTGGCCGATTGCTGGAATCGGCCTCCACGTTGCTTGTTCGTTGAAGGTTTTGTAAGTTCCCTTCGTAAATTTTTTGGGGCCGATCACAAGGATCAGCCTCTCCCGGTTTGCCCATTGGTTTGATCTTGCTACTTGGTCGGGCTGGATGAAACCAACCCAACCTCCGACTTGATGCGCCCGCTCGTCGTCCACCTTGTGTGCTCCGTAGGGTCGTGGAGCGCTACGCTCCGTCGGCAAGACGAGTACCATGTTTGTGCCAGCCGATGTCTCATCATCGGCTTTCCTCCGTTTAGGGCGCCACTCCATTTTCCGTGGACGACCCTCTTCATCCAGGGTTCGCTGAACCTTTGCAGCCGCATCAGGCCGTGCCTTTCTTAGCGTATGCAGGTACAACCTTTCGGCTTCCTCCAGTGCCGCGCAATCGCTGAACCCCGCGCTTCGGGAACGGCTGAGTCCGTCGTGGCACCACCTTGGCCGGTGGTACCGTCTTCTTCCACTTCTCCCTCGTCTTCTCGAATCTTCAAGATCTGCCCAACGAGGTGACTCAGCGCGTTTGCTTTGTGGTGGGAGAGGCCCTAAGCGCTCGAACACATACACGTTGGCTGCCTCCTTCTTTTCTGATTGCATTCTGGGCAATTGCCAATTGTGGGCAATCGGCTCATTCCCGAATCCCAGCAGTTGTCCGAAGAAGGGCAGTCCCAATGCCCGGCGTTGTCGTCTTGCTCCCTTGATGCTTCCGTGGCATAGCGCTCATGCTCCTCCTCATCGTGATCCCGCCGACGATATCTTCCGGCTTCTCTAGCCAAACGATCTTCTCTATCACCGTAATTGGGTCGCCGGCGTTGACCATACCGATTAACATATTTGTTGAGGAGGTGATCGCAGAGGGGTCGCTGATATCTTATATTCTTCACCTCTCCCTCTCGTGACATAGCGCTTGCCATCATGACGGAGCCGATCGCATGGAGCGGCTTCATCTCGTATCCTTGCCGTGAGAGCAGCTGCCCTCATCTCCATCTTTGCCGCAGTGGTTTCCAGTGCCCTACCATGTTGATGCTCGAACGAGGGGCCTGGCTGGCAACCTTCGTGGTAGGTGATTTCTACCATGTTAACGGCGGGGAAGGGTTGGGTGTCGACCTTCATGGCGTATCGGTTGAAAATTAGCCGCCCCTTCTCTATCGCCGCTTGGATGTGCTGACGCCACACCCGGCAGCCGTTGGTGGCATGGGAAAGCGAGTTGTGGAATTTGCAGTACGGCTTTCCGTTTAGCTCTTTCGCCGTGGGGAACTTGAGACCTTCAGGAACCGTCAACTGTTTCTCCTTGAGCAGGAGGTCGAAGATTTGTTCAGCTCTTGGTCACGTCAAAATCAAATCCCCCGGGCGGTCCCCGGTGGCTTTACCCATTTGGCAGGCCACAGGGGTTCCTCCCCGAGTCCACTCGCCACCGCTATCTCCTGGCCTCCCGCAGCACTTCATCCTCCTCCGTATCGACCATGACTACCGCACGCTTAAACTTGTCTTGGTACAGTGCCGGGTGGCGCTGTTCATATGCCGATAGTTTCTCGAACCATGTGCGCCGCCGAGGGATAATCCGCTTGGGAGGCCATGTCCTTGAGCCGTGTTGCAAGGCCTGCTACCGCCAACTCGATCGCTTCCTTTTCGCTATACGAACCGAATAACATCGGTTCCTAAGATTCCCGAAGCGCCGGATGTATTCTCGTCACCGTTTCCCCGCGCTTCCGACGTAGTTGTGCTAGATCGGCAATGCCGTACTCGGAAGCTTCCGAATGGTATTGCATATGGAACTCGTTCTTCCAATTGCTTCCAAGACTCGGATGGAGTTCGCCGGTAGAGAGGTGTACCATCCAAAGCCGATCCCGTGAGGGACCGTAAAAAGAGCCTCACGCGTAGCTGATCCGACACCGAAGCCGGTCCTAGTTGAGCCAAATATCGGCCGACGTGCTCGATGGAGCCGGAGCCATCTCGATCCACTAAATTTGGAGAAGTCGTGAGCCGATATTTTGGTGGCAGCGGGATCATCTCGTAATCGTCGTGGTACGGCTTGGAATAGCCGACCGCCCTTCTTTTCGGCATCATGCCGAACCGGTCTCTCGCGCATGGTATCGATCCGATCCGCCGTGTCTGGCCGTAGGAGTTGCACTCGAAGATTCGCCGGGGTGGCGTACTTGGCCTGCCACGTTTGCTTTTCCAGCTCCGAGCCGCCCGGCAGGAGCCGGGCTCGGGAGTTTCGCTCGGTGTGGCGTATTTAGTTAGCCACGTCCGCTCCGTCGCCGACGTTCCTCCCGTCTTCGCCGGAGTCCCCGATGTTGTGGCCTGGTTTGTGAGTGCCCAGTCACCACAATCCGGCACATACATGCACGCGTACCCATGAGGGATCTCCTTAGGCGCCTCCATTAAGAACTGGTAGTCACTGGGGTCGCCACCACTTCTGTAGACGAGGAATGCCGGTGTAGTCGGCACTTTCAGCAGGTGCTGCCAACGTAAATGGCAGCGGTGGATCGGACCGGAATGGCAACTCTCCTTGATGCGTCCCGAGAGCTGGTCCCGACGGCGAGTACCGGTGGCTCATGATCTCTCGGATCACGCGCGAGCGACACGCTCCGAAGCACGTTGACCAAGTTCTCGCAGTGGCGGTGTAGCGAGTGAGCCACCGTGTAGTTGATCTCCTCGCCGTGCACCCCCGGTGCGTTCCTCCGACGGGGAAGAAAGGTCTACCCCATCGAGTGCACCTTCCGGTGAGAACCCCTTCCATCCGATGCCACCGTAACGGGTTCTCTCGAAAAGAGCCGATGAGGTCGGCTTCGAGGGTAGCCCTCGATCTCGTTGTATTGCTTCTTGAGGTCGTCGGCAGCATCCTCGTAGGTGACCGGCGTGCCGTCCGCCATCTCGTATGTAGATGGCGATGTGGTTGATGTAGACGATTGTCCCACCGGCGTGCCGCGAATGTGTTGACCGCCAAAACCCACCGGCGGGCAGCGGCCTTGTCAACACCGTAGAGCCGGGGGAGCCTAGAGCTGCGGCTGGCCGAGACCCCTCCGAGCGACGGCCCGCAATGCTCTTCTCGGTCACACGCGGCGTTGCGAAGTGCAAGGGCGTGCCACCTGACCTATACCCGGTCGTGAAGGTGATGAGATTGCCTCGCTTAGTTTCCTCGGCAGGCATACACGTAAACGTTAAATACGAGCCTCGATCGGCTCTCGAGTTATCCCGTGAATCGGCTCAAAGAGCCGATCCACCCATGATCCGTACGGGGTGTACGAATACTTGGTGGTCCCGCTTGATCAAGATGAAGCTAATGAGATCTACGACGATTTAGGGTTTTCACCACATAATCGGATCATCCTACTCCAGAGTTGGGCCGTATGGCCACGCACGGTGCTCGTAAGCCGATCCTAAACAAGGCCGGAAAACCAACATAGAGTTGATCCTAGGAACATCCCGTTTAGGACTTGCGAACGCCACCCTACGTGCCACAGGATCCTCCCCCTTTGTAAGGCCAAACTATTGCGAGATATTAAACTAATCCTTGTAGAACAAGGAGCAATCGTAACGGATCAGATCTACTAAATAATGATCAAGCGGGTGCCGCCCCCACACCTGAGATAGGCGTGAGGACGGCTAGATATGCAAGGGTTGCACTACGTAAGCATGCTTAAACGAAGAACAATGCTAACCCTAACACATCTAATGATAACTACGTTGCTCGCCATCAAAAGCGCTTCAAGACGAGCAACGCATGAACAACGTGGCTTGTGCTGCCTAGATCGCGAGATGCGATCTAGGCAGCATGTCGCTTACCCGATAGAAACCCTCGAGATGAAGGAGTTGGCGATGCGCCGAGATTGGTTTGTTTTTGGGGTTGAACGTGAGTTGTTGTTTATTCCATAAACCCTAGGTACATATTTATAGTCCAGGGGACTTTCTAATGCGGGCGTGCACTAAACCGTGCACGAGACAAACTCTAACTTTTAATCTAACATACAATCTACCATAAAGATACACGGGCAATTCAGCCCAATTCCTTCGTGTCAGGCCGCTTCAGGATTTTCCATACATACTCTTCCAAGCTCATCTTGATCGCGGCCCACCTCCTGATCGCGGTTAAATTCCGGTGATAACACACTTCCCTTTTGTCAATGATGATGTTGCCGCCACCAGAGAGAATGTCAACGGCCAAAACACAAATCGTGCCAAATCAAACTTTAAGTACACAAAATTTTGCAAAAGCCATGAAATTTTGACTTATAGGCATGATTGATGGACATGATTCTGATTTTCGGTGGATCTGTTGGTGCCTCGTGGATGCATGGTGAGAATTGATGTGCATCAATTCTGAACATTTTGTACACAAAATTTTACATCAGTTCTACGAAAAAAAATAGTTAAAAGTTGGCTAAATGCGCTCTTAATCATGGATTTATGAAAAAATAGGAGACTTTTATCGATGGAGAAGTCTTGTAATATAATGGTTGCAATAATCTCATGTAAATAAATCTTGTAATATTGGTTTCACCTTTTACAAAAGCCACAAATTTTTTATTTATAGGCCAAATGCCAAGTGTTAAAATAAATTCTGACCAAACACTTCAACATTATTCCTAGAAAAGCGTGTTTAAAATTATTGCAACAAAAAAGTTAAATTGAAGGTTATTCGGTTATTAAATATGGTAATTCTGTAATAAAACAGTTGGAAATAGCTACTCCCTCCAATTTATATTACTTGTCACTAATATGAATATCTATAGTACTAAAACTAGATACATCCATATTAGAGATAATTAATATAAATCAGCGGGAGTCAGGGAGTACCGCCTCTGTCCTCAATAAGTGAACATTTAACCTTAAACTTTGTTCATAAAAGAGTGTACGTCTATCTTCGCAATGCATTTTAAAGTTGCAAAAAATATTTCTTTCTCATCGCACGGAATCAAACTCAATAATATTCAGCACTTGTTATCTTAATTTTCTACATGTACTTAGCTTATTAGAGGTGAAAGAATTAACAGAGAAGAGAGATGTTGGTTTGCACTTCCCAATACAATTTTCTTCCGTTTTGCTAATCAATTTTGAAAATGTCGCACGACCATTTATTTATGAATGGAGGGAGTACTTTTTTAAATTAGCATTTATACAATACCTTCACGAAGGGGGTGTCCGACATTTCACCCCTAAAACTAACAAAAACCATAAAAAGTGCTTCTACCAAATATTAAATCTCTGCTTCCACTGTTTCACACCGTTTTTCACATCCAGCTCAAAAAGCTGCAAACAGATCCGTAGACTGCGACTTCTCTCATTTCAGCCGATTGTCAAATAAAAAAATCTGCTAAAATATTGCACCGGGACCACGTTGCTCAGTCCCGTTGATTATTTCCGGTCCGAAATTGAGGAGGACATTTGTGGACGAAATTAGTGTCAACAGGCGTATCAGCGTCACATCGCAGTCATGCCTGTCAGCCAAGCCGCCATGGCAAGTCTTGTGACCATTTTTCCGCGCTAGCTAGGTATTATATCAGTTTCTTAACCATAGCTTCCTAGTTAAAAGTAAGCTCATGCTAAACTAAATTTTGTGCAACTTTGTGTAGTAGTATTATCTGTCAAGTCCTACACCTAATCCTTGTGTTGCTTCTGACTTCCTGAGCTCGTGGCTTGCGATAGAGGTCAAAGTTTGAGGCAGCCGCGCGCGAGGGCGGCCATGCTTCCCAAGAAGCTGCTACTCGCCCAGCTGCTTGTGGCAGTGGTCGTCGAGGGCGGTGTGGAGTTCGCCTATGAGGGCTTCGCCGCCGCGGGGCTGGCGCTCGGCGGTACAGCCAGCGTCACGCCGGATGGGCTTCTGCTGCTCACCAACGACACCAACTTGAACGTAGCCCACGCCTTCCACCCGGATCCGGTCAGGTTCCACCGTCCATCGTCGACGTTGGGTGGTGGCGCGCCCGTGATGTCCTCGTTCTCGACTACCTTCGTCTTTGCCATCGTGTCGGAGCTGATCGGCCTGAGCACGAGCGGCTTGGCGTTCCTGGTCGCGCCGACCAGCAGGGACCTGTCTACTGCAACTGCGGCGCAGTACCTAGGGATGTTCAACGCCAGCGACAACGGCGACCCACGGAACCACGTCTTCGCCGTCGAGCTGGACACCGTGCGCAACACGGAGTTCGAGGACATGGACGGCAACCACGTCGGCATCGATGTCAACAGCCTGAACTCCTCGGCGGCCGCCACGGCGGGCTACTACGACGACGCCACCGGCGCATTCCAGAACCTGGACCTGGGGAGCCGGGACCCGATGCAGGTATGGGTAGACTACGACGCCGCAACGACGGAGATTACAGTGGCCATGGCTCCGGCGCGGTCGCCCAGGCCCAAGAGGGCGCTCCTGTCCACGAGGATCAACCTCTCGACGATCATCGCCGACACAGCGTACGTCGGCTTCTCGTCGGGGTCCAGCTGTTAGCATTAAGCACAGTCCGTGCGTGTTACGTCGGCAAGACGTCGTATGCGTACAGGTATTTGATTCACATACGGAGTAGTGTCCTAGTAGTACTCGATATGTAACCCGAGTAGGATTAGTGCTCTGCCTATGCGTGTATATAACTGCACCCAAGGCTATGTAATCTTGTACCCAGAAGTAATAGAGAAAGAAAGAACACGTACGATATGTACGTGCGGCAATCCAATCTGTTTCCTTGCGTTGCCTGAAGTAATCCGTGATAGCTGAAGTAGTACTAGCGTGATCAATAGAAACGATCAGCTAGCTTTAGCTGTGGTACGTGCGTCTCGCCGGATCGTCGTTCATCGTCGCTTACGCCGGAAAGTACACGGCGTGTAGGGCCAGTTCTAACAATTGGTATCAGAGCCCGAGTTCATCGTCCGTGATCTTCTGAAAGTACAAGAAGATCATGGCGATGGTGAAGGCAGGCGAGACATCGGCACCGGTGATGGAGACGGTGGGGCCGGCTTTGTATCCGCGCCTCGATCGCAAGGACTACGGACTTTGGGCCCTTAACATGGAGGTGGCCATGGAAGCTGCGGAGATCTGGGAGGCCGTTGATCCCGGCGGCGATGACTACGTCAAGGGAGGCGCGAAGTACACGAAGGATCGCAAAGCACTAACGGCGATCTATTCCGTCGTGCCGAAGGACGTGATGCAGCACCTCGTCGGAAAGAAGTCGGCGAAGGATGCATGGGAGACGATCAAGACCTTACACCAAGGTCATGCCCGCGTGAGAGAAGCGCATCTTCAAAGTTTGACGAAAAGCTATGAAGATCTGAAGATGGAGGAAAGCGAGATGGTTGATCAGTTTGCCGCCCGTTTCGTCACCCTCATCAACGCAATCAGGGGTTATGGCGAGAAATTGGATGAGGTCAAGAACGTCAGAAGGTTCTTGCGTGCCGCACCGGCGCGCTATATGCAGATTGTTACATCGATCGAACAGTGTATCGACCTGAATACACTGACGGTTGATGATCTCGTCGGAAGATTCAAGGCCCATGACGAGAGAATCCGGCTTAGCTTCGATGACCCGGACCAGAGTGAGCACTTGATGCTCACAAAGCAGCAGTGGATGACTCTTTCGAAAGAAAAGCAAGGAGGATCCACGAGCCGCAGCAACGGGAAGGAGAAGGAACGCCCGGCGAAAAAGTACATCGCCGAGCAGGATGAAGATGACGAAGCTCCGCCGCGGAAAAAGTTTGACATAAAGAAAGTAAGGTGTCATAACTGCGGGAAGCTCGGTCACTTCAAGGCTGATTGCCAGAAAGCATCAAAGGATAGGGCTCTTCTCGCCCAGGAAGGAGATGATGGACCGATGATGTTGATGCTCGAAGTATGTGAGCAGAAGGACACGGAGGAGTTAGCTCTTCCAGCGCAGGCTCCGGAGATGGTGGACCACATGGATCAGCAACGGAGTGCCCCGTTCCCATGTGAAGAAGCTTCGGAACTTGTTCATGGTGATCTATGCGTTGAAATATCACCTGCAACCCCGTCCGGCAATAAGTACTTCATGCTTGTGGTGGATGATTACAGTCAATACATGTGGATTGTGTTGCTGAAAAGTAAGGATCAAGCCCTACAAGAATTCATGAAGATCAAAGAAGCTGAAGAGTTCAAGGCGCAGGTGAAGATAAAGGTCTTATGCATAGATCAGGAGGGTGAGCTGCATCAAACCGTGGTGGCCATGGCACGGAGCATGATGAAGAGTAAAGGCTTGCCAGGAAAATTTTGGGGTGAGGCCGTCAATACGGCTGTCTACTTGCTGAACAGGGCGCCAACTAGGAGTGTAGCTGGTATAACGCCGTACGAAGCATGGTACGGATGGAAGCCCTCGGTTGATCATCTTCGCACTTTTGGGTGCGTGGCGCATGTCAAGACGGTGTCCGGCCATAATAGCAAATTGGTGAACCGGAGTACTCCAATGATCATGACCGGTTATGACGGCTCGAAGACATACCGTTTGTGCAATCCCTATACCAATAAGGTGGTTGTGACGAGCGACGTAGTCTTCGAGGAAGACAAATCATGGAATTGGAGCTCCAACGAAACGGTATATCTGACTTTTCACGTTACTTTCGGTAATTGTGAGCATGCAGAAAATATTGATCAACCAGGCGCAAGAGTAAATCCTGTAGCAAAGGCCACGTCGTGGCCAGAAGATATAGGAAGCAGAGCGTTAGACCGCGAGCTTCCAGCAACTAGAGCTCGGTCAGGGGAATCAGCAGCGATCATCATTTGTTCTGGTAATCCAGACGCGAGCGAACCTGGTGGGCTACGCACGTACGGCGCGTCGTGTCCAAGAAGGCTCTGTAGCCTAGAAACCACGCTACAAGGAAGCAACCCTTGTGCTGTTACCAGATGGCTAAACGAGAAAATCAAGCCATCAGGAAGTGCTTCACGTGAAGAAAAAATCACAGAAGCAGGAGATGTCGTTGGTGGTTCAATGCTACCACGTAGCCCACAGGCGGGCGGACCAAGTGCAGCAGCTCCAGTCCGTCAACAAAAGAAGCTCCAGAAAGTGAAGGGCTTAGCAGCCCAGAAAGCGGCCACGATGGGGGCAGCAGTGTTGTTGTTCTAACCGAGCCAGAAGAGACTAATCCAGAAGCTGAAGGTCGAACTAGTGCATCGCTAGAAGGAGTCAAGCCAGTTTCATGCTACATGGAGCTAGCTAGGAAGTTTAATCAGCATAGTTTGGCTGGCTCTGGATATAGATGCCTAGGCCAAAAGCAGCGGCCAGAATCATATGAGCTAGTTACTTTTGCTATATCTTTCGAGAAATACTTCGACAAGGTAGTAAGCAAAAGGAGAATAGAAGGAAAAACCAAGGTGACGAGCACCGATGAACAGGTGAAGACCGAAGACGCGGACAAGGATGGTAAGCGTCAAGCCATGGAGAAGCCGGCGAAGGTAAAGTCGGTGACATGGAAGACACAAAGAGCGGCGAAAGCAATGTCGATGATGATGGCCGAAACGGTGAAAGAAATACCAAGGGTAACACCTACGCAAAGTAAGTGGCGTATTTGGGACCCTGGTCGAGGTGAAGCGCACGTCGTGCTTAGGGGGTGATTGTTAGCATTAAGCACAGTCCGTGCGTGTTACGTCGGCAAGACGTCGTATGCGTACAGGTATTTGATTCACATACGGAGTAGTGTCCTAGTAGTACTCGATATGTAACCCGAGTAGGATTAGTGCTCTGCCTATGCGTGTATATAACTGCACCCAAGGCTATGTAATCTTGTACCCAGAAGTAATAGAGAAAGAAAGAACACGTACGATATGTACGTGCGGCAATCCAATCTGTTTCCTTGCGTTGCCTGAAGTAATCCGTGATAGCTGAAGTAGTACTAGCGTGATCAATAGAAACGATCAGCTAGCTTTAGCTGTGGTACGTGCGTCTCGCCGGATCGTCGTTCATCGTCGCTTACGCCGGAAAGTACACGGCGTGTAGGGCCAGTTCTAACA
>NC_061511.1:179767898-179848388 GCF_022539505.1 Lolium rigidum | reverse complement strand
GATACCACTGTAGGATGACGTTGCATAGAAAACAAAAAAATTCTACCGCGAACACGCAATCCAAGCCAAGATGCAATCTAGAAGACGATAGCAACGAGGGGGTATCGAGTCTCACCCTTGAAGAGATTCCAAAGCCTACAAGATGAGGCTCTTGTTGCTGCGGTAGACGTTCACTTGCCGCTTGCAAAGCGCGTAGAAGATCTTGATCACGATCGGTTCCGGCGCCACGAACGGGCAGCACCTCCGTACTCGGTCACACGTTCGGTTGTTGATGAAGACGACGTCCACCTCCCCGTTCCGGCGGGCAGCGGAAGTAGTAGCTCCTCTTGAATCCGACAGCACGACGGCGTGGTGTCGGTGGTGGTGGAGAAGTCCGGCGGAGCTTCGCTAAGCGTGCGGGAAGTGGAGGAGCGGGGCGGCTAGGGTTTGGGGAGAGGGGGGCGCCGGCCACTATAGGGTGCGGCCACCTTGGTGGTGTTTTAGGTGGCCGGCCCCCTCCCCCTTGGCCCTCATTATATAGGTGGAACCCCAAGAGGTGGTGTCCAAGTCTTCGAATAAGACCTGAACCAAAAACCTTCCATAGGAGGGGGGAAACCTAGCCAAGCTAGGACTCCCACCAAGGTGGGAGTTCCACCTCCCATGTGGGGGGTGGCCGGCCCCTAAGGGGAGTCCACTTGGGACTCCTCCCCCACTAGGGTTGGCCGGCCATGGAGGTGGAGTCCCATGTGGACTCCACCTTCCTTGGTGGTTTCTTCCGGACTTTTCTAGAACCTTCTAGAACCTTCCATAGAACCTTCCGCGACATTTTTATTCACATAAAATGACATCCTATATATGAATCTTATTCTCCGGACCATTCCGGAACTCCTCGTGATGTCCGGGATCTCATCCGGGACTCCGAACAAATATTCGAACTCCTTTCCATATTCAAATACTACCATTTCAACATCCAACTTTAAGTGTGTCACCCTACGGTTCGAGAACTATGCGGACATGGTTGAGTACTCACTCCGACCAATAACCAATAGCGGGATCTGGAGATCCATAATGGCTCCCACATATTCAACGATGACTTTAGTGATCGAATGAACCATTCACATACAATACCAATTCCCTTTGTCTCGCGATATTTTACTTGTCCGAGGTTTGATCTTCGGTATCACTCTATACCTTGTTCAACCTCGTCTCTGACAAGTACTCTTTACTCGTACCGTGGTATGTGGTCTCTTTATGAACTTATTCATATGCTTGCAAGACATTAGACGACATTCCACCGAGAGGGCCCGGAGTATATCTATCCGTCATCGGGATGGACAAATCCCACTTGTTGATCCATATGCCTCAACTCATACTTTCCGGATACTTAATCCCACCTTTATAGCCACCCATTTACGCAGTGGTGTTTGATGTAATCAAAGTACCTTTCCGGTATAAGTGATTTATATGATCTCATGGTCATAAGGACTAGGTAACTATGTATCGAAAGCTTATAGCAAATAACTTAATGACGAGATCTTATGCTACGCTTAATTGGGTGTATCCATTACATCATTCATACAATGATATAACCTTGTTATTAATAACATCCAATGTTCATGATTATGAAACTAATCATCCATTAATCAACAAGCTAGTTAAGAGGCATACTAGGGACTCTTTGTTGTTTACATATCACACATGTATCAATGTTTCGGTTAATACAATTATAGCATGGTATATAAACATTTATCATAAACATAAGATATATAATAACCACTTTATTATTGCCTCTTGGGCATATCTCCAACAGAAAGGAGATCATTGGTAAATCCCCATAAATCAAAAGGGTATGCCCACGTCAGCTAGAGTGGTAGACGTCGGGATCCCCGGGTGACGCGGCGTCGCCGCCGCACGGGGACATCTATATCCAAAACTCACAGTAGTTGGCTAAAAATATAATACTTTATCAATCCATCATCCACCTTTCACTCTCACAAAGTGCCTAGAAGCACGTGCTAAAGCTGACTCTTGTACAAGAGTCCGCTTACCCCACACTTTTTTTAGAAACACAGTACAAATGCAGATGCTCACAGACACGCGCATACAATCACCCCTATAAACACGCACACACATCCTACCCCTATGAGCATCCTCAGAAGATTGAGCTGGCGGATCGGATCTTAAAATTGATGAAATCACCACAGACGCCTCGTCTCTCATATTCTCACTCCTCTAATTAAGCAAAAATATATTTTATTTTTTATAGCCCGTTAACTGGGCATCATTAGTACACAAATTTTGAAAATGAATGAGGCACATGCATGAAGCATATGTTGGAAACCGAAGCGTGAATCAGCCCTTGACTAAACAAAGATTTCCAAAGCTAACATGTATGTTCCCTCCCGTTCATGGCGGCGAAGAAGTTTGACTACGTACAAAGAACATTGACGTATAACTACGCCTGGATTGAAACGCCGATCTTGGTCCGCAGAGCATTCTGTTACGATCTCAACTTAGTTTTTTTAATTTTTTTTTGAGAGAAAGAGCTGCGATTATATTAAAACATCAGATTGTCTGATACAATTGTGTCCCTAGCAAAGTCTGGTGGAACACCAAGCCAAGTCATACAAATATTATTGTCGCAGCCTTGTTTCGCTAAAACGTGAGCTACTCTATTAGCAGAACGACGGACCGCCCGCACGGAAGCATCACCAAAAGTTCCAAGAAGTGCCTTCACCTCCTCCACCAACGGGCCATATGAGGATCGATCCATCTCCTCCTTCAGCAGCTTTGCTCTAACCCCAGTGCTATCCGTTTCCAGAATTACCCGAGCAACCTGTAACTCCTTTGCCAAGATGAGTCCCCGGCGACACGCCAATAGCTCCGCGCCTTCGGCATCTGCAACATGGGGGAAAAAATGGCAAGCTCCGCCAAGGAAGTCACCATGGTGGTCTCGGATGACCACGCCCGCCCCTCCATTGCATTCGCCTTGACGAAAGGCTCCGTCCGTGTTCACCTTCACCCAGTCCTGTACCGGTGGAAGCCAGCGCTCAGCTGGGGTAGCCACATACGATGCTGGGGATCTCAGGTTCCGCCATTCCTCAATCTGAGCGATAGTTTGAGAGACAATCTGACCAGGATCATCCAGTTTATGGGTCTCCCGGGCATTGTTCCTAGCCAGCCACAAATTATAACTCAGCATAAAGAACCAGGTGCCCTCATCCGCAGAACACCGACCTATCCAATCCAGCAACCAGCCTTTGAGATCTGCATGGCAAGCTAGCCTTTTTGGCGGAGATTCCAGCTGAACACCCGTCCGGGTCGAGAGGAGTGACCATGCCGAAGCTGAATGGGGACAAGTCCAGAAGCGATGAACCAAGCTCTCCGATCTGCCGCACGCTAGACAGACAACGCCGTCTTTAATTCTCCTATGACTGAGCTCCGATCCCACTGCCAGGCCATTTTCCACTAGCCTCCACATGTGCACCTTCACCTTCCCCGGAACCGGGATATCCCAAAGCGCCAGATACCCCTTGTGATCTTGGCATGATCTTGACGATTCAGTAGCACCTCGCGCATCTCTCTTTCTCTGAACCGCCAAGTGGTAAGCAGATTTTACCGAGAAAACACCATTTTTTGTGTAGTTCCAAGCTCTGAAGTCTTGTGTACCCGGGCGTCCGACTGGAGTGCACAGAATGTCGGCAGCATCGATATCAAAAAAGTGTTGCCGAACCATCTCCTCATTCCACGCACCCCCCTCAGGCACAATGAACTCGCTAACAAGCCTCGGGCAGTCTTCCTCTCTTTGTCCCAGTGGACATTGAGCACCTGATCTCGGTATCCAGTTGTCCTCATGCACCTTTATAGATGTGCCGTCCCCAATTCGCCACACTAGGCCTGCTCTCAGGAGGTCACGGCCATGTATAATTCCTCTCCATGTGTATGAGGCTCGTTTGGGACAACTTGCAGTCAAGAAATCCCCCTCCTTGAAGTACCTAGCCTTCAACACTCTAGCACACAGTGAGTCAGGCTGGGTAATCATTCTCCACCCTTGCTTTGCTAGGAAAGCTTGATTGAAACATTCATAGTCTCGAAAGCCCAATCCTCCCCTTGCTTTATTTTTGCACATTCTTTCCCACCCGATCCAATGAACCTTTTTTTGCCCCTCCGAGTCTCCCCACCAAAAGTTCGAAGAAATAGAACTCAGTTGTTTACAGAACTTTTTTGTGAGAAGAAAACAGCTCATCGCATAGGCCGGTACAGCTTGCAGGATAGATTTCACAAGGACGCTTCTCCCTTCCTTCGACATTCCTTGGCCTTTCAGACCTTTAACTTTCCCCCAAGAGCGTTCACGCAGATGTTTGAAGCAGCCATCCTTCGACTTACCGACAACAGTGGGCAGTCCCAAGTATCTCTCAGAAAGAGCCTCGACTTCAATACCTATCTGCTGCTTCAGCCCATTCTTCGCCTCCTCTCTACACCCTTTCCCAAAAAAGACCGATGATTTTTGCAGGTTGACTTTCTGCCCAGAGCTAGCTTCATAGTCACCCAGAATTCTCTTGAGAGTATTCATACTGTCTACAGTAGCCTCCAGAAAAACCACACTATCATCCGCGAAAAGAAGATGGGTAACATGAGGGCCATCCGCCCCAAAATGGACTCCCCTCAACATATTTTCGTGTTGTGCTTCTTTAAGAAGGGCCGAGAAGCCCTCGACGCAGAACAGGAATAGGTAGGGGGATAGCGGATCACCCTGCCGTAAACCTCTGGATGGAAGGAAACTGTCAGATAGGCCTCCATTCAATTTCACTGAGAATCGGACAGTGGTAATACACCTCATAACCATCTCGACCCAGGCTTCTGAGAACCCCAATTTCCGCATCATCCTCTCAAGGAAAATCCATTCAACCCGATCATACGCCTTTACCATGTCAAGCTTGACCGCACACAGAGGAGTTTTTCGCTTTCTTGTCCTAATTGCTTGTGTACATTCATAGGCCACAAATACATTGTCAGTGATCAATCGCCCCGGAACGAAAGCACTCTGTTCCTCTGAGATTAGAATCGGAAGAATCCCTTTCAGCCTATTAGCCAATACTTTGGAGGCGATCTTATATAGCACATTGCAGAGGCTAATTGTTCGGAACTGCGAAAGCGATTCTGGCGAGTTGACCTTTGGTATCAGAACCAACACAGTGTCATTGAAATCATCAGGACATTCCTTTCCCGCCAAAAAATCCCTCACAGCTCTGCATACTGCACTCTTTAAATCAGCCCAGTGGCGTTGAAAAAATAGTGCAGGCAGCCCATCCGGCCCAGGTGACTTCGTCGGCCCCATTTGGAAAAGGGTCGTCTCGATTTCCTTGTCAGAGATAGCTGCAGTCAGCTTCCCATTCATGTCCCTGTCCACAGCCTCTTCAATGCGGTTCAGAATTCGATCCATATTCGAGGCCCCTTCCGAGGTGTACAGATTGGCATAGAAGGATTGTGCGAGTTGGCGCATAGCCTCATCCGTATCACACCTGCTGCCGTCCGGTCGCAGGAGAAACCGGACTGTATTCTTTCGCCTTCGATGAGATGCTCGGTTCTGGAAAAATTTTGTGTTGCGGTCACCCGCTTTGAGCCACTCTTGTCTAGATCTCTGTCGATACATAATCTCTTCGGTTTCATAGACCTCATGCAGCCGACGCTCTAACTCTCGTACCTCCAGTGAGGAATCTGAGATTAGGGCATGCTCTTTGGCTTTTTCAATCTCTACCTTCAGCTTTTTAATTTCTCTACGGACTGACCCAAATGTACTGTAACTCCAGGATTGCATCTCTTTAGATACCTCTCTCAGCCGGTTACAAAGCCCTACCACACTTTCACCATGTCCAACCGTTGACAGCCAAGCATTCTTCACCATATCATCGTATGTCTCATGCCGTGACCACATTTCCTCATACATAAACCCTCTGTCGAACGACGCTGGCCGGCTGTCCGGCTCAGCGCGAACCTTTATAAGGAGAGCCATGTGATCAGACTCTTCAGTAACTAAATGTTGCACATTGGTAAGGGGAAACATGGCAAGGAAAGATTCATTTGCCGTGGCCCTGTCCAATCTTGCTTGTACATTATTGAGCCCTTCTCTTCTGTTATCCCATGTAAATGGATATCCAGAGTACCCCAGGTCTACAAGACGGCAGTCCGTCAAGCACTCCCTGAAATTTGCCATTTGAGTCTCATTCCGATTATTCTGGCCTAGCTGCTCTTCTTGATGCAAGATTTCATTATAATCCCCAGCACAAATCCATGGTAATTCATCTTGTGCCCGAAGATAGCGTAGCACTTCCCATGTCTTCCCTCTCAGCTCTGTCCTTGGTTCCCCATATATACCCGTAAATCTCCAAACGTGTGTCGCAGAGGTAATTGTTGCATCTATATAATAGTGGCACCAGGGACGGACAGAGACCTCAATCCCATCTCTCCACCATAGAGCAAGACCACCCCCCTTTCCCTTCCCTTCCACACACACCCCATGACGGAATCCCATACTCCACTGTAACCTTTCCATGAACCTCTTTTTCTGCTTAGTTTCAGATAGAAACACCACCTCCGGGTTGTAGGACCTAATCAGGTCCCGCAATTCGCCTACTGCCGCGTCCAACCCCAGTCCACGACAGTTGAGGCCGAGCAGATTCATTGTGACCGGCGGCCCTGCCTTGCAGGGACCGCCGATGGGTCTTCTAGTCTGTCAAACACTGAGCTCGATTTCTGCCCTTCCAGCGGAGATCCCGTCTCACCAAGTCTGTCAAAAACGGTGTTTACTCGTTGTCTCTTCCCAGCTGATTCAGGATTTTCTTCTCCCACCACCTGGACAGGTACCGGCATCCAAACCTGTTTCTTGCTGCGCTTGCGTCCCTTAACACCCAGTGGTGCTTGGGGAATAAGATGTGGAGCCGGATCAGCATTCTTCCTCTGTCTCCTGGTATATGTGCCCGTTTTCGCCTTGCGAGGAGCACCCTCCATTGGGGCCTTGCCCGTTTGTTTCTCCATAGTTTGTTCCATGTGGCGCTTTTCTGGGCTCGAGATTTCATCCGGTTCTCTACGTCGCTCATCACCGCCAGTGCGGGAGGAGCTAGAGTAGGCAAAGGAATTTGCCAGGTTTCTCCTAGGAGGAATATCACGGACCGAAACAAAGCCCCTGCTGTCGCTAGTCTCTGAATTTGCATATCGACCAGTGTAGCTCCCGGACGAGAAAGATGGACGAGCAGCGGGAGGTGGCTTCTGGTTCTTCCTTGGGGAGGCCCTCAGCCACTCGCCCCACTGCGGCGTCTCCTCTTTCTCCGCCGGACACACATCCTCCTTATGGACAAGACACCCGCAGTCAAAGCAGAAATGGGGAATTCTTTCATATTTGACGTCAAACCATCTCCCCTGTCCAGTCTTCTCATCTATCATGTTGACACCCCGCGGAAGCGGATGATCTACTCTCACCGCAACCCTTATCCGCAAGTCCTTACCCCATGCATAGCCTTCTTCATCTACCTCCACCTTGATAAACTTCCCAATCCAATTTCCTATCAGTGTACCATGTACCCTGTTCATCATATCCATAGGTAGGTCCAGAACCCTTACCCAAACATCCATGGAGTTGAAAGTCATGTCCGACGGCCGAATTGATCCATCATACTCTTGGAGCAAAACCACATTGAAGTCGAACTGCCAGGGACCGTTCTTCAGTACGTGACGCCAATCTCCCTCCGATGAAAAACGAACCACGAATCTGTTCCCACCAAGATCTTTAAATTGCGCCAGGCGATGGAGGCCCTAGGCGCGCTGCATAGCTTTCTCGAGGGCACCGATCACCAGGTTCCGCGGTGAGCATACCATGCCCACCGCCGCCCATCTTGGCCTTGGGATGTTCATCGACTCCGCTCCTCTGATGACCAGCCCAGTAGCTTCCTTGTCAGTAAGGAGAAGATCTCCCATCTTGGCCGACAACCCTGCTGCAACTTCCTCCGCTCCGCTCTTGGCCGGCGATCGAGACGATGCCCTAGATGAGCCACTGCCTCGCGCCTCCGAACGTGAAGGAGCCGCCATGGAAACTTCGCCCCAACCTCCAGAGAGAGCTGAGACTACACGAGACCAAACCCAGACGCCGCGCAGAGACGATGCCCACCGTCGGGCTCACCTCCGCCGCCGAGATCTCGCACCCTCGAGAGGAAAACCCTAGTGTCACCACGATCGCCCTCACGATCGCCCTAGCGTAACTCCCTCTTTTGGTGGACCCGCATTTTCCCTAAGAAGCCTAATCCTAACTCTTATTGATATTTTGGTAGCGGCCATGATCCCAATCAGCATTTTGGAATCATTATTTGGCATCGTTAATGTCGGGATTTGTTTGGTTTAGTAAGGACGCAATGGAGACCATGAAAAATCATAGCGCAGCTGTCTAGAATTGTCATTGTTTCCTTTTTCAGTGATTAAAACTCTCTACCTTTATTTGGTTAACCTCATAACACATTTAGTTTAACCTAACATCTGCTACCAGTTGTTTAAACTCAGTAGCACAAGAATTACATTTCGATCCTGACAAGCCAAGAAAACTGTACCTGAACATGTGATCCTTCCGTGTCTGCTTCTAGCATCTGCCCCATGTTCTTTTCAATTTTCATATCTGTGTAATAAGTTGATTGGTTCAGTTCAGTTTTACGGACTGATAATGATATTCAAAATCTGTGCCATGTACATGAGCAGAACTTCTGATCATGGACATGAGCAAGACCTTTCTAACCGGTCTCTGCCTCCGTAGCTAGGTGGACTCAAGGGCCTCCTCAAGATGGACCTAACAACAACTTGCTCGAAGGGAGCTTCCTGTGGAGCTCGCCGGGCACGAGAGCCTCATGCTTCTCGACCTCTAGAGCCTCACCGGAGGGCTGCCGGAGTTCGTGCAGGGCATTGCGTCGCCGCAGGACCTGCAGCCAACGCTTAATGCGCTCCGGCTGGGAGAAGATGGCGAGCCTGGCTGTGCTGGACCTGTACAATCCCGGGCTGGTCGGGGGCATCCTGGAGTCCATGGCGGCGATGCCCAGGCTGCGGTTCAACCACAACCGCCTCTTTGGTGCCGTTCCGGCCAAGCTCCTCTTGATGCTGAGCATGGGGACATCTACATGTCATAGTTTCTCCCTCCTCTAATTAAGCATCATTAGTACACAAATTTTGAAAATGAATGAGGCACATGCATGAAGCATATGTTGGAAACCGAAGCGTGAATCAGCCCTTGACTAAACAAAGATTTCCAAAGCTAACATGTATGTTCCCCTTCCGTTCATGGCGGCGAAGAAGTTTGACTACGTACAAAGAACATTGACGTATAACTACGTCTGGATTGAAACGCCGATCTTGGTCCGCAGAGCATTCTGTTACGATCTCAACTTAGTTAATTCGACTTGGACATTGCCATGCAAGAATGGACTCTAACGGTAGCCATGCGTGGATGCATGTCTAAATTAATCCTTCAATAGGCACGCCGCATGCATCTGTATCTTCTTGTTTGCCGCATCCCGCTGGTACTCAAAAAAAAAACCGTGTCTAGGAGGAACTAGACACTTTTTTGATATAGTAGAAGCGGAACTTGATGTGACAATTCCGAAATTCGCTCCTGACAGGAATCGAACTCCGGTCGTTGGGGTGCGCCACTGCGACCCCAACCACTAGGCTAAGCCCACGTCATCCATCCTGCTGGTACTTTAGGTCAGAGGCAAGAAGATCGGAGGATCGATCCCTACAGCGCCAATCATCGATCTCACGGCAGCTATATATCGATCTGTGCATGTCCCTGTCGTGCGTTTCAGGTTTAGTCGTCGTTTGGATCGGAAGGGAACTGCGCTAGCTGATGAGACAATCGATCGCGACTCGCGAGACGATGGAAGAAGACGGTGCATACGCGGTGCGTCTCCATGTTTAGTCGTCGGCCATGGACTGTGTTAAGAAACATACGCGGTGCATGCATCTCCACACTCTCTGTAAAGGCGTAAAGCTAAGTAGAACCGTGGAGTTGCTGTCGCTGTGCGTGCCTAGCCCTTCGTTCTACGATAGGATGGCGCGGCACTGAAATGGACAATGGCTCCAGCATGCGGCCGTAGCACTGAAATGGCGCGGCAGCACGTTGGCTTGTAATGGCACCGTGACTAGATATGTGCAGCAACCGGCGGTCTCTACGTTTGAACGACAGGTATAGGAGTTCAAACTTCGAAACCACTTCCCTCAGCTAAAATATTGATATATTGTTGCTTGCCCTGAAAAAATGGAGTCCAGCCAGACATTGATCGAACGATCTGGTCGCTGGGATATATATGGAGATTCCAACAATTAAGATTCACATATTCCTCCAGAAATATTTACGGTTTTGCTATGTTTCAGTTAACTGGGATTTCCTTAAGTCTAAATCGCTTATAAAAGAGTGTTTGAGTTGCATTTTTCTGTTAAAAAGTGACCGAGTTGCACTTTTCTGGGGTGTCTGAGACTTAAGAAAATCGCACTCAACTGAAGACATAGACACACCATGCCAGTATCAGTCGGTCAGTCCAACCAGTCATCTTATAATTCAGAGCCGAGGAATAGGAACTAAGCACCTTTCACAGTTCCAAGAAAAGAAACCCACCATGCCCACGAGCCCACCCATGAACGTAAAAAAGGCCTGTTCCGTCGACATGCCGGCTTCCTATAGCTTAGCGGACGCACGCTGCGGTCTCTTGGAACCTCCCCAGACATCCACGCCTAATCGAGGTCCACTAAACTTGTCAAGCTGTAAAGGCTTCTCGTGTCACCAAAAGGAAACTTGCCCAGCTCTCTTTCTTTCTCGCTATCTTCGTTTCTTTGTTTCTTTTTTCCTTAAGCTATTCTATGTTTCTTTCTGGATATCCATTCCGATTCATAGGTCTAGATGCATCTATCATCGAAAAACATAGTTCAAAACGTTAAACCTGGAACAAAATCTAGGTGTACATCCAGATGTTCTATATCCACATACAAGATCCCGCGAAAAAATAACATTTTATGTGACTTGTGTAAAATGATAATTTTCAGTGCTTTAGAATAATCTCTCACCGTAATTTTGTTTGTCTTTTTTATGAATCCCACAAAAAATGTCTTTTTTCCATAAAATTTTGTGTGCATCGCATGTTAATATGTACATCTAATTTTTTTCATAATTTTATGATATTTCAAAAGACACTTGAAATGCATTTTTCATAATAGGTGCATTTCGACCTATAAGCCAAAACACCATGTCCGCTTCTTTCAACTTTCCTGCAAGAGATCGGATCAGAGGCAAGAGCGAGAGGGGTGTTCTGCTTCCAAGGTTGAATGTGGAGCATGGATGACCTGCATCTGACCTTCGTCTTCAACCACCTCTATGTAGTCCACCTTGTGAGGGTCATGTCTGTCAGCGAGGCCTCCTCGTCAATAGTAGGATCTCGCGGAGGGGAACCTCCAGTTGCGCGCTCCCCGAGCCATGGGCTGGCGGCACGATGATGTCACCCGCTGTAGGCCCACTCGCGAGATCTTCCACGCCAGGGGCGGGCGCCGTTTTCCCTGCCTCGACAAGTTCTCCTTGCGTTGGGGTCCTTAGGATGGATGGCCGTGCGGCAGAAGACTCTGTCACTTCACCGGTAGGATCCTTCAAGTCGTCGCGTGCTCTACGTGAAGGGGGCACCTCGGCTGCTCGGCCCCCCGCTGGCTCGGCGACACGCTCTATCTCCATTGCCGATGCATCCTCGGCGGGTATCTCATCAACGCGAGGGAGCTCTAGCGCTCGTGCGGAAGCCGCTTCATTCGTCATCGCTGTCGCTGGGTCTTCCCTTTCCGGTGGAGGGGCGTCCTGCGTGTAGTTAGGGGCAGCTGTCCTCCTCCCTGTGCACGCCTGTGGTTACCCCTCTCCCAAGTTTCCAAGGGGACGAGGGTTGGTGCCTCTATTAAAGGAGGATGCGCTGCTCCATAGAGGGGAGATTGGGCTAGAATTCAATCTAGTCTTCTTCCACCTAGACCAGATCGGATCGAGATCTAGAACAAGCCACCACCTTGTAAACACTACTCGCTCGGCGAGACATCAATACCACACCAAGGCAAGATGTAGGTGTTTTACCTCACCCCGAGGGCCCTGAATCTGGGTAAAACCGTGTCTCTCTCTGTCATACTGATGTCGCTTCACTCCACTGTCGCCATGGCTTTGTTAAGCTTGGAGCGTTGCTTCTAGCCCTCAGCGGTTCTCTAACCTTAAGGGTCTTTCCGAGGTACACGTGTTCCTCTGCGATACCAAAACCCTAACAATTAGGGTTTAAAATCATGGTTAAACACCAAGCCTAGTCCACATGAGAAATTGCATGAGTACCATAAAAATTCTGGTCCTCAAGTATAAATAGGAATCTTAATTCTCATCCGTGAGAATTTGAACTAAGATGTTAAGTTTATACATCTACTTTCCCAACCACTTGAGCTAGGCTCACTACCCTTTAGTCAATGAAGATGATGTTGCCACCACCAGAGAGAATGGCAACGCCCAAAACACAAATCGTGCCAAATCAAACGTTAAGTACACAAAATTTTGCAAAAGCCATGCAATTTTGACTTATAGGAATGATTGATGGAGACATGATTCTGGCTTTCGGTGGTTCTGTTGGTGCCTCGTGGTCGTGGATGCATGGTGAGAATTGATTTGCATCAATTCTAAACATTTTGTACACAAAATTTTACATCAGTTCTACGAAATAAAATAGTTAAAAGTTGGCTAAATGCGCTCTTAATCATGGATTTATGAAAAAAACAGGAGATTTTTATCGATGGAGAAGTCTTGTAATATAATGGTTGCAATAATCTCCTGTAGATAAATCTTGTAATATTGATTGCACCTTTTACAAAAGCCACAATTTTTTTATAGGCCAAATGCCAAATGTTAAAATAAATTCTGACCAAACACTTCAACATTATTCCTAGAAAAGCGTGTTTAAAATTATTGCAACAAAAAAGTTAAATTGAAGGTTATTCGGTTATTAAATATGGTAATTCTGTAATAAAACAGTTAGAAATAGCTACTCCCTCCAATTTATATTACTTGTCACTAATATGAATATCTATAGTACTAAAACTTGATACATCCATATTAGAGATAATTAATATAAACCGCCTTTGTTCTCAAATAAGTGAACATTTAGCCTTAAACTTTATCCATAAAAGAGTGTACGTCTATCTTCGCAATGCATTTTAAAGTTGCAAAAAATATTTCTTTCTCTCGCACGGAATCAAACTCAATAATATTCAGCACTTATTATCTTAATTTTCTATATGCACTTAGCTTATTGGAGGTGAAAGAATTAACAGAGAAGAGAGATGTTGGTTTGCACTTCCCAATACAATTTTCTCCCGTTTTGCTAATCAATCTTGAAAGTACCGCACAACCATTTATTTATGAATGGAGGGAGTACTTTTTTTAAATTAGCATTTATACAATACCTTCACGCGGGGGGTGTTCGACATTTCACCCATAAAACTAACAAAAACCATAAAAAGTGCTTCTACCAAATATTAAATCTCTGCTTCCACTGTTTCACACCGTTTTTCATATCGAGCTCAATAAGCTGCAAACAGATCCGTAGACTGGGACTTCTCTCATTTCAGCCGATTGTCAAATAAAAAAAATCTGCTAAAATATTGCACCGGGACCACGTTGCTCAGTCCCGTTGATTATTTCCGGTCCGAAATTGAGGAGGACATTTGTGGACGAAATTAGTGTCAACAGGCGTATCAGCGTCACATCGCAGTCATGCCTGTCAGCCAAGCCGCCATGGCAAGTCTTGTGACCATTTTTCCGCGCTAGCTAGGTATTATACCAGTTTCTTAATCATAGCCTCCTAGTTAAAAGTAGTAGTATTATCTGTCAAGTACTACACCTAATCCTTGTGTTGCTTCTGACTTCCTGAGCTTGTGGCTTGCGATAGAGGTCAAAGTTTAAGGCAGCCGCGCGCGAGGGCGGCCATGCTTCCCAAGAAGCTGCTACTCGCGCAGCTGCTTGTGGCAGTGGTCGTCGAGGGCGGTGTGGAGTTCGCCTATGAGGGCTTCGCCGCCGCTGGGGCGGGGCTGGCGCTCGGCGGTACAGCCAGCGTCACGCCGGATGGGCTTCTGCTGCTCACCAACGACACCAACTTGAACGTAGCCCACGCCTTCCACCCGGATCCGGTCAGGTTCCACCGTCCATCGTCGACGTTGGGTGGTGGCGCGCCCGTGATGTCCTCATTCTCGACTACCTTCGTCTTCGCCATCGTGTCGGAGCTGATCGGCCTGAGCACGAGCGGCTTGGCGTTCCTGGTCGCGCCGACCAGCCGGGACCTGTCTACTGCAACTGCGGCGCAGTACCTAGGGATGTTCAACGCCAGCGACAACGGCGACCCACGGAACCGCGTCTTCGCCGTCGAGCTGGACACCGTGCGCAACACGGAGTTCGAGGACATGGACGGCAACCACGTCGGCATCGATGTCAACAGCCTTAACTCCTCGGCGGCCGCCACGGCGGGCTACTACGACGACGCCACCGGCGCATTTCAGAACCTGGACCTGGGGAGCCGGGACCCGATGCAGGTATGGGTAGACTACGACGCCGCAACGACGGAGATTACGGTGGCCATGGCTCCGGCGCGGTCGCCCCGGCCCAAGAGGCCGCTCCTGTCCACGAGGATCAACCTCTCGACGATCATCGCCGACACAGCGTACGTCGGCTTCTCGTCGGGGTCCAGCATCGTGCTGTGCAAGAACTATGTGCTAGGCTGGAGCTTCAGCCTGGACGGCGGCGCCGCTCCAGCGCTCGACGACGCCAAGCTGCCGAAGCTGCCCCGCATTGGCCCCAAGCCTCGGTCCAAAGCACTCGCCATCGTGCTGCCCATCATCACCACGGCCACCGTCCTCGCGGCGGTCGGCGTCGGCCTCCTGCTCCTCCGCCGCCGTCTCAGGTACGCTGAGCTGCGTGAAGATTGGGAGGTGGAATTCGGCCCCCATCGGTTCGCGTTCAAGGACCTGTACGACGCTACCGCCGGTTTCAAGGACAAGCGGCTGCTCGGCGCCGGAGGGTTCGGGAGCGTGTACATGGGCGTACTCCCAGGGTCCCGGTCCGAGGTCGCCGTGAAGAGGGTGTCGCATGAGTCGAGACAGGGGATGAAGGAGTTCATCGCCGAGGTCGTCAGCATCGGGCGCCTCCGGCACCGTAACCTCGTCCAGCTGCTCGGCTATTGCCGGCGCAAAGGGGAGCTCTTGCTGGTATACGATTACATGCCAAACGGCAGCCTGGACAAGTACTTGCACGGCCATGGCGAGGAGACCGCTCTCGACTGGGCTCAGAGGCTCCGGATCATCAAAGGCGTCGCGTCCGGCTTGCTCTATCTCCACGAGGACTGGGAGCAGGTTGTCATCCACCGGGACATCAAGGCCAGCAATGTGCTCGTCGACGGCGAGATGAACGGTCGGCTAGGCGACTTCGGCCTCGCGAAACTGTACGACCATGGAGCGTCTGCCAAGACCACGCATGTGGTCGGCACCATGGGGTACCTCGCGCCGGAGCTGGTGCGCACCGGCAGAGCGACCACCCTCTCCGACGTGTTCGCCTTCGGCGCGTTCCTCCTGGAGGTCACATGCGGTCGGAGGCCCATCGAGGAGTCGGAGGAGGACGTCGACGACCGATTCGTGCTGGCGGACTGGGTGCTGGGGCACTGGCGGAATGGTGCCATCACGGGCGCCGTGGACGCCAAGCTCCGCGCGGGGTACAACACCGCCGAGGCGGATCTGGTGCTCCGGCTGGGGCTGACATGCCTGCATCCGTCGCCGGTGGCGCGCCCAAGCATGAGACAGGTCATGCAGTACCTCAACAGCAGCGCGCCGTTGCCAGAGCTTCCCCCGACCTACGTCACGATCAACATGCTCGCGGCCATGGAGACACACCAGGGCGTTCTTGGCACGCGGGCTGTCTGGAGGTCGACGTCGAGCATCGCCACCATGTCTGACAGTGACATTGGCCTCTCCACCGGCCGATGACCTGGGCAAGGTATTCCAAAGCCTGCCATTTTAGAGCATGCTGCTGCTGATTGGGAGAAGATGGTTATTTAATTGGTGACAATTGGGAGACATAAGACATCAGCAGATAATTGATTTGCCTTTTATCTTCCAGTTTTTTTTTTTTTACTGAATGGACAACTTGGACATATAAGGATTATTAGTACAATTTTGAGAAAGTTACGAGTTTCTTGGAATAGAGGACTAAGAGAATCATGCCTTCACTCTCAGAATGTGAAGCTTTCACACTTTGCGTAGCATCGTTCTGTACATTGGAGCTCCGCGAGCCAGGACATGGCGCTCCCAGTCCGACATTACGCCAAACGGATTCTCTATCTGGTCATTGCCATCGTCATCCCCGTCCACCACAAGCAGGCCCTTGCCATGTGAGATGAACTGCTCTTTCATTCCGAGCAGGACGGACTCCACATCAGACTGTAAGTAAATCTGCATCAGCAAGTGCAGATTTATGGTTTAGTTCTACATCAGCAAGTGAAGATCTATAGTTTACTAAGCTGCAAAGAAATATTCTCCACTTGACTGAGCTTGATGCTGTAATCACACAAACATATGTGCATGCAAGATATCGTTGAGGGTCTAATTAATCTATAGGCTGAGCTGGTCATCATACTGTCTTCTAAGCTTCCATTTCTCAAGAACTACATTAGTTACTATCCTGCTTCCATGCTTCGGCAGGATGTGTAAACCATGTTCAAACAATTTAAATGGAGAAGTGAGGACCACAGTCTACCTTCCCATTGATCTGAAGAAGATCGGCAACAGCTTCGACGAGCATTCTTCGTACCATTTTCCACCTATTTTGCTCTTTGTTGAAGTCAGGATTTGGGCACTGCAAAGAAAAGACAGTAACTGTAAAAGATAGTCAGGTTATCCCACTAACGCGCACTTTTGGCTCTCGAGTTCTACACACCCCGATCCACCGCAAAAATTGTAGTACTTTAAAAAAGCCAAAAAAAAAAAAATGAACCTTCCTGGAAACCAAGGATGATCAAGTTTGTACTCTTAAAAAAATATTTGGAAAAGAAATGATTCCATGGTCTTTAGGGCAAAATAAAATAAAATTATGAGGAATATAAAGTGAACAGTACCTGGTCATGAGGTGTTTCGAGTTTGTTTTTTTACCCAGGATACAATGAAAGTAATTACCTAGGGAAATATTTTTATACAAGTACAATACCTGATCATCTTTGATTTCAAAATTTTCAATTTTTTAAACCTTTTTTAAAATTATTTTTTATTTTTCAAAGTATGGGGGTGTGTAGCACCCGAGAGCTCCTATGCATTTCTCCGTTATCCACAAGATAGTGTAGGATACATTGAGCATACACACAGAAAAAAAAGGCAGTAGTACTAAAAAATTTAGTATACCTGTACTGTGAAGAGATACCATAGTACCAAAGAGTTACGTGTACCTGTATTGTGACGAGAGTCAACTGTCCAGGATAACTTGAAATAATGGAGCGAAATGTGGAAGTTGCATTTGTTGATAGAAAATATCTGCCGAAAAGAACCGATGGCATCAGCGACAATGAAATAGAAGGAGACACAAAAAAGATAATAAAAACGAGCTATACAAAGAACAACAAATTCGTACAATTGTTGCAATAAGTTCAAACAGATATTGGAAGCATTTTACGTCTAAGGACTACAACATGAAAAGCAATTTGCAACTATGTCATTTGAATTTGAATACAAATTAATTGACTCTACTTTGTCTAGATATTGTTGACTAGATACATCCGCATCTAGATAAAGTGGAGTCAATGAATTTGGATCGGAGGAAGTAGTAAAATACAGCAACGTTTGCCTAAAATGCAACATGTAGTCCTCACAACATTTTTCACTTGGTATTATGTAATCCACCATCTACTGTAGAATCTGGATCTTTTCGAGACATCAACAAAGCAAATGTATGTTTGTTTCTCGTTCCACACAAATACATATATCTTTCCTACTTGTGCGCGATTGTGTTGGCATCTTCGCAAGTGAAAAGATCCAATGGGTCATTCATTGCCAGAGAATAGATGCTGGTCTAGTTCCTAATCAAATTATGAGAGTATGACAAAAAAAAAAATCCAACATCCTACATAGTTGACAAGTTTTAGTCCAATGTACATGCTTTGACAAGTTTGGTCAAACTAGTTATCCAGTAACCACATTTGAAACAGGATGGTTCAAGTCAAGGTGGACAGGGTCACCGAAATAAGGTTAGTTTGTTCTTTTGTCTGAATAATTTTCGAGCAAACTAGTTGTTGGAACTGAGACCGCTGCCATGAACATCCTACATAAGTTTATGCCCAATCTATAAGCGTTGACAAGTTCAGTCAGACTAGTTATGCAGTAACCACATTTGAAAAAGTATGCTTCAAGTCCTTGAGGTGGACAGGGTCACCGAAACAAGATTAGGTTGTTCTTTGTCTGAATAATTTTCTGAGCAAACTAGTTGTTGAAACTGAGAGCACAGCCATGAACAGATAAAGGGTTAGGAAAAGGAAAAGAAGGAGCAATAGTTCTGCTAATGAAAGTAGATGCATAAGATGCTTACAAATTTCTTTTCCCAGCTGATGCTACTTCTTGAAGGCACCTTATAACAAGCTACAGAAAAATGGTTACACAAAGGTTGAAGCATTCAAGTCAATATAGGCTACATGCAATTATTTACCTTTTCATTCATCTCAAGCCCAAGAAAATTTGAACCATCCCAGTTTCTAGCCATTTGGTATAGAAACAAACCATTTCCTGCACTAAGAAATATACTTACTTGAGAAGGGTGTAAGAACGAGAAATGCAAGGCCTCAGAAATCGATAGAATAGATAAACTATGAAGTTACGGAATGTTATATATTCTTGTAATTTACGGTAGCATACATATGCAAACATGCACTTTGATGAAGGGAACACTAGCCAGTCACAGTTAAACGGAATGAACTAGTTTATTTTTTACCATTACAGAACAGGAACAGAGATTCAAGTCTTCTGAGAAAGGATAGAAGCCCTACAGGTACTAGAAAGACTGAAAAGAGCAATACAGACATGTGTTATGTGTATTACTAATTTGTACTTCAACGCTAGAACCAGTAAGAGCAGCCACATTCATGGTTTTCTATCACAAAGCTGTTTTGATGTTAGCAGCTAGCACCATTAACTGAAACTAGTGCGGCAAACCACAATTACAGAAACAGGATCGTGCGTCTCCATCTGTGTTCATCATGCAACATACTATGATCTGAGATTGAATGTTCTTGAAGGGAGGCCTACCACTTCCTATATCAACAAACAATGGTTGTTCAGGGTCAGAGAAGACATCATCCCATGAGATCTTATAGGGGTAACTCTGCAAAAGAGAAGATTCTTGTTTTCAAGATAACTAGTAAATCAAACTTTACAGTTTTCCAGTTCGAAATAATATTGCATCTGTGGTAGTTAAAAAAAGAGGACCTTCATTTGACTGAATTATTTGGTAAGAAAAATGATACTGTAGAAAATTACATGCACATGTCAATATGCCGTCAAATGCAATAGAAATAGAAGAGAATGCCTCTTAGACATCTGACCCATATAGGAATGGAATCCATCACAGGGCAATGATTGTTTCTGCTATGAAATATAATTTATGAATACAGTTGCGAAAATTAATGCAACAATGAGCTAGTTGGTGCTAGGACTCAATAAGCATGTAGCCACAAATCATCAATCGGAAAACTAAATTTCGTTATTAATTTTTGTACGGAAAACTCAATTTAACTATTTTCCCATGGATCCATATTTAATAATTGTTATGGATATCATCATCTCTTACACAACTGTATATGTTCAAGTTTTGTTTTGCTCAATCCCTTTCTGTTAATTTAGTATTGCTTGTGAGCTGTAGAACTATAAACTCTGGAATTTCAAATGAAAGTACTGCATTAAAGAGTAAAGTGATCTAGAAGATTATATGACCAGTTCTTAGCATTATAACAAACAGAAAAATGACCATGTCAAATATTGGAATGTGCTCTTAAAATAATTTAGAGACAGAGAACTTCCTCGATTTGTACATGTAATTTCAAGAAAATTTTATATTTACATTGTTAAATCCATAGTAGGATCACTCGAAAATGAGACTTTAATTGTACAGGTATGCACATATCTGTTGGCATGCTAGGTGAATCAGGATATCAGGCTCTTGAAAATGTTGAGAACTTGAGATAAGATTTATGTCATGCATAATGCATTGATTGTATATGCACACACATACGCTGAGAAGCATCAGCTTTTTTATATTAAAAAAAAAACTTGATAACGTTTTCAGTGCACTCACAGACTGAGTAACAGAAATAGTATTAGAGCACGGCGTACTTTGTCCAATGCTGCAATACCAGGCAATATTCTTCCTTTGAGAAATTCCCATACAATAGATCCATTTTCAAAGGTTGTGTATTGTGATGAGGAGTCTGATATCCCTTTTACTGCCTTGCATGCTGCACTTCCTACTAAAATAACATCACAGCTATTATGACTTGCTTTGTCCAGTATCTGACCTAGCTGTATTGCCCCAACAGAAACTTCTTTTGTTGCATCATAGCTTGTAGGACCGATCCATAGGATCTTCTGTGTGAAATATATATGTAAAAAAAGAATTAGAACTTGACAGGGTAAAAGGATTCTCCTAAGATTTAGCATGTAAGTTGGTAACAGAAACAAAGGAACTTCAATAAATGCCATATACTCATATTTAACACTACACCAAGTAAACTTGAGCACATAAATCATCACATATCAATCATAAGCTTTCAAGTTGCTCAGGGTGTATTGCTGTCAGCAATGCTTCATTCTGATGAAGCCTCAGATTTCCAAAGTAATTTATAGAGCTGTGGGACATGTTTTGGAGCATGTTTTGCAGTTCGGTTTTTGTCAAGATAGTGCTAATGGCAACCCCGATCACCTGCTGTTTGTGCTTGTCAGCAGGGTGCGGCGGGAATTTCAAGACAATGCTAATGGCAGGCACAGCAGTGTCAGCTGACCCACCCAAGGTCTGACAAATAATTCAACACAGAAAACTTGGAATTCACAACCTCACTCGGCTAGAACCTGCAGGGGTTGAGGTGGATGTGGAATGTGGCTACAGAGAACAGATCTTTAATGCAGTTCAGCCCAGGGCATGCAGATCCTTGGAAAAGTTGGTGTGCAACCCCGGGCTGGCTGAAGAATGCGAGTGAGCCGCACGAGCAACTCTGTCCTGTCCAGATGGCAGAAGATGACAATGCCATCCGCATAAAACAAGACGCTCGCTGACCGCCGCCAGATCCCGGCGTGTGAGGCGCTGGAGAAGGATGGACTCCCGAGCCCTAGCCAGTTAAAGGTCTGCGTCCTCTGATGGCCTTCAAGCCAATGTGCCTTAAACTGGTTGTTCTTCCTACAATGCAACATGCACAACACTTCTGCATATTCTTGGGTTGGCGGGAGGGAGTGTGGTGGGGAAGAATGACAGGTGGGATTTTTTTGTTAGAATTTTTTCCCAGCTAAAATAGTGCAGTACATAGTTAATAACAGAAACATGAAAAAATGTGAGATGTTTTAAACATTTCAGTTAATGTTATTTTTATGCACTACATAAAACCTCAACACATTGGTAGCAATAGCATTTCTTACCTTGTATGATGGCATTAATGAAGAAATTGTCTCCAGTGTTGATGGCCCTATATCAACTGGTGTCCAGCCCAAAGCACTTAATCCTGGAACATACATGGACATCAGAAAGCTTCATTATTGTATAAAGTACCTACTAGCGCTTAACTGATCGAAATCACCCCTTCAAGCAATTTTGAGGAATATAGGTATCGACTGCAACAAAAATACTAGAATACCAAAAAATACATAATCAACAATAGACGTCAATGGACTAATAAGCATGTATTATCACCAAATCAGGTGAACTGTTTCGTAGATGCAGGTAATTTCAGGAGCTGGTAGCAGCAACAAGCATTCTATTTTTCAATGGTGGCAAACTAATGTTACGGGCATGGTTCTGTTGGCAGCAGCTATGCAGCAAGCAGTAGGAACTTTGGCGACAAGGATGGATAAGTAGCCCTTTCATTCATGTTTAGTCACTTTGATTATTTCTCATCTCATCCATTCGTGTATATATTTGCAAAAACTTATACTTTGACATGTAAATTAAGAAAATAAATGAGAGTTGTATCCTAAACAGGATGTTAATCAAAAGAACGAATAGTACAAGCGCTACCCAAGAAAGAAGAGATGAGTATTGGAACCACATAAACAAATATAAATAACTAAAGCCTGGTCAAACTCACCAGACAATAGTTCAGCTGAGTCAAATATTTCTAGTGTTTCATTGTTATTGCTGTTCAAACACCAAAAGTCTGTTGGGTAATAAATAGGAATATTCCTATTATGAGCTATTTGGATAAGTTGTAGCACTTCCTTGGTTGCATTTCTTTCCAGCAAACAAGAGGGCACTGGAATTCCAAGGCCATTCATTATTTGAAATGATAATTTGCCAACAAGGAACAACCCATCACAATGAGAGGCTAACAGATGCAGCGCTGTTGCTTTTCTCAAGAAGTTGCTGCCTCCAATCTGCAATAACCAACAATATCAACAATCCATATGGTTAAACAACATAAAAAAAAACCTCACAAAATATGTCCTAATACAAAGTGTTTATCCTGCTTGCAGATAGTTTACAGAAAAGACTTGCTAGGACCAAGGATCATTTTGGTGCAGAATTGTCATTTGTGATTAATCATTAAACATCATGAGTGTAATATTTTCAACTAACACCTTGAAGAGACTTCACCAGGACAACCACTAAATTTTCATGTTATCTACCATAAACATAACAGGACAATACATTGAGGATGCACTATATCTCCAAGCATTAGTATTTCTAATGAACTTGAGAAAAAGAAAAAAAAACTATCTGTGTGTACAATACTACCATCCAGACTTTGAAATAGCACCAAGTATTTTTGCTCCATTAATCAGTATAGCACAAGACAAGAAGTGCAGCTCTAATCATCTGATATTGTACAGAAAAAACTAAATCCTATGCTTAGACATGGATGCTGCCAAGAAAAAAAAATCTAAGTCCTCGGTCTGATGATAATGAAGAATAAGAAAAAGAGCATGTGGTTGGTTTCGGTGTGTGTATTTAACAAGTCATGGCCTCAAAACAACAATAGCTTAGCTTTTCAACGTCGATGATCAGACGGATCGAATAAACACATTTTATTTTTCTTGAACACAAATCAAATTTGTTTCGTTCTGTAAAATCAACATATTTTCAGCATAAGATGTCTCCTTTTTTCCGATTGCGCCAAAAGTAAAGAACAATTTTACTTGGCAACAAAAACAAAGGACACTGAAACTAAACAGATTGAGGTGTTAAAACCAAAGCTAGTAGATAGGAATTAAAGAAAGTTGTCTTTTAGGTGGTATTGCCTTAACGTTGTAAATAGTTTATGACAACTGTATATACTATGAACGGAAAATAAAACAAGGACCAATTATTACTATTGCAATGTATGGGCGCCTTGTGGTGTCTGTCATCTTTAGCAATTGCATAAGCTCCTCCTCAAACTGAAAACCGGCAAGAGATGCGTAGCAGAAGCGAGTGATGCCAACAGTTGATGCACGAATCTTATGAGACATTGAGAAAGAATCGTTCACAAAAACTGCAGCACCTGAAGCTAGCTTCTGAGAAAAATTAATGCAGTTTGCATTTTCTCCCCTGAAGTTCAAAAGATTTTCAAACAAGATAATATCATTCTGCACCCACTCTTCCTTCTTAAATGATGTTAAACAAGGGACACCATTCACTGGGATGACCTTTGCTTGAAGAAGCGGTGACAGGTAGTCTGATGATCAGCATTTATGACTCATTATTTCCATTATCAAGAATGAATAAAATGTGAATAAGTTGGCATTGTTTTTAACATGTGATTCAGAATACATGACAGAACTAAACCAGTATATTAAAATCAACAGTATAGAAAAAGAGAGAAGCAGGAAATGCTGTTGTCCAGACATTTAGTGCAATGGAGCTCAATAGCATTCTAACTCGGTTTATCCAGATACACAGATCAGTTTGGTTTGCATATAATAAAATACATTTACAGGGCTATGTTGCACAAACATGTAATCCTTTTCGGAAGTATGTAATCTCAGGCTTATTGGTGATAGAATCATTCTGCTGTAAAGTCGTAAAGAAGAACAAAATCGATCTGAAAATACAACAATATTTTAACAACTTATCATTGTAAAGACTTGGATAAGCATATCGGCACATGGATATCAATTAACCTGCAAGAGATTCAGTTGAATTTAGCACTGGCATGACAGATTGGAGCACTGGATCCCAACTGGTAACTAGAAGCACTTTGGCTCCTGCTTTGTACAGGTATTTGATAGTTGATAGTGTCCTTTTCAGTGACAAATTGCATGAGCCTAGAGGGTCCAGTAGTATTACAGAATCAAGTCGGACCAGGACCACCTCTCCAAAAAGCTTTTCAACTGGGAAATCCCTAAGAGTTTGCACGTGCAGATAGGATGTTGGCCTATCAACACAAGAATTCATGTCCTGAAAAAAATGTGTAATGGCTAATATTTATGAGTAAATTCAGAAAATAAATCCTGCTTGAGAGGACTGCATGACTACGCCATAGAAAAGAAACAATGTTTGTGTTTCTCACTCAGTTCTAAAAGGTTCAGTCATCCTTAGCAATTCAATAGGACACAAGACATAAGAAATACAGACGCAATGCTGCATTGGTATTTCTTGTCATGGTATGAAATAAAAATAAAACACGACAATGGTTGATATTCAACATTAGTATATATTTAGCATCCAGTGCATTCCTGGCGTACCTCCTTCTGAAGATGAGCTGCATCTGTTGTAGAGCTAGAATGTGACACCTGAGAGCACTGTGCTTTACATAATGGTTTCTGACTCCCTACAATAAGAAACTTAAGATTCAAGACAATTGGCAGAAAACTGGAGCAACTTCAGGTATGCTCCCCAAAATGCCAAAAATCCATGAGAAGTTGTTGAGGGTAATCACACGCATAATAAGAGATAACGCGAGATATGATGGAACATCGCGGCCTCACCCAAGAAGCAACAGCTATCTCGTGTAGACTCGGAGCATCCACCGAATAGCGGCCATGGTTCTCGCCGAAGAGGTGTTGGTGAGGTCAACTGAGCACCCCAAACCTGCATGGCGCCCGCCGTCCTTCTGAAATCTTAACCGCGCGCCTGGTGCGCCGATGCTGAAATTCGAACCATAAATTAACGAAGAACGAAACGCTAAGTATCAACGTATTAGCGCGACTGCGCGAGGACATCCACAGGCGCCGCGCGTGCAGCCGAATCGTGGAAGGGGCATCGTTCAGTTGCAGCGCTGCAAATTGTAGGGCTAGCCATGGGCGTACATGCTGCATCACAGGTACAGCAGCTAGCGCTAGGTTTGGTAGATGCTACTACTCAATCCGAGCATCGGATTTGAGTGTGAGAGAGAGAGCGAGGATTTACCACGCTTTCGTGTCGCTGGCGGCCTGGCGCCGACGGCGAAGCCGATGGCGATGGCGATGCCGGCGCTCCCCCGCCCGCTTTCGTCTCTCCACGACGACGACGAGGACCCGAGTAGCTTCTCCCGGCGGTGGATCGGCTATCCGGGACGGGGAGGACAGGAGGAGGAGCCGCTTCTGGCGGTGGAGTTGGAGCCGGAGTTGGGAGGGCAACAGGAGAGCGAGCTGCGTGCCGTTGTCGTTGTGGGGCGGAACCGTGGAATTGAAAAGCCGACGGGATAAGGTGCCGCGGGCGACGGCGAACTGCGACGGAGTCTATGGCGTTGCTCATCTTGGGCCGGGCAAACTTGCTTTGTTGGGCCTCACTGCGTACCAGGCCTCCGTATCACCAAGAGACCAGGTCGGCGCGTACCGCACACCTCGCGCGCGGTACGGGCCGGCCCAGTTAGGTGCGAGCTTCCTCTTTTTTACGTTTTTTTCTTTTCTTTTTTGTTACTCCTTTCTCCGTTTCATTTTCCTATTTTTGTTTTCTGTTTTATTTTTCTTTTGTTTTTTTCTGTTTCGAAAATTATTAAATTTGAACGAATTTTATAATTTGAACAAATTTATAATCTTGAACGAATTTTGAAATTTTACAAATTTATATTTGAACAAATTTTTAATCTTGAACGAATTTTGAAATTAGAACAAAATTTTAAATTTTGAACAATTTTTAAAATTTGAACAAATATTTAATCTTGAACGAATTTTGAATTTTGAACAAATTTAAATTTCGAACAATTTTCGAAATTAATTAAAAAATCATTTTAAAAAATTGTTCAAATTTAAAAAAACGTTCAGTTTCAAAATTTGTTCCAAGTTAAAAATGTTCAGAATTTAGAATTTTTTATTTTCCAGAAGTATTCACATTCTACAAAAAAAAACAGAAAAGGAAAACAAAACAAAAAGGAAAATCAGTTACCTGATGTTGTTGGGCCGTGGCCTAGCAAGCCACCTCACGCCTGTAGGGGTGTGCGGTGCTGTCGGTGTACAGTATCACCCGTATTTTTCCCTCAAGATTGACGTGATGAAAGCTTACAATCCCGTAGAAGGGGGCTATTTACATGGATGTTTATGCAAGATGGGCTTTGCCACTCCATGGATCAAGTTTGTCATGAGGTGTGTCACGGAGGTGCGATATGCGGTGAAGGTTAATGGTGAGTTAACATAGCCCGCGATCCCAACCCGTGGGGTTAGAAAGGGAGATTCGATCAGCCCTTACTTGTTGTTAATTCAGTCGGAGGGTTTCTCTTGTTTTCTTCATGATAAGGAGGAGTCGGGACAACTACAAGGTATTGTAATGGGCGGTAGGGCCCCCGATCTTCCACTTATTATTTGTCGCCGATATTATCTTCTTCGCCCGTAATGATGATCGGAGTATCACTGCGTTAAAGGATACTTTGCAGCTCTATTGTGACGATTAACAGAGACAAGTTGTCCGTTTTCTTAGAAGCTCGTTGTGATATTGGTATCAAATAGAGTGTTAAAAATCAGCTCGGGGTGCAACCAGAGGTACTGGCATGATATATATCTTGGGATACCAACTGAAGTTGGTAGTGCACCCACAACCACTTTTAATTTCCTCCATGATAAGGTCTAGAAGCGCCTTCGTGGATGTTCTGATCGGCCTTTGTCTCGCATGGCAAAGAAGTTTTCATCAAAGCCATTATGCAGGCTATACCTCCTTTTGTAGTGATTTGTTTTCAAGTCCCGGTATCATATGATCGGGTCAGTTGTGACATCCTGGCCTAGGGCTTAATAGGATTGATAGGATACTCATATCAATAAGTTGCAACTTCTTTTCCGGAAGCTCATCAGCAAAGAACTCCGAGGTTAAGCGTGCTTGGCCCGTAGTAATTTGAGGATGGGTGACCGACCGGGAAGACATGTGGCCCGTCGTGGCACATGTGCCAGCACTGGACACATGGACGTGTGCCAAGAGGGGACGTTTCTGGCCTGGGGTTGATCGACGAGGGCGTCGATCTTCTAAGGGGGGATGAGTGTGACATCCTGGCCTAGGGCTTAATAGGATTGATAGGATACTCATACCAACAAGTTGCAACTTATTTTTCGGAAGCTCATCAGCAAAGAACTCCGAGGTTAAGCGTGCTTGGCCCGGAGTAATTTGAGGATGGGTGACCGACCGGGAAGTAGTTCCCGGGTGCGCACGAGTGAGGACAAAGTGCGCAGGAAAGACATGTGTTGGTCTGTGGGGCTAGTCTAGAGATCCTAGAGAGCTGCAGGGGTAACAGGTCCGGCCGAGGGGTGGTCGGGGTGTTACATCAGTCTTCCTTGATCCATTACCTCCCGCCTCCTCACGTTCTTCTAGATCTGGGCTGATCGGCCCGTCCCACTCTCCGGCGGTGGCCTACGTTGAGACTGGCGAGGGTCCCATCCCTACATAGATGTAGCCTAGGACTAGGTCTAGGATTAGGTGTCTAGGTTTTGCCTTCATGGCGACTGTCGTCATGCCGGTTTGGAGCTCTTGTTCAGCATTGGCAGGAGGCGTTGGGCAGTGGCGAGGTCTCTTCCCTGCTCGGTCTCCATGGTGGATGGCGGTGGTGTGGAGGTCTGGCCGGAGCTCTACCTCAAATAAGCTCGCAGGTTCCCTGTATATGTTGGGTGCTGCAAGTTTCTCCTACTTGTTCTGCCGTCGTGGTGACTGAGCAGGTGGAGCGAAGTTATAGATCATGAAGGTACAAGGAGGAGTCTCGTCGGTCTGGAGCCGTTGGTGCTGGATTGGGTGCAGGTACAGCAAATTTCTCTGGAGATCATCAACCGCGGTTTCCGTCTTGAGTATTTCTGCCTAGCCGTGGTACCTTCTGACCGAAGGGCGGCCTCGCAAAGTATCGGCGTCTTTTGATGAAACAATCATTGGACGCCGACCTTTCTTCTTCCTCTAGGTCGTGGCTCCATTCCGGAGGCAGGGCATCTTCAGTAGGACGTCTACTTTGTCTTCCTCCAGTCTTTGGTGGCTAGTGGCGAGCGTACTAGGCCAATGGTTTCGTCCCCGGCCTGGCTGCGCTTGGTTCCTCGTGGAAGATGCAGTTTGAGGAGAATTGGACCACATTGCAATCTTGTTTTATTATTTGGGATTCTTCTTGTAAAATTTCAGGACTAACTTGTAAATCTTGTTTTCTTCTAGGTGTTGTAGCACACTGTAAGTTTGACCTTATCAATGTAGGGATTCGTAGCATAGAAAACAAAAAACTTCCTACAACAAGAACGAATAACAAGCCGAGATCAAATCTAGTAGATGGTAGCAACGAGATGAGATCAACATACTCTCGAAGATCGCTAAGTGTTAATGATGTCTACGCACGCTTCTATTCTTGTAGACAGTGTTGGGTCTCCAAGTGCACAGGTTTGTAGAACAGCAACAAGTTTCCCTTAAGTGAATCACCCAAGGTTTATCGAACTTAGGGAGGTAGAGGTCAAAGATATCCCTCTCAAGCAACTCTGCAATTATGATACAAGAAGTATCTTGTGTCCCCAACACACACAATACACTTGTCATGTGTATAGGTGCACTAGTTCGGCGAAGAGATAGTGAAATACAAGTAATATGGATGATTTTAAGTGGTAATTACAATCTGAAATAAAAATGGCAGCAAGCAAACATGTAGCAGAACTGGTTGTAAACGGTGTTTCAATGCTTAGAAACAAGGCCTAGGGATCATACTTTCACTAGTGGACACTCTCAAAAATTATATCATAATTGAATACATAAATATTATCTCTCGCTACTCTGAACCACTCTCTGGTTGGATAACGAACACAAATTCACCGCGTAGGGCTGCATAAGCACTCCTTAAAGTTCGTGTTCCCAATCTATGGACGCCCCGCGCTATCACTTTAAGCATACAAATATAGTACTAACAAAACACCACAATTCATAAGTATTTCTGTAAATTAAGCTTAAGAGACACACACGGTATGCACACTGTCACCTTCACACCGTGGAACAAGGTGTCTCCGGAGATCACATAATAAAACCACTTGAGTAGCATAATAGTTCTCGCAAAAAAAAGAGCAGCATAATAGTTGAAGAATAACATCTACTTATTCAACTAGATTACAAAGCTCATGATCACATAAACATCATATCATGGGAGAGAGAGATAAACCACATAGCTACTAGTAAAGCCCTCGACCTCGGGGGAGAAATACTCCCTCCTCATCATGGGAGTCAGCAACATCGTTGAAGATGGCGGTGGAGTCGATGGAGATGGCTCCGGGGGAAATTCCCCGTCCCGGCAGGATGCTGGAACAGAGAATTCTGTCCCCAGAAACTTGTCTTCGATGGCGGTGGAGCTACAAAACTTTTCGTGGATGGAGGATGGTTTATTTAGGGTTTTCGCGTCGGGAGGCAACTTATAGGCGAAAGGACGAGGTCGGTGGGCGCCCGAGGGCCCCACACCATGCCTAGGCGCGGCCAGAGGTGGGCCCACGCGTAGGGGTGGTGTTGCTACCTCGGTGCCCTCCTCCGTCTCGGCTTTGGACTCCGTCTTCGGGTTGGGAAAATAGGAACTTTGGCTTTCTTTTCGTCCAATTCCGAGAATATTTCCTATACAACTTTTCTGAAATACAAAACAACAAGAAACAAGAACTGGCACTGTGGCATCTTGTCAATAGGTTAGTTCCGGAAAATGCATAATAGTGCCACAAAGTGTAAACAAAACATATAGAAATTGGTGTAAAACAAGCATGGAGCATCAAAAATTGCAGATACGTTTGAAACATATCAGTTAACGTGATAAATCTCATGGATGATGTAGTTGATCACTTGCCGCTCTCAACGGTGCCGCAATCGGGCAGCACCTTCGCACTCGGTCACACGTACGGTATCGATGAAGATGTCCTTCTCCCCGTTCTAGCGGGCAGCGGAAGTAGTAGATCCTTCTCGGAATCCCGGCAACACGATGGCGTGGTGACGGTGGTGGTGGAGAACTCCGGCACGGCTTCGCCGTAGCCGTGCGGGAGATATGTGGAGGAGGGTGGCGCTAGGGTTTAGAGAGAGGGGCTAGGGCGCCGGCCAAGGAGCCCTTGAGGTGGTGCGGCCAAGGTGTGGCCGTCCCCTCCCCTCCTCTCCCCTTTAAATAGGTGGAAAACCCTAGGGTTCAATCAAAATCCTCATAGGAGTCCAATAGCAAAACCTACCATAATGGGAAACCTAGTCAAGGTGGGATTCCTCCCTTTCCTTGGTGTGGCCGGCCATGGAGGTGGAGTCCACCATGGACTCCACCTTCCCACTTGGTTGGTCGGCTAGGGCTGGTGGACCACTTGCCATTGTGAAATATTCCGGATGATTCTAGAACCTTCCATAAATTCACCGGACCATTCCCAAACTTGAAATTTGACTTCCCATATATGAATCTTATTCTCCGGACCATTCCGGAACTCCTCGTGATATTCTGGATCCCATCCGAGACTCTGAACAATATTCGAACTCCATTCCATATTCCATATCTACTTAAAACAACATTGAACCTTAAGTGTGTCACCTTACGGTTCTTGAACTATGCAGACATGATCGAGAGATTTCTCCGATCAATAACCAATAGCGGGACCTGGAGATCCATAATGACTCCCACATATTCAAGATGACTTCATGATCGAAAGAACCATTAACATACGATATTGATTCCCTTTGTCGCGCGATAATTTACTTATCCGAAGTTTGATCGTCGGTAGCTCTAAACCTAGTTCAACCTCGTTACCGATAAGTACTCTTTACTCATACCGTGATATGACATCTCTTGTGAGCCAATCACATGCTTGCAAGCTAATTGTGATAAGGGGATCCCAGCAGATCCTCCTAGGGTGTTGCCCGATCTTTCGCACCGAGAACCCGGGTAGATAGAATCTCCCAACAACGCGATGAACGCAGCCTGGAGAAGAGGGACGAATCCAGCAAGCAATGGATCGATGAATGATACGCCTCAAACCTGAGCTAGACAATCCTTGATGAACACAAGAACCTTCGCAGCGGATCTTGTTACGACTAGATAAACGGCAGCACCGTACTCCCGGAGGGATGGTACACGTGAACACATGCAATAGTTTTAACCTAAACTTGTGTAACCCTAAACCCTAGCCGTGCCAGCCCTTATATGAGGGGGTGGTCGGCCATGCCCTTGTGGGCTTGCCTAACTTGGTTTGGACAGGCCCAAACCAAAACTAATTCGACTTATTAAAAACCCTAATTGGCCCATATATGACCATTACATAAAATAAGATAACTAGGCTGGTGGAGTCCTGAAATTGGGCTTCACACCGCCCTGCATGCTCATATCATCCTCACCCCCCTTCAAGAAGCGTTGTCCCCAACGCACGAGGGTCTTCTAGAAAAGGTGACGTGATATGAACATCACACGTCCGCGTCGTCCTCAAGTCTTGCCTGCCTACCACACCACATCCTCCCTCTCGATGTGCTTGACTTGGTACAACACTTGGCGCCTCCTTTCTTCTCCATATGAGATTGGACTTCGGCGCCAACATCCTCTTCTTATCAACTCTTGATGGACCCCTGTGTTGCTGAGCATGACCCTGCACAAGATGTGTAATGCATGGGCCACATAAATATCGAACACGTCCATCCTTGCCTCTATGCATCCGCGGTGTCGCGGACAACTGGACTGCAGTACTCCTAGCACGGCAGTGCCGCTGCCCACTGTCTCCACTGACGCGCTCTCCTCCCACTCCTCCCACGCGCATCTACGCCATATGCACTGAAACACTATCAGTACAAACATCATCAGTCTGTATATTGGCATCAACACAAACTGGAACTGTAATACATGCTGCAACATCCACATCAACAACAAGTGTAGCTTCATCCGGCTTGTCACCAACAAGAACTAGTTTGTCATCTACATGCATGGCTGAAACATCACCAACATCAATGCTTGGAACATCATGCACCTCATGCTGCACTTTAGGCTTGTGCAACTTCTCCTTACGCACCACTAACTCCACATCGGACTTGATATGATCATCACCCATAGGCTTCAAAGTCCGTTGTTTTCCACCATGCATAAAACAATATGTATTTGCTCTCCCAGCATGTGTCACATTACGATCATATTGCCATGGATGCCCAAGTAGCAATCCACACACCTCTAATGGCAATACATCACACTCTATCTCATCAACATAATCATCAACTGTAAAAGGCACACACACCTTATGAGTAATCTTCAGCATACCACAGTTATTCAACCACTCATGATGTTTAGGGTCAGGAAGACGCCATGTAGACAACCCCAATGCTGCCACCATCGCCTTGCTTATTCCATTAGTATAGCTACCACCATCAATCATCAACTTGCAAGCCTTGCCCTTTATAATGCACTGAGTCTGAAACAAACTCCATCGCTGTCCCTTGTCAACTGTCTTGCAAGCATCATCTTGTACCTTCTTGAGTTGCATATTCGGTCCGCTCAATGGTATATCCTCCTCAACAGTAACAACAATGCACATGGTATCAGAGTCATGTTCCTTCTCCTCAGTGACTGCCTGTACTGGAACAACCTCCTCCATGGTAGTGTTAGAGCACACCACCTCCTTGTCCAACTCCGTGGACTTGACCACAAATATAGCACGCAGAAAGTGCTTGAAATCTACCCAACTAGAATGTAATAACCCAGAACATAGGAACAACGAAGGGTAGATTTAGAAATGGGATGTGCATTTCATTGCAAAACGAGGGAAATTTTCGCGCCTTATTGCATAAAACCTAAGAGGGATCAAGGTTCTCTCTCAATTGCAATTAGGGTTAGGCAATGTGATTTATGAATTTTGACATGAACTCTATTGTATCTTATTGATTTTGGGAATTGATTTGATTTGCCAAGTCATATTGAATCTAAAACTCAAAATAATAAATATTGTAAATGAAATATGAATTCATAATTCAAATACACTTCATAAATTCAAATCACTTTGAATTTCAAATGGAAATATAATATATACAAACATAAATGAGCTCATAAGTAAAACTTGAGCTTTATTAATCACACACACATATTACATTGTCTTTACAATATTCTTTATACAAGAATTGGATGAATTATAAACAGAAATAAAAGTAGATTACATAGATTTGAATCTAAACTAAAAACCGAAGCTACTATCTTGGAAGAACTTGTTCTAGATCATCCAAACCTGCAAAAATAGAGAGAATGGCTATACAGGGGAATTAGTAAAACAGTCAGATACTAGCCAGAGATGAACCAAGTGTCAATGACACTTGTGTTTGTCCAAACCAGTGAACCGAGTGTCAATGACACTTGTGCTTGTCCAAAATAGGGACAACACAAGATAGGATCAACAGCAGACCAAACCTAGGCAATGCAGTGGCCCAAGTTCCACTAAAGTAACATTCAGCTCATGTAGCTGTTGTGCAAGCAACAGCACAGCAAGAGCAGCTTAGTCTCCAAGTATGCCATGGTTGTGTGTCACAGCCAGAAGAGAAGCACATCCAGTATAAATAGGATAAAAACCCTAGGAATCAAACATAGTCGACCAGATAACCATTCAGCAAGCCATAGCCAAGAACAACAAGTGTTCATCCTGTTCTTGCTCAAGAACAGCAAAAACCAACACAGAAGCAAACCATCCATCCAAAACCACCAACAATTAAACAAAAAGCATGGTGACCTAAGAAGGAGATCAACCAGAAGCTAGGAGGTGAAGGGCTGTGATAATAGCAACCATTCAGAAGCACTGTATCACCAAAATATTTCTTACTAGGAGCTGGAACAAGGTATACCTAGTTCCTGGAGAGGATCTAGTGGATCCAAACCATCATTTATGCATGACACATGTCATGGGATTGAGAAGATGCTCAAGGGGTGATCCTCACTTGGTATTTACCAAGGATCACTGACAGAAGAGGAAACTACTAGAGCTAGAACCATCCAAATACAATTTTTATGCACAAATAGCAAGCACACATGCACAGATAGCACCAGTAGATGATTTACCAGGAATAGCAGTTACGAAGAATCACTCAGTGAAACCCTAGGCAATTAACCATCAGAAAACCCTAGAATTTCTTCACAGGCAAGCATAATGGCTTTCATATTAATTATGATTCCCTATTATGCACGCAAAGATGAGTAGCCAACAAGATCTAACAAATTGTGTGAGCAACCAGTCAGTAGCAAAGCTACTGAGGTCACAACAAACACAAATCCATTCAATAGAACCAAAGCAACAAGTCATCACTATCCAGTAATGGATTCAGACTTCATTTATTTCCAAATGAATCATGTAAATACCAAATCATGCTTAGCAAGTCAATTAATCAACACTGCATAAGCAGTTCATCATTTATTAATCCATCCGGGCATGAATACATAACTAATCCATGCATTAATCATACAGAAGCATCACTGTGTGATAGCAACAACAAGCTATGCACCAATTTAGCAAAAGAGATTCACCAGTCACCAGTCACCAGCATTTAATTGAGCAAATGGATCAATTAGATCAATCCAAGCGAAACAAAGAGTCTAGCCATTAGGATCTACTGATCCAATGGATCATTGGATCATATAGAAGGCACAAAAGCACCTCACAAGCATCACAAGTGCCACAGTAATAGCATAGCATGACAGTTTGCACCACCAACAAGCAAATGCGGAGCAATATACCTAGACAAGTAAGAAAATGACACCAGTAAGCCTAGGTAACATGTTGAGCACGACACAACAAGGCGTGGCATGGCAGAAGCCAAGGAGAAGGGCAACAATGGCCATGTACTGCAAGCAGCATTCATCTGGCCAGTAACCAGAGATGGTTTAGTGGCCAGGGCTTGCAGAGAGGGGGCATAGGATGCATAGACAACAACAGCAGCAGGCCCTGTGTGATCCTTGGATCATTAGAGGAAGCCTGTGAGCTAGAGGAGGAAGAAGTACAGTAGCATGGAGGCGCACAGACATGGTGAGGAGAAAGAGGAGGACCAGCATAACTTACCAGCGCCTGGAAGCAAGGGCCATGGCATGGCGAGGCAGTGCCCGCGCGGCCACGGCCATTACAAATCCAGGGAGGACGCCGGCGTTACGCCAACGAGCTCCACGGACATCACAACAACACGGGGACGACGGCACAGGTGCTACCGAGGAAGCACCCACGCCAGGTCGGTCCCAGGGCAGCGCTAGCGTCGACGGCGAGGTTTACCGGTCGCCGGAGATCACCAGTCGTCGGAGGCGATTCTCCGCGAGATCCACTAGGATAGCGATCTGACAAATAGGAAGAGATCGGCGAAACTGTGCGGATGGATCGATAGATCGTCGCACCGCGGTTCAGGCAGTGTCGGCGGCGAGGTCAGGGGCGGCCGGAGTTGGCCGGAGCATGGAGGCGACGCTATCGCCCCGCGGTCGCTGGCGTGTAGTTGACGTGGGAGTTAGAAATCTTTGTGGTGTAGCTTTTCTTCAGTTCCCCGGCAACGGCGCCAGAAAATATGCTTGATGGCGTGTATTTCACACGTTCGTTGGGGAACCCCAAGAGGAAGGTATGATGCGCACAGCAAGCAAGTTTTCCCTCGAAAGAAACCAAGGTTTATCGAACCAGGAGGAGCCAAGAAGCACGTTGAAGGTTGATGGCGGCGGGATGTAGTGCGGCGCAACACCGTGGATTCCGGCGCCAACGTGGAACCCGCACAACACAACCAAAGTACTTTGCCCCAACGAAACAGTGAGGTTGTCAATCTCACCGGCTTGCTGTAACAAAGGATTAACCGTATTGTGTGGAAGATGATTGTTTGCAGAGAAAACAGTAAAAACAAGTATTGCAAGCAGATTTGTATTTCAGTATTAAAGAATGGACCGGGGTCCACAGCTCACTAGAGGTGTCTCTCCCATAAGATAAAAGCATGTTGGGTGAACAAATTACAGTCGGGCAATTGACAAATAGAGAGGGCATAACAATGCACATACATGTCATGATAAGTATAGTGAGATTTAATTGGGCATTACGACAAAGTACATAGACCGCCATCCAACCGCATCTATGCCTAAAAGTCCACCTTCGAGGTTATCGTCCGAACCCCTTCCAAGTATTAAGTTGCTAAGCAACGGACAATTGCATTAAGTATGGTGCGTAATGTAATCAACAACTACATCCTCGGACATAGCGCCAATGTTTTATCCCTAGTGGCAACAACACAACACAACCTTAGAACTTTCATCACACTGTCCCGAGTGTCAATGCGAGCATGAACCCACTATCGAGCATAAATACTCCCTCTTGGAGTTAAGAGCAAAAACTTGGCCGTAGCCTCTACTAATAACGGAGAGCATGCAAGATCATAAACAACACATATGTAATAACTTGATAATTAACATAACATGGTATTCTCTATCCATCGGATCCCGACAAACACAACATAGAGTATTACGGATAGATGATCTTGATCATGTTAGGCAGCTCACAAGATCTAACAATGAAGCACAATGAGGAGAAGACAACCATCTAGCTACTGCTATGGACCCATAGTCCAGGGGTGAACTACTCACTCATCACTCCGGAGGCGACCATGGCGGTGTAGAGTCCTCCGGGAGATGAATCCCTCTCCGGCAGGTGCCGGAGGAGATCTCCGAATCCCCGAGATGGGATTGGCGGCGGCGGCGTCTCCGGGAAGGTTTTCCGTATCGTGGTTTTTCGCATCGTGGGTTTCGCGACGGAGGCTTTAAGTAGGCGGAAGGGCGGAGTCGGAGGGCCGACAAGGGGCCCACACCATAGGGCGGCGCGGCCCCTCCTTGGCCGCGCCGCCTTGTGGTGTCGCCACCTCGTGGCCCCACTTCGTATGCTCTTCGGTCTTCTGGAAGGTTCGTGGCAAAATAGGACCCTGGGTCTTTGTTTCGTCCAATTCCGAGAATATTTCGTTACTAGGATTTCTGAAACCAAAAACAGCAGAAAACGACAGAACTGGCACTTCGGCATCTTGTTAATAGGTTAGTTCCAGAAAATGCACGAATATGACATAAAGTGTGCATAAAAAATGTAGGTATCATCAATAATATGGCATAGAACATAAGAAATTATCGATACGTCGGAGACGTATCAAGCATCCCCAAGCTTAGTTCTGCTCGTCCCGAGCAGGTAAAACGATAACAAAGATAATTTCTGAAGTGACATGCCATCATAACCTTGATCATACTATTTGTAAACATATGTAATGAATGCAGCGATCAAAACAATGGTAATGACATGAGTAAACAAGTGAATCATAAAGCAAAGACTTTTCATGAATAGTACTTCAAGACAAGCATTAATAAGTCTTGCATAAGAGTTAACTCATAAAGCAATAAATCAAAGTAAAGGCATTGAAGCAACACAAAGGAAGATTAAGTTTCAGCGGTTGCTTTCAACTTGTAACATGTATATCTCATGGATAATTGTCAACATAGAGTAATATAACAAGTGCAATATGCAAGTATGTAGGAATCAATGCACAGTTCACACAAGTGTTTGCTTCTTGAGGTGGAGAGAGATAGGTGAACTGACTCAACATAAAAAAAAAAGAATGGTCCTTCAAAGAGGAAAGCATCGATTGCTATATTTGTGCTAGACCTTTTATTTTGAAAACATGAAACAATTTTGTCAACGGTAGTAATAAAGCATATGAGTTATGAAAGTTATATCTTACAAGTTGCAAGCCTCATGCATAGTATACTAATAGTGCCCGCACCTTGTCCTAATTAGCTTGGACTACCGGATCTTTGCAATGCACATGTTTTAACCAAGTGTCACAATGGGGTACCTCCATGCCGCTCTGTACAAAGGTCTAAGGAGAAAGCTCGCATTTTGGATTTCTCGCTTTTCATTATTCTCAACTTAGACATCCATACCGGGACAACATGGACAACGAGATAATGGACTCCTCTTTAATGCATAAGCATGTGGCAACAATTACTATTCTCATATGAGATTGAGGATATCTCGTCCAAAACTCGAAACTTTCACCATGAATCATGGCTTTAGTTAGCGGCCCAATGTTCTTCTCTAACAATATGCATGCTCCAACCATTAAGGTGGTAGATCTCTCTTACTTCGGACAAGACGGACATGCATAGCAACTCACATGATATTCAACAAAGAATAGTTGATGGCGTCCCCGAAAAACATGGTTATCGCACAACAAGCAACTTAATAAGAGATAAAGTGCATAAGTACATATTCAATACCACAATAGTTTTTAAGCTATTTGTCCCATGAGCTATATATTGTAAGGGTGAATGATGGAATTTTAAAGGTAGCACTCAAACAATTTACTTTGGAATGGCGGATAAATACCATGTAGTAGGTAGGTATGGTGGACACAAATGGCATAGTGGTTGGCTCAAGGATTTGGGATGCATGAGAAGTATTCCCTCTCGATACAAGGTTTAGGCTAGCAAGGTTATTTGAAACAAACACAAGGATGAACGGTACAGCAAAACTCACATAAAAGACATATTGTAAACATTATAAGACTCTACACCGTCTTCCTTGTTGTTCAAAACTCAATACTAGATGTTATCTAGACTCTAGAGAAACCAAATATGCAAACCAAATTAGCAAGCTCTAAGTGTTTCTTCATTAATGGGTGCAAAGTATATGATGCAAGAGCTTAAACATGAGCACAACAATTGCCAAGTATCAAATTATCCAAGACATTTTAGAGTTACTACATGTAGCATTTTCCAATTCCAACCATATAACAATTTAACGAAGAAGAAACTTCGCCATGAATACTATGAGTAGAGCCTAAGGACATACTTGTCCATATGCTACAGCGGAGCGTGTCTCTCTCCCATAAAGTAAATGCTAGGATCCATTTTATTCAAACAAAACAAAAACAAAAACAAACCGACGCTCCAAGCAAAGTGCATAAGATGTGACGGAATAAAAATATAGTTTCAGGGGAGAAACCTGATAATGTTGTTGATGAAGAAGGGGATGCCTTGGGCATCCCCAAGCTTAGACGCTTGAGTCTTCTTAGAATATGCAGGGGTGAACCACCGGGGCATCCCCAAGCTTAGAGCTTTCACTCTCCTTGATCATATTGCATCATACTCCTCTCTTGATCCTTGAAAACTTCCTCCACACCAAACTCGAAACAACTCATTAGAGGGTTAGTGCACAATAAAAATTAACATGTTCAGAGGTGACACAATCATTCTTAGCACTTATGGACATTGCATAAAGCTACTGGACATTAATGGATCAAAGAAATTCATCCAACATAGCAAAAGAGGCAATGCGAAATAAAAAGGCAGAATCTGTCAAAACAGAACAGTCCGTAAAGATGGATTTTATTAGGCCACCAGACTTGCTCAAATGAAAATGCTCAAATTGAATGAAAGTTGCGTACATATCTGAGGATCATGCACGTAAATTGGCTTAATTTTCTGAGCTACCTACAGGGAGGTAGACCCAGATTCGTGACAGCAAAGAAATCTGGAACTGCGCAGTAATCCAAATCTAGTAGTTACTTTACTATCAAAGACTTTATTGGCACAACAAAACTCAAAACTAAGATAAGGAGAGGTTGCTACAGTAGTAAAAAACTTCCAAGACTCAAATATAAAACAAAAATACTGTAGTAAAAACATGGGTTGTCTCCCATAAGCGCTTTTCTTTAACGCCTTTCAGCTAGGCGCAGAAAGTGTATATCAAGTATTATCAAAGGATGGAGCATTGTTATCATAAGCTCCCCCATTTGCAGTGGTACTAGGGGCTTTGTCAATTTTAGGCCTATAATAATATTTCTTTGGTTTAGGCACTTTAGAGGCATACATAAACTTTTGCTCCTTTCCCACATAAGCTTTCTCTCTAAACTGTAAAGATGAAAAGGTTGAACCCAAGGTTCCCATAGCTTTTTCAAGTTCGCCAATCCTATTAATTTGATTATCATGGTCAACACAAGTTCCTAGGACACTAATTCTTTCATCAATTCCTCCTAAGGATTTCTCAAGTTTATCAGTTTTAACAAGTAACATCTCCAACTTAGTTTCAACACTAAAATTTTTCTCTATGGTTTCCAATTTTTTCATAACATCCTCAAGGGAGGTTTCAATTTTAATTTCATTAGCAGGTGGTGTTCCAAATAAACTCTCAATAATGCAACTAGCTTCTAAGGCGGGAGCACCTAGGAAGTTACCTCCCGCGAGACAATCAAGAACATATCTATTCCAGCTAGAGATACCAACATAAAAATTCCTGAGTAGGATAGTGGTGGAGTGTTTCTTAGTGCACCTATTATGGGCATCACTAATTCTATACCAAGCATCTTTTAAACATTCTCCTCCTTGTTGCTTAAATGAACGAACTTCAACTTCAGGATTACTCATTTTAGCAAGTAGTAAATAAAACAAACTAGATAAAGTAAATGCAAGTAACTAATTTTTTTGTGTTTTTGATATAGCAAACAAGACAAGTAAATAAAGTAAAGCTAGCAACTAATTTTTTTGTGTTTTGATATAAGTGCAGCAAACAAAGTAGTAAATAAAATAAAGCAAGACAAAAACAAAGTAAAGAGGTTGAGAAGTGGAGACTCCCCTTGCAGCGTGTCTTGATCTCCCGGGCAACGGCGCCAGAAAATATACTGGCGCGTAGTTGACGTGGGAGTTAGAAATCTTTGTGGTGTAGCTTTTCTTCAGTTCCCCGGCAACGGCGCCAGAAAATATGCTTGATGGCGTGTATTTCACACGTTCGTTGGGGAACCCCAAGAGGAAGGTATGATGCGCACAGCAGCAAGTTTTCCCTCGAAAGAAACCAAGGTTTATCGAACCAGGAGGAGCCAAGAAGCACGTTGAAGGTTGATGGCGGCGGGATGTAGTGCGGCGCAACACAGGGATTCCGGCGCCAACGTGGAACCTGCACAACACAACCAAAGTACTTTGCACCAACGAAACGGTGAGGTTGTCAATCTCACCGGCTTGATGTAACAAAGGATTAACCGTATTGTGTGGAAGATGATTGTTTGCAGAGAAAACAAGTAAAAACAAGTATTGCAGCAGATTTGTATTTCAGTATTAAAGAATGGACCGGGGTCCACAGTTCACTAGAGGTGTCTCTCCCATAAGATAAAAGCATGTTGGGTGAACAAATTACAGTCGGCAATTGACAAATAGAGAGGGCATAACAATGCACATACATGTCATGATAAGTATAGTGAGATTTAATTGGGCATTACGACAAAGTACATAGACCGCCATCCAACCGCATCTATGCCTAAAAGTCCACCTTCGAGGTTATCGTCCGAACCCCTTCCAGGTATTAAGTTGCCAAGCAACTGAGACAATTGCATTAAGTATGGTGCGTAATGTAATCAACAACTACATCCTCGGACATAGCGCCAATGTTTTATCCCTAGTGGCAACAAGCACAACACAACCTTAGAACTTTCGTCACTCGTCCCAGTGTCAATGCGGCATGAACCCACTATCGAGCATAAATACTCCCTCTTGGAGTTAAGAGCAAAAACTTGGCAGAGCCTCTACTAATAACGGAGAGCATGCAAGATCATAAACAACACATATGTAATAACTTGATAATTAACATAACATGGTATTCTCTATCCATCGGATCCCGACAAACACAACATAGAGTATTACGGATAGATGATCTTGATCATGTTAGGCAGCTCACAAGATCCAACAATGAAGCACAATGAGGAGAAGACAACCATCTAGCTACCGCTATGGACCCATAGTCCAGGGGTGAACTACTCACTCATCACTCCGGAGGCGACCATGGCGGTGTAGAGTCCTCCGGGAGATGAATCCCCTCTCCGGCAGGGTGCCGGAGGAGATCTCCGAATCCCCGAGATGGGATTGGCGGCGGCGGCGTCTGCGGAAGGTTTTCCGTATCGTGGTTTTTCGCATCGGGGTTTCGCGACGGAGGCTTTAAGTAGGCGGAAGGGCGGAGTCGGAGGGCCGACAAGGGGCCCACACCATAGGCGGCGCGGGCCCCTCCTTGGCCGCGCCGCCTTGTGGTGTCGCCACCTCGTGGCCCCACTTCGTATGCTCTTCGGTCTTCGGAAGGTTCGTGGCAAAATAGGACCCCGGGTCTTTGTTTCGTCCAATTCCGAGAATATTTCGTTACTAGGATTTTCGAAACCAAAAACAGCTAGAAACACGAATCGGCACTTCGGCATCTTGTTAATAGGTTAGTTCCAGAAAATGCACGAATATGACATAAAGTGTGCATAAAACATGTAGGTATCATCAATAATATGGCATAGAACATAAGAAATTATCGATACGTCGGAGACGTATCAGTCGCCAGAGCAGCTAGGGTTAGGTCACGAGAGAGAGAGCAAGAGAGGTAAGTGGGTGGGTGATACGTCTCAAATGTATCTATAATTTCTTATGTTCCATGCTACTTTTAGGATGATACTCACATGTTTTATACACACTTTATGTCATTATTATGCATTTTCCGGCACTAACCTATTGACGAGATGCCGAAGAGCCAGTTGCTGTTTTCTACTGTTTATGGTTTCAGAAATCCTACAAAGGAAATATTCTCGGAATTGGACGGAATCAACGCCCAGGGTCTTATTTTTCCACGAAGATTCCAGAAGACCAGAGGGGATACGAAGTGGGGACACGAGGGCCCGTACCCATAGGCCGGCGTGGCCAGGGAGGGGCCCGCTCCGCCCTATGGTGTGGACCCCTCGTCAGCCCTCCGACTCTGCCCTTCCGCCCACTTATAGCCTTCGTCGCGAAAACCCCTGTACCGAGAGCCACGATACGGAAAACCTTCCAGAGACGCCGCCGCCGTCAATCCCATCTCGGGGGATTCAGGAGATCGCCTCCGGCACCCTGCCGGAGAGGGGAATCATCTCCCGGAGGTCTCTTCATCGCCATGATCGCCTCCGGATCGATGTGTGAGTAGTTCACCCCTAGACTATGGGTCCATAGCAGTAGCTAGATGGTTGTCTTCTCCTCGTTGTGCTATCATGTTAGATCTTGTGAGCTGCCTATCATGATCAAGATCATCTATTTGTAATGCTACATGTTGTGTTTGTTGGGATCCGATGAATATTGAATACTATGTCAAGTTGATTATCAATCTATCATATATGTTGTTTATGTTCTTGCATGCTCTCCGTTGCTAGTAGAGGCTCTGGCCAAGTTGATACTTGTAACTCCAAGAGGGAGTATTTATGCTCGATAGTGGGTTCATGCTTCCATTGAATCTGGGACAGTGACAAAAAGTTCTAAGGTTGTGGATGTGCTGTTGCCACTAGGGATAAAACATCGATGCTTTGTCTAAGGATATTTGTGTTGATTACATTACGCACCATAATTAATGCAATTATCCGTTGTTTGCAACTTAATACCTGGAAGGGGTTCGGATGATAACCCGAAGGTGGACTTTTAGGCATAGATGCATGCTCGGATAGCGGTCTATGTACTTTGTCGTAATGCCCCGATTAAATCTCATAGTACTCATCATGATATATGTATGTGCATTGTTATGCCTTCTTTATTTGTCAATTGCCCAACCGTAATTTGTTCACCCAACATGCTATTTATCTTATGGGAGAGACACCACTAGTGAACTGTGGACCCCGGTCCATTCTTTACATCTCGAAATACAATCTATCGCAATACTTGTTCTTTACTGCTCTTCGCAAACAAACATCATCATCCACACTATACATCTAATCCTTTGTTTTCAGCAAGTCGGTGAGATTGACAACCTCACTGTTACGTTGGGGCAAAGTACTTTGATTGTGTTGTGCAGGTTCCACGTTGGCGCCGGAATCCCTGGTGTTGCGCCGCACTACACTCCGCCACCAACAACCTTCACGTGTTCCTTGACTCCTACTGGTTCGATAACCTTGGTTTCTTACTGAGGGAAAACTTGCTGCTGTACGCATCACACCTTCCTCTTGGGGTTCCCAACGGACGTGTGTCTTGCACGCTATCAGTGGGCCGACTGGGTCGGAACCCACCGAGGGGGGACGTTTGGCTCGGCCAAATGGGCCGACCCAAACAGGCCCAGTTATTTAGTTTAGATGGGCCCGGGCTATCTAGGTAATTTCACCATTTAAAATAGTTCTGGATTTTGCAAAATTCCAAACAAATTATTTAAACCTCTAAAAATCTAAGAAAATTAAGATTCATGAATAATAAATTATTCTTAACAAGAATAAAATAAGAAATGGAATTTACTATGCAATTCCAAATTTTGAAATTTTGGAATTCAAATTTAAACTTTAAATTTTAAATTATCATTTTCCTTGGATTTAAAAATCAAGGAAAATTCAAAAATGAATTCAAATAATTATTATTCAAATAATTAAAAAATAAATTCAATTATTACAAGTAATTTCTTTGAACTTAAGATTTTTCCAAAAAAGGGAAAATTCTTATTAATCCAAAATTCATTAATTCTTTCAAAATTAGGAAAACCCTAATTTTCAAATTCCTTATTTGAAATAAATATTTTCCAAAGGAAAATATCAACTATTTTTCCATTCTTTTCTTATTTAAGATAAGTAATGTCAAGGTATTTGAAACAGTTATAAATTGCCGCCAAAGGCACAAATACTTAACTCAACCTTTCGCACCGAGAACCCGGGTAGATAGAATCTCCCAACAACGCGATGAACGCAGCCTGGAGAACAGAGACATATCCAACAAGCAACAGATCGATGAATGATACGCCTCAAACCTGAGCTAGACAATCCTTGATGAACACAAGAACCTTCGCAGCGGATCTTATTACGACTAGATAAATGTCAGCGCTGTACCCCCGGAGGGATGATACACGTGAACACACGCAATAGTTTTAACCTAAACTTGTCTAACCCTAAAACCTAGCCGTTCCAGCCCTTATATGAGGGGGTGGCCGGCCAAGCCCTTGTGGGCTTGCCTAACTTGGTTTGGACAGGCCCAAACCAAAACTAACTCGACTTATTAAAAACCCTAATTGGCCCATATATGACCATTACATAAAATAAGATAACTAGGCCGGTGGAGTCCTGAAATTGCGCTTCACATCGGCCTTCATGCCCATATCACAAGTGCAAGCGCTACTCGACAAAGAATCGTCTGTGCGTTTGCTCTTATTCCAGGAAACACATGTTGGAGGTTTGATGGGTCACTTTGGGCGCGAGAAAACGCTACTCATGCTCGCTGATCACTTCTACTGGCCAAAGATGAGGCGGGATGTGGGCATGTATGTGAAGAGATGCATTATTTGCAACAAGTCCAAGTCCAAGCTGCAGCCTCACGGTTTGTATACTCCTTTACCGGCACCTACTATACCATGGGAAGATATAAGTATGGATCTTGTGTTTGGTTTGCCGCGTACTAAAAGAGGCCATGATTCTATATTTGTGGTAGTGGATAGATTTTCTAAGATGTCACACTTTATTGCCTGCCACAAGAGCGATGATGTGTCGCATATTGCTAAACTGTTTTTCAGGGAGATTGTACGTCTACATGGAGTTCCGAAGACTATTGTTTCTGATCGTGACGTGAAGTTTATGAGCTACTTCTGGAAGACACTTTGGGGAAAGATGGGGACGAAGCTACTTTTCAGCACCACTTGTCATCCCCAAACTGATGGTCGAACTGAGGTGGTGAATAGAACATTGTCGCAACTATTGAGATCCATGATCAACAAGAACTTAAAGGAGTGGGAAGATTGTTTGCCGCATGTGGATTTTGCTTACAATAGGGCGGTACATTCTACCACAGAGCTGTGTCCGTTTGAGGTGGTGTATGGTTTCAAACGCATTACTCCACTTGACTTGTTGCCTCTACCCATACATGAGAGAGTCAATATGGAGGCATCAAAGAGGGTAGATTTTGTATGGAAGATACATGAGAAGACTAAAGAGATGATTGAGAAGAAAGGCAACAACAATGCTGCAAGGGTGAACAAGAAGCGCAAGGAGATGTTGTTCAAGCCTGGTGATATGGTCTGGGTTCGTTTTCGCAAGGATAGGTTCCCGAAGCTGCGGAAGTCCAAGTTGCTTCCTCGTGGTGTTGGTCCTTAAAAAGTGCTTGCCAAGATCAATGACAATGCATATGCTAGAGATCTTCCAACTGATGAGTTTGGTGTCAGTAATTCTTTCAATGTGGCTGATTTGACACCATATGACGGAGAAGACCTTGGAGCGTCGAGGTCGACGCCTTTTGAGTGGGGGGGGGGGGGAGATGATGAGGACATCCCTACTGCACCACTACCTCCGTCATTACAAGATGAAGAAGAAGTTGCTGTGAAGCTCAAGTCCAATGAAGTCAGAATTGGACCTATGACAAGAGCTCATGCGAAGCTACTAAAACAACAGGTGATCTTGTTCTTAAATGATACTTTGATTGATGATAATTTTATACTACCTAAGTCCTTTGACTTGTGTATGATCAGGTACGAGGATAAAGGAAGCATCGCACGAGGAGGAGGAGAACATCTGGACATGGTGCTGAACATGAAGACACCCGATGGACGCGCGATGGAGGAGAGGGAGGCATGTGCGGCGGAGGGAGAAGAAGTCCATGCCGGCGCCACGCCCGGTGCAACCGGCCACCACGTCGGCCGGTCCGGCCCCTCGCCCGGTCATACCGGCTCCCACGCCGGATGAGCCCGGCGCCCACCGGCTCCTGCACTGGTGCCATCCGGATGGGATACTGGGAGCCCCGCCCCCTGGCCAGGCAGCCCGGCACCTGGCCCGGTCGACCGCCCCCCAGGCCGGCCGTGTCCGAGTCAGTCTCAACCAGATCCCGATCTGGGTCGGTTATTATTGTTATTTTTCGACTTCTGGTCGTCCTGAACCCCTATATAAGTGCCCAGGATGCCCCCAATATAGTTTTAGACCAAGATAAACCCTAGTTCATAGTTGATTTCTTTGCAACTCTATTGAATCTATACACCAATTCGAATCGATCTGGTGTTTTGCTACTGAAAGTTTTGTGTGATCTGCTGTTCCATTGGGAATGAGACGTTTGCAATGTACCGCTTCGTGGTCGGCGGCTACGTGCGCAAGTGTGTGGAGTTGCGAATGTCTTGCAGGGTTCAGAGCTGTTGCATTGGCGAGAGGAATCAATCGAGAGACTTCGTCGGCGTCATACAAGTTATCTCCACCTCCTCATCGTGTTATCTCCGTTGTGTTCATCGTGTGTTCATCATCACCACCGTGCTTACTGAGAAGATCATCCAACCCATTATCAACTTGTTTATGTATTTCCTTCGTTTCTTCGGGATTCATCCTGTATGGCACCCTATTGGGAAGCGAGGCGCCGGGAATCAAGTCAATTTGATCCTCTGATACCACATGATAAGGGGATCCCAGCAGATCCTCCTAGGGTGTTGCCCGATCTTTCATAGCGAGAACCCGGGTAGATAGAATCTCCCAACAACGTGATGAACGCAGCCTGGAAAAGAGGGACACCAGCACGGATCGATGAACGATACGCCTCAAACCTGAGCTAGACAATCCTTGATGAACACAAGAACCTTCGCAGCGGATCTTATTACGACTAGATAAACGGCAGCGCCGTACCCCCGGAGGGATGATACACATGAACACACGCAATAGTTTTAACCTAAACTTGTCTAACCATAAACCCTAGCCGTGCTAGCCCTTATATGAGGGGGTGGCCGGCCAAGCCCTTGTGGGCTTGCCTAACTTGGTTTGGACATGCCCAAACCAAAACTAACTCGACTTATTAAAAACCCTAATTGGCCCATATATGCCCATTACATAAAATAAGATAACTAGGCTGGTGGAGTCCTGAAATTGGGCTGCACATCGGCCTTCATGCCCATATCAAATTGGATGACAATCCACCGAGAGGGCCCATAGTATATCTATCTGCCATTTGGATGGACAAATCTCACTATTGATCCATGTGCTTCAACCTATACTTTCCAAACACTTAATGCCACCTTTATAACTACCCATTTACGAAGTATTGTTGGATGTCATCAAAGCATCCATTCGGTGTAGGTGATTAACATGTTCTCATGGTCGAAGGATTAGGTTACTATGTATCTTAAAGCTTGAAGCAAAAGGAACTTAATGACTTGATCATATGCTATGCTTACTATGGGTGTATGTCCATCACATTATTCACCTAATGATATGATCTTGTTATTAATAACATCCAATATCATGAAACTATGATCATCTATTAGTCAACAAGCTAGTTTAACAAGAGGCTTACTAGGAACTCTTTTATGTTTACAAAATACACAACTATAAATGTTTCCGGTTAATACAATTATAGCATGGGATGCAAACATTTATCATAAACACAAAGATATAATAATAACTATTTTATTATTGCATCTTGGGCATATCTCCAACAATCAATACATAAGCGGTGGCCCTGGGTCCTTCTGGACTCTTCGTTGTTATAAAAGGTCCCAACATCCACATGTGATCAAATGAGAAGATCAACCGCTGATTTCTGGTGGGGTGTGGAAGAAGGCAAGAAGAACTGCATTGGCGCTCTTGGGACTAGCTATCTGCACCAAAAGGTCTAAGGGGTCTTGGCTTCCATGACCTCGTTCTATTTAATCAAGCCATATTAGCTCGCCAGTGATGGAGGTTGCTCACGGAACCCTGGCCTCTTCATTATGTGCTCGAGTGTTGAAGCAAATACTTCCCTAAAAGTGACTTCTGGCATGCTACGAGGCCAAGATCCTCCTCGTACACTTGGCGTAGTATTCTGTTTAGGAAGGAATTGTTGATGCAGGGTCTCCAATGGGGCATCGGAGATGGGAAAAGTACAAAAGTTTTAATTAACAAATGGATTACTGTAGTTAATATGGAGCTTCTTCGACCTCTGGCTCCTCTACCAGAGGTAGCAATGGTGGATTTTCTCATTGATGATAACCACAGTGTATGGGACGTAGACAAGGTTCGGTTCTTTTTTTAAGAGAGAGTTGCAGCTCAGATTTTTCAGGTACCAATAAGCAGTGTCTAATTTTACTTCATGGTCTTACACTAAGTGTGGTCTTTTTACTCGAAGGACTTGACGATCGGTCGCTGCTGCGCTGCCTGCTCCTCCGGGTCTACCAGTCGTTGAACCAGTCAATGTCATTGTCACCGTCTTCCTCCTTCTCGTCCTCGTCCTCCACTTCCACCGCCGTCGCTTCCGCCTCCCAGGCCGCCAATTCTGCGGCCGCCGCCTCCTCCCGCAGTTGCTGCTCCAGCTCCTTCCGCCGCTGCCGATGCTGGAGCTCCCACAGTCACTGTCGCAGCTTCTACACGCGCCGCCGCTGCTCCATATCCTGCGCACGCTGCTGCTACTGCAGCTCCTCCGCACGCCGCTGCTCGCCCATATCCTCCCTCTGGTGGAGGCGCGTCTCTTCCGCTGCGGCGGCGTCAAACGCATTTATGGCAGCCACTTGCACCGCCGCCTCCCACTCCTCCTTGTCCGCCAGCTCCGAGTCAACTTCGAACTGCACTAGTGGTGGTGGTGGAGATGGAGGTGGAGACGGTGGTGGAGGCAACTGACCGCCTCCGGCGCGGCTCATCATTGCAAAGGTGGTGTGCAGGAGACGAGGCATGTTTTGCGATGGATAAAGGGATGCTGGCGGCTGTGGTGACGTCCATTGAGCGAAGGCGGCCTTTTATAGGCGGCGGCGACGCGAGAAGAGGTGGGAAGAAAGGGTGGGAAGAGGTGAGAAGCTGCAAGAAGAAAGCGCGGGAACAAGTGTTGGCGTGCGAACGGCGGCGACTCGTGGTGGAGGCGTAGAGACGCGTCGGGGAGGCACAACACCAAAGGGACGTCTCGCATGTCCCCTCCGTAGCCATTAAGGCAAAGTTGTTGCGCTTCGTTCGTGTCTCAATGACGTATCGGGCCCGCTAGTCCCGCCAGTCCCCGCCTCGCTTCTCATTCTATCCGGCGTGCCCGAAGCGCCCCCTGTGGAGCGGGGATGGCCTCGAGGCGTCCGACACCGTATTGTGCCACACCGAGCAAAAAGGACCTTTGGGGCACGCGACTGGGCCGGTTAAAAGTCCGCCAGGCACCAAAAATCTTTGGGGGACACGACTCGAGATGCTCCTATGCTCTGAGCGTCAGACTTTTCTTTTAGGCAAACCCAGAAACATTCCCATTGGCCTTGGCATTCTAGACATGCAGACCAGAAAGCTAGCCCTCACAGTGCTGGGCCGCGAGGTGATAAACAAAAATTAACCTAACGCAGAACTCCCAAGATCTAGCCGAGGTAGAAGGCCACGATGATTAACACTAGACGCGCAGGTGCGGAAACTTGATGAAGTGCGTCAGGGCAATGTAGATGATCCGATCGTCCCACGACCCGATCCAATCCCGCGATCGTGGAAGCGCTGAATACAACGCCTCTGCCGGTATCCACACGTACGAGGAGGAGCGCGGCGGTGGACTTCTAGGTCCAGTACGGTGGCTGGACTGAATGGGGGCTAGGGTTCCAACGCATGGACTGGTCTAACCGTCTGGCCTCTGGGCACCCTACGCCCCACTTATATAGAGAGTGATAGTGGGCTCTCGCTCCACAACACTTGTGGAGTGATAGTGGGCTTAATCAACGATTTCGGCCCAACCACTAATTCACTTATTCCAATCACCGCGAGTCCAACTCACTTTCACTAATTCAGTCTGTGTCCGATTCAGGTCCAACCCAAACCACTTGCTCTTGCTCTTAAGTGTGTGACCCCGCAGGCCCATGGCGACTTGGACATGATTAGAGTCTCACTCTCAATCGATTAGTCGGTAGCGGCTCCTAGCAGAACGTGCTGGCTCCCAAGTCCCATAGTGTCACGACGACATGCCTTTCCAATGCGACTTGTGTCTGAGTCCCTTGCCTCACGATATACCTTGTCGAGCTATAGGCGAATTATCGTCATCCCTATGATAGATCAACTCTCTTCTCGATTTGTGATATGTGATTCACTCGACTAACACTTAGTCGATCGCCTCGATTAACACTTAATCGAGTCGTGCATGGCCATGCTTTCCGAATCATATCACTCGAGAGGGCCCAGAGAATATGTCTCTAGTTGGAGGGGCAAAATCCCATCTTGGTTATCCATGTCACGCAGCTTGCTTCTTAGACGGCCCGAACGCTGCCTTTATAATTGTCCTGTTATGGAACAACGTTTGACAGAACCTAAGCCGGTTCATCCACAACTCGGATCATGCGACAAACTCAAGTCTAAGGATTACATTGATTGAGACATACAAATGATGACTTGTTCGTTGTATCTCAATATGGGTCTGTCCAACTCATGCTAAACTCTTTAGCTGAATCCGTGTAAGTCGCAAGCATCACCATGCCCATGACAAGTGGAACCGAGTCGTCAGCCGACATACACATAAGTCTAAGTTGTGTGTCAAGCACAACTTCGATGACTAAGGACAATCTAGTATGAACAACATGAATACACAGTTCCACAATCGAATCACATATTCAATGATGCATATCATATGTTCATACAAGGACAACTTAATAACTTTATGAATACATTGGGAATAACATCACACACGATTGCCTCTAGGGCATATTCCCAACACACAAAGCAGTTAAGGCGCAAACGGCAAGGGAAGCACACCCGTCGGTGCCATGCGACCATCATAATGATGAGTGAGAAATGGTTGGACTGTGTTCCCTATTTTCTGTCGTCCAGTATTTCTCAACAGGACCTGGCGACACAATTCCCATGCGGCGAACCAACAGACCAGATAACATGATCAGATGAGCCCGGGAGCTATTTCATCGTGTTCGTACCATATGTACGCATGATTGAGATGCATCTTTTTAATTCTGCTTCCAACCACAGGCGTGATTCTAAACAACCAGCTAAATGGAGCCCGCCGCCAGAAGGAACAGTCTGGATCAATGTGGATGCAGCTTTGTTCAAATCTTCAAACCAGATGGGAGTCGACGTCGTGATCAGGAACCATAGCGGCGAGTTTTTGACTTCTTGCAGTAAGATACTTGATGAGGTTACGACATCAGAGATAGTAGAAGCACTAGCGGTTCGATGTGCATTAGCTCTCGCCCGGGAAGAAGGTCAGAATTATATCAATATACATCTACCCTAGATCGTTCGTGGCTAGGGGCGGTGGTGAGTCAGGACATCAAGAAGATGGCGTTGGAGTTGGTTTCCTGCTCTTTCTTTCATTGCCCTTTCTTCCATGTCCCTTGTAAGCTTAATGGATCGGCACATGTTCTAGCTAGGGGTTATGAAACTTTTGGTTTTGTTACTAGCAAAAGTACCGTACGTTGCTATGGGAACAATTTTTTTTTGCCATGTAGGCATAGAAAAAATATATTTTAGTACTGTTTTCGAAGAGACCCATCAGCTTTAGCGCATCCACAACGTGTTGCGTGGTTAGGCGCGCCATCCTACCTCCTCTTTTTGCATGTCCAATGCGCAATCCTACTTGTACTTCTTCACCATGTGAAACTGGACGGGACAAGTTTTAAAATTTAAGAATGCTACAAAAGTATGTAGTATGCACAACAATGTTATCATTTTTAGGCTATCTAATATCCAATATAAAGGGCACTTCCTTTCTTCTGAAAAGTTAGGAGAAAATAAAATGTCGAAAGCTTTGAAGACGTTGTGTTGATGCATTAATATAATACTCCTACATATCAATCATTTTTTTCCTGACTACAATTCCGTATTTTGGATTCATCGTTCATGCACTGATCTCCTTCCTTATTGGAGTACCTAAGACATGAAAGGCACTATGACTGAACATGTCATTGTGAAGAATAAAGTTAGTGCGAGAAAACAATTTTAGATGTAAGATAAGATTTTACCTGATAATCTCAACCAGCTGATATACTCCCGTCCAATCAGCAATGACCGAACTACCGATGTGTCATGATCTTCACATGTTCCTCTCTGGTCATGACCTCAAGCACCCTCGCTGCCCAACCCCAACAGCGCGCCCTTTGCCCCACCCACCGTAGACGACCCTTCTCCTCTCAGGCATGGCTCCCCGACATGGATAGTGGAGAGGTCTGCACCGCCCCCCCCCCCGCGCGCGATTTCTGCGCTACAACTGTTGCCGTGTCCGTTGACGGTGTCCCCTGCGCCGGCGACTCTAATTCGGACGACGGTAGCTTAGACTTCTCGCTGGAAAATAGCAGTCCATCTCCATGTGGCGCTTCAGAGGTTTCCTTCATGTTCTGACAGCGTTGTCCCAGATGAGAGAAAGTGAAACACGAACTTCTTAAGCAAGTTCCTAAAAAAAAGAACCACCCGGTAACAAAAAAAATTACATGTGTTGTGATTAACAGATCATATTAACCTGCGATACCGTGCGTTGCCACGGGATAGAATTTTTTATTATAGACAATAAGAATTGAAACAAGTGTCCTAATTTATGTGTATTCACATGATTGCTTAACTGTGTTAAGCTTGCTTCCATTCCCAGTACATGCCTGAAGTTTATAATATCGTCGTCTAAACATGATTTTCTAACATTCCATACTTGTCAACATGTTAAAATGTAATATTTATATACTTCCTCCGATCCATATTAGTTGACTCAACTTTATCTAGATTCGTATGTATCAAGAAATCAGGCTAAGATGTAATTGTTGCTATACAATCTAAAAATGGATCACTGCATGCTCCTCATGCTAATATAGATGATCAATGGGCCAACCCCAAGACAAGCCCTCGCTCCCGAGCCAGTCAACCACGATGCCACCGAGATCACATTGTTTTGATCTGGTCTCCCTGTCTACCAGATCCGGCTGGGGCAGACTCTTGGAAAGTGCTGGAGAGGCAAACATGCATGGTCGGTGCGGTAAAACCATGTCCGAGGAGTGCGGAGTGCTCACCGCCCTTGCATCTGGCCGCCACTTCACTATAATCAGTATTGTATGCATAGTGACTCTGAAATACTTGATGGTTCCGAAGGCAGTTATCTCTCCGTGAAGTACAAAAACAATTATTGTATGAGTATTAAGATATCTTTAGGCATATAATGTAAGATACAATTTTTACTTCTCAAAAAGGGGGATAAGTGAAATATAGCATAGTGGTTCAATTGACATGGTTCATAAATAGAGAAAAGATGCATAAGTTATTAAGCATAAAGGAGATAGTTGATTTCTGTCCCACCCGATGGGCCAAACATTCATGTAACTTTGCCAATTGATGAATAATAGAAATGGAAGACTTACGGAAATTTAGTGAGTATCCCACAAGAAAATTAGCAATAAAATTAGATAAAGTTGGATCAAATGAATGCTCCGATATGCATTCAAACTACCTATGGTATAGCGTGGCGTGCCTTAGGCGGCGTCGCGCTCGGTGGAACATGGAAACTGGGATGGTAGCCACAAAACACCTTGGTGGTGACTTGGTTGTGGCTGCTGTTGCGGGTGCAGTGCGGCAACCACCTGTACGTAGATCCAGGTGATGACAACTACAATAACAAGCGAGACGAGGGCAAGACGGCATCTAGCGGTACGTTTTGCTCCGCTTGAAAGGCGGAATACTACAACTGCATGCCGTTTTGGCCTGCACATTGGAGCTTTTGAGAGTTGCAGCTCAACAACGGAAGGGATTTTTTTTTGAAGGGGGTATTTTTTCTCGAATTCGTCTTTTCGCAAATGATGAGTACAACATGGATCTAATGGAGGATCCCCGAGCGAGCCCCGAGCGTTGAGATTTCTGCAGTGTTTGTCACTCATTTGTCGCCCGTCAACAAGCTCATACATGCACCGTCCTTGGGGCCGTCAGTTCCCACTTCTGCAGTTTTACACGATGCTTTATTTAGAAACACAAAAAGATGTGCTGAAATAGAATATCATCTCTGATCCATTCATTTAATCCATTTGGGGTTCTTGCTCCGAGATTTTCCAAAATTGAGAATCTTCAATCTTATCAAATGTGTTATCAAAGTCTAGCTTGCTTGAGTACTAGAATATCTTTTTGACTTGTGGCACTCAAATAAGTATGCAAAAGGCGCACCATAACAAAAGTTCTGGATTGACCTCCCTTTACGGAATAAGTATTGATTAGCATCATCCATCCATCCCGAGAATAACCTTTTGATGTCCATTGGCTAGAATTTTTGTGAGAATTTTGAGCACACTGATCAATAACGCATGATGCTTGAAAACGTAATAAATTTGAACGCCAGACCATATGGCTATATGATTTTCCTGACACATAAGCCTAAACTAAACCGTGTCGGCGTTGCGACGTGGAGAGCAGGAAGCGGTGACGAGAGTGATGGCGGTACAGTAGGCAGGTGAACTAGCAGCCGGCCTGTAGACGCGCAGTACGTGGTGCCTCGGACCCGTTCAAGAACAGGAAATAGCGAAACACCGACAGAACAGTACACCACCACATACATCACATGGGTTCTGTCTGTGGTCTAGCACACGCGGGCTCTGACGACCGGTCAGATCCACCGACTCAGCCGCAATGCTTTCAAGTGCCCGCACTCTGAAATACTGACATTTCTAGGTGCTGCGTGCAAAATATATTCGGAGACGGTGTTCCAGGAGCTCTTCACCAAGCAGATTTCCCCAGCTTTATGTTACATTTTTTCTAGGAATACAGTACAAACGTAGGTGTCCACATACACACGCATACACTCATCTCTATGAATACATACACTATCTCTATGAGCAACTTAGAAAGACTTTGAATCTTGAATTGACGAAGTCACCACAGGCGCATCGCTGTCGACGGAAACATCGTCTCCCACTGAATGAATATATCGCCTTTATGAGCCACACAGATGTCAAACCTGAAGTTTAAACTCTGGTGGGTTGGGGGTACAATCACCATCCTAACCACCTAATCTCAAGTTGGTTCTCTTATGTTACATGTTGTTGGTTGTGCCTATCCTAGGTTTAAGGCCATCTCCAACGGAAAGACCTAGACAAGACATGTTGGGCTGTTCGGATGCAACCGTTTGGATGGATGATCGTGCGGATACGCGGACATGGTCGACAGTTTATTTGGGTCGCCAGGTGCGTCCAACGTGCCAACGCACGAAAAATAAAAAGAGACAAAAAAGAGGAAATCAATAATAAGTAAAACACATTTCATTAAACATATGCCCTATTTTGGACAAATTTATACAAAAGAAAGCCCTATATGGGCTTTTAAATAACTAAAAAAATATAAAACCCTAGCTAGGTTTTGGGACGCGGTGGCCGTCGACGTGCCGCCTAGCCCTAGTAGAACTTGTCATCGGCGGCGGAGTCGATGACGACGCCGCCCCCGGACGGCAAGGCACTATTGCGGCCTGAGACGCCGGAGCGCCGGGGATTTCGGCCACGGTGACCTCTGGGCCTGTTCCTAGGCCGACCATGGGTCCGGAGGGCTGGCTGGCCTGCGCAAGCATGCCAGCCACACCGCTTCCTTCTCCCGCTGCTCCGCCGCAGTAGCCTGCAGCTCCACCTCGTGCTTGAGGCGGAGGTGCCGCTCCTTCTCCTCCTGGCATGCGTGATGCGAGCAGGCGGACGCGGGAGGACTCCGCGTGCCATCCACGGTCACACAAATCTGGCTTAGATTTGAACCGATTTTGGGTCGTCTCGAACACCGCGGCCATCCGCTTTTAGAATGTGTCGTTGCGTTGGACCGCGTCTTTGTCCGGCGCGATCCATCCGGACTCACGGACGCGAGATGGGTTGCCTCGTTGGAGATGGCCTAAGTACCGTAAATAGTCCATACTAGGGTTCAGTATTGTAAATCCTGTAGCGCCGAGTTCGACAAACGTCTTTTTCCCGCGGCCGATCCAACCCACTGATCCAAATAGATGTGAGGGAAGCACACCAAACAATCCAAGCCGCCTATGAGAAAAGGAAAACAAGTCCAATTTTTCCAAGCAAGGAGTCAAACATCTTTATCTCCCTACCTACCCGATCGCAGCCTGGCGGCCAATCATGCCGCTTAACCGATCCACCGCTATATATAGAGCTGCTTTGCCGCTTTGCCCATCACCTGACCAGCCTACTACACAAATCATTCCACGATCCAAAAGCTCAGAAGAAGCTAGCAACGATGAAGAACACCAAGCTCGTGGCGATCCTCGTTCTCCAGGCCATCCTCGTCATGGGCATCCTCTCGCACGTGAACGGTACGCCGCCGTCGTAGATCGCTGCTGCTTATTCATTCGTTCTGTCCCAAGTTCTTCGATCGCCTTCTCCTCGTTTGAGCCTACTGATTAGCTGATGTGATGCTATCGCCATGGCGTTCAGCCGACTTCTTCCCCAAGTGCTGCAACAACTGCAGGTCCTTCTCCGGGGTCGACGTCTGCGACGACGCCCATCCCAAGTGCCCCAAGGGCTGCTCGCAATGCCGCGTGGTGACGACCAAGCCTAAGATGACGTACCGCTGCGCCGACATGAAGAGCACCGTCGACGGCACCTGTGGTGGACCATGCAAGCACTGATCGACGGGTTAAAGAGGCTCGGAATATGGCGTAACATATATTCCACCCAAAATAATGCTCCCACGAGATGAGCAGATCTAGTCATCGTGTCTACCTGTGTGGCTCTGTGTGCGTGCCGACGATATCAGTATCACGCCGTCGGCGGCGGCGTTATCGTCTTTTCTCTCTCGAGGAATTATGTCGATGCTGGCCTATAATTAAGTTGTATGTAAGCTTGTTGTATCCTCCGTTAATAAACACATGTTGTGTGATATTATGTGTTTCTACTTAATAAGATGAAAATCAGTTCACTGGCCAAATACTACTGCAAAAGGTGACCACACGATTTCAGATTGTCAACCTGCATGAGCTTAGGATTTGGGAGGTCCTGAATAAGGTCTCCACATGCAAAAAACAAAAAAAAAAAGACTTTCAAATTTGGTTTGGTTGCTCGCATGGATTGTAGATGGGGTTGATACCATCCATATGTTGTTTGTCTGTTACCATTTCCGACATACGCGTGAAAGTGGAATGCCCTTGTGTGCATCTAAAGGTATAATTGATGCCCTCCATAGGGGCCTCACAGCGATCTGCGCTTCTGGGCCATCGGATCACCTCATCAGCGCATCTCAGCTGTTGATTTTGGCCAGAACCGAGCGTCTTGTTTGGCTCTCCGCGCGTGTGGCCATTTTCAAGGTATAATTGATGGCCCCATAGGGGGCCTCACAGCGATCTGCGCTTCTGGGCCATCGGATCACCTCATCAGCGCATCTCAGCCGTTGATTTTGGCTAGAACCGAGCGTCTTGTTTGGCTCTCCGCGCGTGTGGACATTTTCCCGCAGAATCCTCCCACTAGCTAACCCCATGCAACGACCGTTTGTTACCCGCCCCGTCTGCACGTGGGTCCCACCTTCGGTTGGGTCCGCTCGTCAGTGACTGCGGGTGAGCTTTGATTCGGTTGGAAAAAACTCCACCCGCATGGGTAGTTTGGGCTTTCCTCGCAACTCAGTAACGTGAGACAAAACCAGTTTCCGGGGGAAACCCTACCCAATCCCCGACCGCGTCGCTGGTTCTCCTCGTCTCTCCTCGCGCCCACATCCCTGTCGTCGCCGCACGCCACTCTTCCCTCTTGCTCCTTCTCTCCCATGCAACGGCCGTTTGTTACCCGCCCCGTCTGCAGGTGGGTCCCACCTTCGGTTGGGTCCGCTCGTCAGTGACTGCGGGTGAGCTTTGATTCGGTTGGAAAAAACTCCACCCGCATGGGTAGTTTGGGGCTTTCCTCGCAACTCAGTAACGTGAGACAAAACCAGTTTTCGGGGGAAACCCTACCCAATCCCCGACCGCGTCGCTGGTTCTCCTCCTCTCTCCTCGCGCCCACATCCCTGTCGTCGCCGCACGCCACTCTTCCCTCTTGCTCCTTCTCTCCCTGCACCACCGGTTAGAGCGGGAGCAACGGCATCGCAGGTGGAGCACGTCACAAGCGCCGAGGAGCGTCGCTGCCAATGGAGCCACCGCAGGTGTGGAGAGCGTCGCGAGCGCGGGAGAGAGGCGCCCCCGGTGGAGCCGACGCAGGTGGAGCGCGTCGCAGCACGGGGGAGCGGCGCCGCTAGTGAAGCCTGGCGCGAGCACGTGGGGGTGGCACCGCCAGTGAAGCACGGTCCGCCGAGGCGGTTTTCCAGTCTTCTTCGTCACCAATGCTGTAGCAAGGGCGATATGGAGAAAGGGGCAAGGTGAAGGGCGGAGTGCAGATGCGGCAGCGGCAATGCTCACCAAGTGGGTGGGTCGAGGTGGAAAAGGCCCGGCGGGTGCTCGAGCTCGCCTCTTCTCCTCCACCTCCCAAGCCACTCTCTCCTCCCAGGTAGCCTCCCTGCCACCACCCCACATCTGCCCCTCTTCTCACTCCATCTCACTTGCTCGTCCATGCTGCCAGGATGGGCATGAATGGCAGCGGCAGCACCAGGCGAGAGGAGGCAGGACGGCCACAACAGCAGTAGTCTGTTCAACCCTATCTTTGGCCCATCTTCTTCATGGATTGCACCTGCCGAAGAGAAGAAAATCATAGGCTTCCTCCACCCCTTCTTCCACGTTCCTCTCTCTCCCTCCTCCAACTCTTCTTCCAGGTTCCTCTCTCCTTCTTTGTGTGTGCTCTGATGTAGAGAAATCTTGTGTAGGTAACCTGTTCGATGATATGTGTATGAGACATGTAACTGTTTATTTGGGGGATATTTTGCAGGTTATCAACGGTGAACCTGGATTGGTGACAGGGAGGGAGAGGCGGGACACTTAACACACGTTAACAGATTAAAATAGGAGGAGGAAATAAGAACTGCTTCATATTTGACAAACATGGCAAGTAGTTACAGTTTTAGAATGCTGCCAGTCTATTTGGCTTTTACATGTTTAATTTCATTTAGCTCATGCAGATTGTTTGAATGCTCAGCGAGGACGAGCTTGCTGGTTCCACATCTCACGAGGAGGAGGTCGATGGGGGTAATCTCCAATGGTGTGGAGCTCCATCACTTATGCTAAATGGCTCACTAAGTCGACGTCGACCGAGGTTTGTCAAACTTGAGCATCCATCTTCTTTGACTGTTCTTTTGGTTGTTGGTGAAGCCCACTAAAATAAGTTAATTATTTATTTGTACGTATTAATACATTTACTCTGATAAATATGTGAAAAATGAAGTTCAACCTCATTTAAACTATTTCATGGAATTATGGACTAAATTTTAAAGATGTGTGCAAGCCAAAAAAAAAGGAGAGCTTTGAAATAATTCAGTTACATACAAATATTATCTTCAGTTTGGTTCCCATATCATTTACCCGATTTTCCAATGGTTTTGTATAGATTATATTGCCATCGCCTATAGGAACACCGAGTGCTAGCCGCTGCACCTACGGGAGGAGCGCTGTCACCATTTCTGTCGACAAAGATCGAGGTTCCTCTCTATATACGGAGGAAAATTCAGAAAGGTGACTTAATAACTTTTAAATGTATCTATGTGAACAATAACTGGTTGGCCAAATCCCAAATCCGATATTTTACTGTTGTTTCTCGTAAGCTACTCAGTTCTTCATCTTCGTAAGTTACCCAATGTTTAATTTATGATTTGCTCCATCTGTGACTGGTCTGATTACCATGGTACTAAAGATGCTCCGACATAGCTAAGAAGAAAATACATGCCCAAAACAGTCGGTCTTGATTTTACGATAATAATCACTTCATATGAGATGGCCATGTAATTCGAAGTTTCTTGTAAGTGAAACTATGTTGTACATGAGCTGATGGAACAACACATGCTCTGAATTATTGTCCTTGCATGTTTCTCCCCCTTCCCTATGTATTTATCTGACATCCTGATGCTTCTCTTTTCAGGGCAGCAGTTGCAAAATACAGAGTAATAATTATTGAGGGGATTTAAGGCACATTCTAATGGATAACAATCTCCTTTTGAATGGAACACCTTCTCAAAATAACCTAGCACATGCCATCAAGAAGTTAACTCATGGTATGATCTGATGGGCTAACACATGCACCACTTACTGCCCTCTACTCTATGAAATATTTGCACATGCTATTATTGTTTAGAGACTACGTTCCGAGAGAACTTGTGTTTGACAGTACTGCCTTCTGTTTGTAGGTTTCTTTGCCTTCAATTGATGTACAGACAAAGGAATAAGGAGAGAAACCAAACGAGGGGCTTCTTTAGCTGTTTACGTTCCATCTCTTTTCCTCTCTCCTTAGCTTAGCAGCTGGCATTCATCTGAGTGTGTTATTATCTCTTGAAAGTGCAAAGAGCTAAGGTTGGCTAAAATTCATGAAGTACCATGGTGTTCTGCCATTCAAAGAGGAAGGCACCTCACTGATCTGACCGTTCCTCTGAGGTTGGGATTTTTGTTGGATTTTTTTTTTACTTTACAAGCAAAATTATGGAGAAAAAAGTCTGAGCATGTTCTGTTAAAGGCGCAGATCTGCAAAACATTCTACTACCATGTTTAGCGATTTTCTACTCTCTAATTTTTTGTGTGAAGGCAAGGCAGGTGCAGAGGGGTATGCCATGCATTTAGAATGGAACAATAACATGTGTGAGCAGCTACTCCTCTAATTGCGAGTGTTGATACTACCTTCAATTAATTCTCGAGTTAGGTTTTCACCATATTACTGATACATCCTTCATTTATATTTCTCTTTGCGGGGAAGAGATGGAGAGAAGAATCAAGTATTTATGTGGAGCTTTTGGGGCATGCACATTTTATCCCAGGACCACTTTATGTGGTTGTTTTATTTCTCAACTCCAGTATGCAGTGGTGTAGATATTCATTTTCACTGAAACTTATATTTTTTTCCTTTTCAATATTTAATGGGTGTGATACAACAGAGGCTGCTTATATAACCCTCTACTTTTTTGTTACATAGCCTTATGGTTTAAAGGCTAGCTTGATTGAATGCTCTCATGGCTAAATTATTATATTCATCGGGGGAAATAACTTTTACCTATATGTATTTGTACCATGTCTTTGTACATATATGTAGTATATTTTCCCATTTTGGCACTTATATGTAGTGTATTATTTTATTTTACCATTTGCTTTAGGGAAAGTGCAGGAGAGAACCGAGGTGTGGTTACATAACTACCCGCCACAGATTGCTGAGGCAATCCTGGCTGATTGTAATACTCCTGCTTAATTAATATATCTCTTTGGCCCGCAAAATAAAAGTGGTAAGCTACCTATTTTTTTCATTTGCACATGGCTGAGGTGTGTTAATTTTCCTATTGATTGGGATTTTATAGGTTGAGGACAACGATAATCTGTTTAGAATCTTTTCTCTGATGTTTCCTAGAATTGCCGGTTTCGGGTTTTTACTAGATGAAGCAAAGGTGTGTCTTGCAAGCTTTTTTGTCCACACATAACTTCATCTACAAATTGGCTTTTGTGTTTTGAAATTTGTGTCACAATGTTTCGTTAGTTGTTTATGTCCTAAATAATCTGGATGAAATATAGCCTGAATGAGCGGATATGCAATTTGACCAATATACTAATTTGAGAAATAATTAATACTATATAGGTTAAATTCTTGCCATGTAATTTATTTGCATGGAATTTTCAGTTCATGTCGCTGTCAATTTTGTATACATTCAGAATTCTGCATGTGTACAAAGGCTACTCTGATTGTTATGATAACTTTGAACATGCAGACTCTGGACTGTATGGTCGCAGCTCTCGACAAGGATCTCATCTATATTTTTTTTAACCTTACGATCCTGGATGTTGACGGCACGAGCTTTGTTTCTCTCTCTCTTGCAGTTTCCACAAATTAATTTTGCAGTGTATTGTTGTTTCTTATAAGGACTAGACACATATTTCCCTCGATTTATATTATAGTGTATATTAAGAATATTAACATGTGTTTTTACGGTTAGCAACACACAATATTTTCAAGAACCAGGATGCATGGTTCAGTTTGTTACTCTGTTTTTACAAGAGGATTTTGTGGATCTCTTACTAATGCATATAGAAAGATAATATGATGCACCAGATGTATTGCGAGCAACAATATTAGCTTGATGTTAACATTACAGTGCAGTAATTATATGGTTTAAATTGCCATCATAGGTTCTTACCATTCCTCCATTTCCCCTTAGACCTTTGTGATTATAATATCCTTCCCCTTGTAGTGCTAAATATGGTGTTTTAGAAACCATCTGCCTTGGCAAGTTATTTTTAATTATATTTCTTTACTTCGAGGCTTCTAAATGATCTGGTGCAAGTAATAAATATTATTCCAGACGTTTGGTTTATTGGTCATTTAGGGCAGGACATTGTGCCGCGGCATCTCCATCCACCTTGGTGAGTTCTCAACTAATAATTTTGCCATATTTATTTTCTTTCTCTATGTGGGGTTACAAGAGGTCAGGCTAGGCATGCAAATAAGATCATGTCATAGTAGATGAGCTGTTACATACTAAGATCCTCCAGCTGGAGTGCAAATCTGTTTTAGTTCGCAAGAGCATGGTATAAATGCCAGTTTGCACATGTGTGCTATTTATCTCTACATGGCACACGACTCTTACAGGGTGGTCGCATCATATTGGGAGGAAGTAAAGAAAGAGATATGTGTTGTTGTCAGATACGCTTGAATTGCCATGACCAGATCAAAGGTCTCGATCTCTAGGCAAGCTCCTACTTTAAAATTTCCTTATCTTTGCATTTGAATCGTCTTCCCCATTGTACGATCATTTTTGTGCCTCTGTTGTATTCATTCAACTCAATTATCATGGTATTTTGCTTATCTTTGAATATAACTATTAATATGTTAAATCTGTACCCACAGTGCACTATTTTTTAGTTTACTGATGTTAAGATTTTCAGCATCTTGCCTCGTTTTTTTGCTTCTATGTCTTCTGCATCTGCTTGGCCCTTGCACATTTGCATTTTGCCTCTGAGCCATTAAATCTGATTTAGTTGGACTAAGGTAGGGGGATGGAGGAGATAGGGGCCAAGGAAGGAAGGCTGCCCGGCATAACGACTATCGGTCAAACTGAGTGAGAAGGTGTGCGAGAGAATACATCCACAAATTCACTCGGACTAGAGTGTGGGCCAACCGCTACCACAACGGTGAATGGAACATGCCTCTTTGTAATCGTGTTGTTTTGATAATCAGCTGTTTGTATTTTGAAACATATAAACCAGCTATTCTACATGGGAGATTTTGTTTTGTAGAATAAGCAAAGGGTCTACCAAAAAATTCCTGGCACGAATTTAAGCTTTTCTTATTTTTGAAATGTAAATCTGCACGAATTTCACGGGATCGTGCGCCAAGGCGCACATTTAAATCTAGTTTAATTTGATTACTGCCATGCGCTGGTACGTAGGTGACCGTTGATAATATATAAGACCAGTTATAGTGGAAGTAACATACAGTAACATGTATATGTTACTATTTTATGGTATAGTAGAAAGTAACATAGAGTAATAACATGGTATATGCTATCTTCATAGTGGATAGTTACATATAATGTGATATCATGCATATTTATATTAGAGCAACTCTAATAGTATAGCCGGTTGTTGGCAATAAGTAAGAGGCTATATCATCTATAGCCAATATGTAGCTAACAAGTATAATAGTTAACTATAAGAATGTAGTATTTTTAATTCATGGCACACCTTTCATTCACACAACTTGCCTAGGAGCACGTGTTAGAACTAGCTCTTCCATACGAGCTCACTTACATTCTCTCTATTTTTCTCTTATGTCTAACTAGACACAAATATATTATTTTAAACCTTGTAACCAGCTGATTAGTACTTATTGTACTTGCTTTTAGATTATAGAGTCATCTTGTCTTAAGAAGTGTGATGTTATGGTAAAATAGCTAGTTACCACCTCACTCTTTTACTTCATTTATTATCATGTTATCAGTGGCGAAGGACGAAAAAAACCTAAGGTAGGACGAACCTTAAATGATGCAAATACCAAAATAATTCTAAAATAGTAATGATGTATATGGTTCAAACACAATATTTTAGTATAAGAAAAATAAAAAACTATTTAATTGTAAGTACAATCTAAAAACACATACCAATAATACCAACTCAATGGTAAAGCTTTACCTTTTTAAAAAAATCTAGTGTATTTAAACAATCAGGACGTTCGATTATCTCTCGTTCGATTGACAACTCGATCTTAATTATATTTGTTGCCACTCGATCTTAATTATATTTGTTGCCACAAAATTACTTTCAATTGTTCATGCCGCCCATGGGTAAACCAAGGTCATCTTAAAGAAGTGATAATGAGGTCAGAGAAAGTATGATGTGCCTTTCACATCTAGAAATCTTCAAAGTCTGCAATTCTATGAGTATAAATAGTGAATAACTCGAGTTTACCTTATATATATACTAAGGTCAGTTAATGATAAATCTTTGTAATACAAGCAATGGTATTCACATTGAACTTAGAATATGAGCCTCCAAAATAGTCCATGTTTTCGGTTCGTAATCGATTTTGCGCACTGTTTACTGAAACAAGCATAACTTTTTCATACGGAGTCTGTTTTCGATGTAAGACCACTCAAAATTTGCAGAAAAACACGCGCATCAAAGTATATTCACCCAAAATCAAGGTAGCCACCCTACCTTTCCCTACTAGGAGCTTCGCCCCTGCATGCTATATCACCAAAATGCTTAGGGATGTGTGATGTTACTATCTATGTTAGGCTAACCATAGTGCTAGTATCATGCACATTGATCCATAAAATTATTGATGTAACAGCTAATTAAGGAAGAGAGAGAAGATTAGAGTAGTATATGTGGTATGTGCGTATCCACTTAATAATACGAAAACCAGTTCACATGTCAAATACTATTGTAAAAGGTGACCACTCAATCTCACGTCGACAGCGCTCCCAAATCACCGGTTCTGGGGTGGTGGCGGAGCGGGGTGAGATGTGTGCGAGGGGGCTGTATTTTGGTAGGCAGACATGCGGGCCAGGGGAGGACAAGGGGAGGACGCGAGCGGCCAGGCCCCGGTGTCCACGGCCACGCAAACCTGGCCCAGATTTGAGCCGGGTTTGGGTCGTCCCGGATACCGCGGCCATTAGCACATGCGATACGTGGTTGCGTTGGGCCGCGGTTTTGTCCGTTTCGACCCATCCGGACGCGCGGACGCGGAATAAGTCGCCGCGTTGGAGATGCCCTTAGAGTCACACAGATTGGAGGTGCGTCGAGAGAAAAATCTTTACCCTGAACAACGGTGCTTCCTCTCTGCGAAGGAAACCTATATGTCCTGCACCTCACTCTCCTTCCGAAGGTTTGAACAACTACCTCAATTTTTTTTATTTATGATGCAACAAATGATATTTATGCAATAAAATTTTAACTTTTTTATTGCGATCGGGAGCTTGGCAAGTTTGTCTGCCTATAAAAGTACGGAGTACAATATATTAGTACATAAATAAGTACATAGTAAACTTGGATTTCGTGAACCTTAAATTCTTAATGTGCAATTGCATGTAGTAGCCAGTTCAACCAAAAGACCGATTTGATGGATGAGAGCCAGATATATTCAAGCTCCCTTCAAATCTAGGATTGTGGGTCTTTTTTTAGATCTCGCACGGGCCTTAAACGGTATGTTTGGATTTGTTTTTAGTGAGACCACAAGTACTATTTTAAATACTGCATTAGTTAGGATTTAAATCCAGAACCTTGTGCTCTGATACCATGTGGAATTACATGTGCTAGCCAGTTCAACCAAAAGACTGATCTGATGGAGGAGGGCTAGCTAATTATATTCAACAATCAAACGTTAAGTTCTCCTTGCTCATCACCAACTCCACACATCTCATCTCTTTCTGTCGTCACCGCTCACACGCAAGTTTAGGTCCTCCACCGAGCTTCTCTTGCCGCCGGCCTGACCGCCTCCCGCGAAGCACCTACTGCCGCTCGTATGCCCCCATTCTTCTTCTCTTACCCCGTTGCTTCCTTATCTTGAGGTTCGGCCCGGGGAGCCATGAGCTTAGGCGCTGCAAATCTTTAGCGATTATGCTACTTTAGTGCAAAATTTTTCTACGATGTCTCCGATGAGTCTCTCCAATGAGGTTTGTGTCCGACGGATCTTTCTATTTGATTTCTAGGCTAACCATTTTTTGCTTCTAAAGAAAATGCGGGGCTTCTTTTGCTGCGACGAAACAAATTCAGGATTTGGCAAAAATTGAACTTGCATCGCGTTGTGGGGAGGAGCTACCTTGTAAAATCTTATATATTTAGAACGGAAGGAGTATACAAGAGGAAAGTTTTACTCCTTTTGGGCATCTGCACGAATTTGTTTTTTGTATCGCACGTTGAAGGAGCAACAAACCTGCATCGGAGCCCATCAACTGACAGATCCACCGTCATTTGTCCCAGCGCTGCCCTGCCTCCGGCCGTCGCACGTGGTGAACCGTGTGATCTTCGTCGTTATCTGCAAGAAACAGGTTTTAGTTAGCCGCTTGGTAAACTGAAGTGTTTGAACGTGCTCACACACCTTTGACGATCCAATTCGCGCTCCACCGCCAGTAGCAGGAAGATTTCCAGTCATACATATCGGCATAATCAGGAGAAAATAGAGGCGCTGATGTGCTGGACATGGAAGATAGAGATGCAAGCCTAAAAGTCCAAGCCGCCTCCAAGGAAAACATGTCCATGTTAGCCAGGAGTCAAACAAGATTATCCCGAGCATACACCCACCACAATAACAATTGGCCTCTGACGCAACAAATCTCCATGGTTTTTCAGAATCGACATCTATAAATAGAGTCGATTGTAGCTTTGGCCAGCAACAACCACAGAAGAAACCATCAGCAGTCTACCAGTATATATAGGAGACTAGCGAGAAGCTTTGCTCGAGAAGTTGTTTAGAAGCAACGATGAAGAACACCAAGCTCGTGGCGATCCTTGTTCTCCAGGCCGTCCTGGTCATGGGAATCCTCTCCCACGTGAACGGTACGTAGCTAGCCGATGGTTATCGCCGTCTTAATCATCTCTGTTCCGCTACAAAGTACGTACGATCGCCCTATGGTTACCACTTACCAGTGACGATTGACTGATCTGATTCCACGCTTATTTCCTGCGAGCAGCCCAATTCCCCAAGTGCTGCGACAACTGCAGGTTCTTCTCCGGGGCGGTAGTCTGTGACGACGCAGGTCCCCAGTGCCGCGAAGGCTGCGTGAACTGCCGCGTGGTGCAGGCGACCCCTCCGATGACGTTCCGGTGCGCGGACGCGCGCGGCGACGACGGCACGCCATGCCCGCCCTGCAACAAGTAGTGATCGTTCTTATCTATACTACTATCGTGAGATGTTCCCCTAAAAATAAAAGCTGAGCTGAGATTAGATGAGCAGAACCGTCGAGCTTGTGCTTGCAACAATAACACGCCGTTGTTGATGTAGTCATTAGTCGTCACGCTTGTTATTCATCTTTTTCTCGAGTTGTTGCTCACTGAATAAACACATGCATGTACCCATTTATGCATCTCTGCTCAATCAAAATAAATACCATATCACTTGTGCATGCAGTACTATATTTTTGTTATATATGCCCAATTTGACCCCTCTGTTAAAGTCGATCGATTAGCCTCTACTACTCCATTTACCCACTGCCAGCGGGCCGGGTCTTCAAAGTTCAAACCGACGTGCTCAAGCTATGCACGCTTGTCACGGTCGATGTCAGTGAAGTATAGCAACCGTTAAGGGAGGTAATTTTACCCACAAGTATGGGTACCTGTAGATACCGATTTGTGTCCGTACACAGCTGAATAGTTTTGCTAGCTGGCAAAGCTTCTCGTGGATCACGAGCTAGCGCCACACTAGTAGTAACTGTGTCTGAGCCGAGCACCGTACGAAGTCTGTAATTGAAATGTAGCACCGACAGCAACTTATGATATGCACGCATCAGTCATCACACACGTTGCCTGGATAAGCATCTCGTGAGATCTTGTTTTGCCGGTCGCTAGTATGCAAATATGTTCGATCTCTCTATGATGTATACTCAGTAACAGTTTGAGTAAAAAACTTTGTAAATCCCACAACATAGATGGACACAGGGGAAGTTGGGAACACCGTGCTACTTAGGTGCTCACATCACAGTAGATCAAGCTTGAAAAACTCGACTTTGTTCGTGATTGTGTGTCCTTTCCTTATGATTGCCCTGATGGCTCTATGTGTGAACAAACAGCAGCAGGTCCCTCCATCGTTGTCGCGTCAGCACTGCCACGTGAAGAGGAGGACCCGCCATTAGTAGTGATCTGTCCCCTCTAGACAAGTCCATGTCATATGTCGAAACACATTATACTCCAACCACCATGTCCTCAACGACTCAAATCAAAATTATAATTGATTGATGTCATAGCGGAAATTGGCATGTCTCCAACATCGCCGCCTAGATGCACAGTTTTGCAGCAAAACAAAGCATTTCACAGGTGCAGAGGTGAAAGGGGTACTTCTTTGCCTGAAAAGCAACGATAAATAGTAGCAGCGCGCTTCCAGTGATCCTGGTTACCCAAGCCTTCCTGGTCACTTTTTTTTTTTTTTTTTTTTTGTATATATCACAAGTCGTCCCTGGTTACTTGAACCTGAGAGGGCAACGCGAGAAAGTGGCTGCCAGGAGTGCGTACGTTGAGGTTCAGAGTACGCTGTCAAGAAGTATGGGTGAGAGAGACAACATGCACACTGAGATGTGCGTAGAAATTGCTCTTGCATGCCGCTCACCGTGTAGCAGGCTAGCAGCACTTACCGGCGCGTTTGGTAAGCTGCATGCTCCTTGACTCGTATTGGTCCAGTTTTTTTTTTGGCCCGTTTGATTTCCTGGTCCACGCCGCGTTGTTTCAGGAACCGGTTCTCAAAGCACCCTCGGGTCAGGTCCTGGAGGAACACCCGGTTCAACCGTTTCTAGCGAGCCACCCTGTTTCCGCAGAAGTGAAGAACGCGACGTCCTCACAGAGCCACCGCGGGATATGGCGGGAGCTCGCGCGGAACGGCAAAATCTCGGCGCCATGAATTCGGTCACCGCGCTTGAATTTTCGCCACCGTATATAGGGGCGGCTCTCTCACCGGCAAATCCAAATCCCCCATTTCCCCCCATTTCAAGCTCATCCAGCATCCCCGATCTAGCGACATGGCCGACTCTACCTCACCCGCACGGTCGGCGAGGCTTGCGGTGGCGACAACGGCTGTGGCGGCGGCTACTAGCCACCGAGGATGGTCGTCTTCTTCGTGTGCGTCGATGACTTCGGTTGTGGTAAGCTTCTGCAAACCCTAGCCTTAGATCTAGATCTTATGTGTACACATCCGGGTCTGAACGAATCCATTCTAGCACATTCCTTCATCGCCGGTGGAGGTTGTGGAGGTTTTCCAGGTTCCATGTGACTCTACGACGGGGACGGTGGTGCTGCCTGCATCTTCCACTGGGACGGTGGTGCTTGCTGCTTCTCCGCCAGGGTCCCCTGCTTCCCCTACCTCGGTGCTGCGTGTGGATCCTTTGACTGTAAGGCCGATCTTACCTACCTCGTTGTTCTTTCATGTGGTACTGGTAGTTTATAGATCTGCTAGCGCTTAATGATTTCCATGTGGTAGTTCATTGATCTGATAGTGCTTAAGGATTTCCATGTGGTAGTTCATTGATCTGATAGTGTTTATCATGTAGGCTATCATATCTTTGGGCTCCCCTGATTTTTCTGCGGCAAGTGTGAATGCTCAACCATCTTTGATAGCAAGCAAACCAGCCATGGTTTGGAAACCTGAGCTATGAGAGTTTGTGCTGAATAGGTTGGTTCAGCTCGTCCGTAGCGGTGTCTGCTTCAACATGGGATTCAAGGAGCAGCAGATGAAGAAGGTAGCCGCGGATGTTCTTGCATTCGCCGGCGTACATGTCACCACTCTTCAGCTGTACAACCACATCAGAAACTGGAGGACGAAGTGGAGCGTCATCACGAAGATAAAATCCGATCTCATTCACGACTGGAGTGAAGATGGCTGCTACTTCTACGGCGGTGACGAAGGGGCGGCGGACAAGTACATCCAGGTACGGATCCTCATCGATCTGAAAGTATATACATGTCAATGTCGTCCGCACTAACAAGTGTTCCTTGTCGATTGCAGCGGTACCCGAAGCACCGTCAGTACGTCGGCACCCCGATCACCAACTATGCTCAGATGAAGACGATCTTCACTCCCCGGTTCGTCTGCAAGGCGCAGCTGTTCCAGCCTAACTTCACTACAAGGAAAAGGCCTACCGCCGGCGAACCTAAAAGGCCCATTGCCGGCGCACCACGAGCCCGCCGGTGCGAACGGGCCGGTGATAACTGGCCACTGCCGGCGCACCGAGCAAGTGCGCCGGCGATAGGACGGATACTGCCGGCGCGCCATCGACGCTTCGCCGGCAAAGGACAAGTTCCACCGGCGCACCAGCTGCTGCGCCGGCAGTAGTGCTTCCAGCACTGGCGCATGCCACGTGCGCCGGCAGTAGGTCATTTAGGTGCGCCGGCAATAAATTCGAAAATTCTTTTTTCAGCTTTTTTGCAGCATATTAGAATACATATTTGACAGCAGATATATATTTACAACACAGTTCATATTTGTACAGCAGCACATGCAATATGAGAAGCACATAGAGAGTCAAGTATCATTTCGGTATCAATACACAAATACACAAGTCTCGTTCCGGAATGTTGATTCATACAACACATGTGCATATGCAACACCGAACGACGAAGTTTCACAAAGTTAGAAGTCTCGGTACATAGTCGTCACAAGTATCATCATACACCTCACAATGTAGGTCCTAACCTAAACTACAATCACATAGAACATGACCAACATGGTCATGATGACCATCATCACGAAGGCCATGGTCTTCATCCGGTTCCTCCTCATGTCCCTCATCTCTCCCGCTACATAACGGGCGTATCTTCCTTCCGCCTCCACCCTAGTGGGGTATCCCTTGTAGCTGTTGCCGCTGAAACGGTGCACCTGTCTCCGACAGTCCTCCCAGTCATCGTAGACTCCAGGAACCCTCCCCTTGTACACGACATATGTCGTCGGCATCTCCATGCACAAGACAAGTTAAACGTTAGTACCAATGCAATGAACAAGTGCCAACTCAAATAAGAGACAAGTAGTACGAACTAAATAGCATGTGCCTCATACTTTGTTGGTCGAAATAAATAATAACATACAGGGATGGGGTCAGCGAGGCTAGGTAGGATGCACAATAGATTGATATTTGTGGCCATCACACCAAGCCTCACTCTCCCCACCCCGGAGTGTACAAGTGACCGAACATTTTAATCATCGGCCAATGCAATTAAGAAGTGCGAACTCAAATAAAAGACAAGTAGTACGAATTAAATAGCGTGCCTCATACTTTGTCGGTCGAAACACATATTAACATCCAGGGATGGAGTCAGTGAGGCTAGGTAGGATGCACAATAGATTGATACTTGTGGCCATCGCACCAAGGCTCACTGGCTCCACCAACGAGTGTACGAGTGACCGAACATTCTAATCATCGGTGAACTCCCAATACGAGGCAAGTAGGGGTCGAGTAAATGCAAATAATTATTAAGGTATCTACGCCATAATCTTGAAATATATAGCAAAGTAAATGAAACTATAGACACATGTTCACATGCACATCCATACAACTAAATAAAAGCAACAAGTTGATTCTATGGGAATATGTAGCAATTATTACAATACGGAAGTTCAAGGACATATCGTTCAAGCTTTAGCAATAGTGTTCCCGTCGTAGGATCAGGTTGTACGCCTAGGGGGAATGGACGGCAGCCCTCAAGCGAGTTGAACGGCCTCTCATCACGCGACATCTCCAAGCGGAGTTCTATCTCGTCATTAGGTGGTAGACCGTAGCCGTAGAAGAACTCGCTGATGTCTACGGGTGCTTCTATTCTTGTAGACAGTGTTGGGCCTCCAAGAGCAGAGGTTTGTAGAACAGCAGCAAGTTTCCCTTAAGTGGATCACCCAAGGTTTATCGAACTCAGGGAGGAAGAGGTCAAAGATATCCCTCTCATGCAACCCTGCAACCACAAAGCAAGAAGTCTCTTGTGTCCCCAACACACCTAATAGGTGCACTAGTTCGGCGAAGAGATAGTGAAATACAGGTGGTATGAATAAGTATGAGCAGTAGTAACGGCAGCAGTAGTAACGCAGTAAAACAGTAAACAAGCGATAGCAGTATTTAGGAACAAGGCCTAGGGATTAGACTTTCACTAGTGGACACTCTCAACTTTGATCACATAACAGAATAGATAAATGCATACTCTACACTCTTGTTGGATGATGAACACCATTGCGTAGGATTACACGAACCCTCAATGCCGGAGTTAACAAGCTCCACAATTCAATGTTCATATTTAAATAACCTTAGAGTGCAAGATAGATCAACATAACCAAATAGATCACATCAATACCATCATAGTAATAGTTAACTTCACAATCCATAAGAGATCACGATCATAAACTACGCCAAGAACTACATGATGCACACCCTGTCCACTTTACACCATGCAGGAGGAATAGAATACTTTAATAACATCACTAGAGTAGCACATAGATGAATTGTGATACAAAACACATTGCAATCATAAAGAGATATAAATAAGCACTTCACTACGCCATTCATAACATGTGAATAAGTATTCCGTGAAATATAGCCTAAGAGACCCACACGGTGCACACACTCGTCACCTTTACACACGTGGGACAAGGAGTCTCCGGAGATCACATAAGTAAAACCCACTTGACTAGCATAATGACATCTAGATTACAAGCATCATCATATGAATCTCAATCATGTAAGGCAGCTCATGAGATTATTGTATTGAAGCACATAGGAGAGAGATTAACCACATAGCTACCGGTACAGCCCCGAGCCTCGATGGAGAACTACTCCCTCCTCATGGGAGGCAGCAGCGTTGATGAAGATGGCGGTGGTGTCGATGGAGAAGCCTTCCGGGGCACTTCCCCGTCCCGGCGGCGTGCCGGAACGGAGACTCCTGTCCCCCGCATCTTGGCTTCGCGATGGCGGCGGCTCCGGAAGGTTTCTCGTACCGTGGCTTTTCCGTCTCGAGGTTTTAGGTCTGGGACCTTTATATAGGCGAAGAGGCGGCGTCAGAAGGTCGAAGGGGCGACGACACCATAGGGCCGCGCGGCCAGGGGGTGGGCCGCGCCAACCTATCATCTGGGGGCCCTGTGGCCCCCCTCTGGCGGCTCTCGGGTGTTCTGGATGCTTCCGGGCAGAATAGGAACCTGGGCGTTGATTTCGTCCAATTCCGAGAATATTTCGTTACTAGGATTTCTGAAACCAAAAACAGCAGAAAACGACGAACTAGCCTTTCGGCATCTCGTCAATAGGTTAGTTCCGTAAAATGCACGAATATGACATAAAGTGTGCATAAAACATGTAGATATCATCAATAATGTGGCATGGAACATAAGAAATTATCGATACGTCGGAGACGTATCAGCATCCCCAAGCTTAGTTTCGCTCGTCCCGAGCAGGTAAACGATAAACAAAGATAATTTCTGGAGTGACATGCCATCATAAACTTGATCATATTGTAAACATTTGTAATGAATGCAGCGATCAAAACAATGGTAATGACATGAGTAAACAATCGAATCATAAAGCAATGACTTTTCATGAATAGCACTTTCAAGACAGGCATCAATAAGTCTTGCATAAGAGTTAACTCATAAAGCAATAATTTAAAGTAAAGACATTGAAGCAACACAATGGAAGATTAAGTTTCAGCGGTTGCTTTCAACTTGTAACATGTATATCTCATGGATAATTGTCAATGCAAAGCAATATAACAAGTGCAATAAGCAAGTATGTAAGAATCAATGCACAGTTCACACAAGTGTTTGCTTCTTGAGGTGGAGAGAAATAGGTGAACTGACTCAACATAAAAGTAAAAGAAAGGTCCTTCAAAGAGGAAAGCATCGATTGCTATATTTGTGCTAGAGCTTTTATTTTGAAAACATAAAGAGAGCATAAAAGTAAAATTTTGAGAGGTGTTTGTTGTTGTCAACGAATGGTAGTGGGCACTCTAACTACGTCATCAACCAGACTTTCAAGAGCGGCTCCCATGAAGGACGTTATCTCTATACCAGCAAGGTAGATCATCCCTCTTCTCTTTTGTTTACACATGTACTTTAGTTTAGTTTTTCTTTATTTATGGATGACACTCCTCCCAACCTTTTGCTTACACAAGCCATGGCTAACCGAATCCTCGGGTGCCTTCCAACAATCACATACCATGAAGGAGTGTCTATTTGCAAAATTAAGTTGCTTACTGATAAATCAGAGCAAAACATGTGAAGAGAATTATTAATGCAAGTTAATTAATCGGGGCTGGGAACCCCATTGCCAGCTCTTTTTGCAAAATTATTGGATAAGCGGATGAAGCCACTAGTCCATTGTGAAAGTCTCGTCGAAGTAAATGACAAGATCGAAAGATAAAACACCACATACTTCCTCATGAGCTATAAAACATTGACACAAATCAGAGGTGATAAATTTTGAATTGTTTAAAGGTAGCACTCAAGCAATTTACTTTGGAATGGCGGAGAAATACCATGTAGTAGGTAGGTATGGTGGACACAAATGGCATAGTGGTTGGCTCAAGGATTTTGGATGCATGAGAAGTATTCCCTCTCGATACAAGGCTTAGGCTAGCAAGGTTATTTGAAACAAACACAAGGATGAACCGGTGCAGCAAAACTCACATAAAAGACATATTGTAAACATTATAAGACTCTACACCGTCTTCCTTGTTGTTCAAACTCTTTACTAGAAATTATCTAGACTTTAGAGAGACCAATTATGCAAACCAAATTTTAGCAAGCTCTATGTATTTCTTCATTAATAGGTGCAAAGTATATGATGCAAGAGCTTAAACATGAGCACAACAATTGCCAAGTATCACATTATTCAAGACATTCTACCAATTACTACATGTAGCATTTTCCGTTTCCAACCATATAACAATTAACGAAGCAGTTTCACCTTCGCCATGAATATTATGAGCTAAGAACACATGTGTTCATATGAACCAGCGGAGCGTGTCTCTCTCCCACACAAGTATGTATTTATTCAGAGAATGAAAATAACAAAACAAAAATAAAAGCACACAGACGCTCCAAGTAAAGTACATAAGATGTGACCGAATAAAAATATAGTTTCAAGAGAAGGAACCTGATAATTTGTCGATGAAGAAGGGGATGCCTTGGGCATCCCCAAGCTTAGACGCTTGAGTCTTCTTGAAATATGCAGGGGTGAACCACCGGGGCATCCCCAAGCTTAGAGCTTTCACTCTTCTTGATCATAGTATTGTAGGATAACGTTGCATAGAAAACAAAAAATTTCCTACCGCGAACACGCAATCCAAGCCAAGATGCAATCTAGAAGACGGTAGCAACGAGGGGGTATCGAGTCTCACCCTTGAAGAGATTCCAAAGCCTACAAGATGAGGCTCTTGTTGCTGCGGTAGACGTTCACTTGCCGCTTGCAAAAGCGCGTAGAAGATCTTGATCACGATCGGTTCCGGCGCCACGAACGGGCAGCACCTCCGTACTCGGTCACACGTTCGGTTGTTGATGAAGACGACGTCCACCTCCCCGTTCCAGCGGGCAGCGGAAGTAGTAGCTCCTCTTGAATCCGACAGCACGACGGCGTGGTGTCGGTGGTGGTGGAGAAATCCGGCGGAGCTTCGCTTAAGCGTGCGGGATGTGGTGGAGGAGAGAGACCGCTAGGGTTTGGGGAGAGAGGGGGTTTGGGCGCCGGCCCTCTAAGGGGTGCGGCCAAGGCTGAGGCTTGAAGTGGCCTGCCCTCCTCTCCTATGCCCCTCATTATATAGGTGGAAGCCCCAAGAGTTCTAGTCCAAGTCTTCGAATAAGACCCCAACACTAAAACCTCCCATATGTGGGAAACCTACTCAAGGAGGGAGTCCTACCCAAGGTGGGACTCCCACCTTTCCTTGAGGTGGGTTGGCCGGCCACCCTAGAGGAGTCCACCTTGGACTCCTCCCCTTTAGGGTTGGCTGGCCATGCAAGGTGGAGTCCCTCCGGGACTCTACTTTCCATGGTGATTTCTTCCGGACTTTTCTAGAACCTTCTAGAACCTCGCCATAAATGCACCGGATCATTTCCAAACTTGGAATATGACTTCCTATATATGAATCTTATTCTCCGGACCATTCCGGAACTCCTCGTGATGTCCGGGATCTCATCCGGGACTCCGAACAAATATTCGAACTCCATTCCATATTCAAGTTCTACCATTTCAACATCAAACCTTAAGCGTCTCACCCTACGGTTCGCGAACTATGCGGACATGGTTGAGTACTCACTCCGACCAATAACCAATAGCGGGATCTGGAGATCCATAATGGTTCCCACATATTCAACGATGACTTCAGTGATCGAATGAACCATTCACATACGATACCAATTCCCTTTGTCACGCGATATTTTTACTTGTCCGAGGTTTGATCATCGGTATCACTCTATACCTTGTTCAACCTCGTCTCCGACAAGTTCTCTTTACTCGTACCATGGTATGTGGTCTCTTATGAACTTATTCATATGCTTGCAAGACATTAGACGACATTCCACCGAGAGGGCCCAGAGTATATCTATCCGTCATCGGGATGGACAAATCCCACTGTTGATCCATATGCCTCAACTCATACTTTCCGGATACTTAATCCCACCTTTATAACCACCCATTTACGTAGTGGCGTTTGATGTAATCAAAGTACCTTTCTGGTATAAGTGATTTACATGATCTCATGGTCATAAGGACTAGGTAACTATGTATCGAAAGCTTATAGCAAATAACTCAATGACGTGATCTTATGCTATGCTTAATTGGGTGTGTCCATTACATCATTCATACAATGATATAACCTTGTTATTAATAACATCCAATGTTCATGATTATGAAACTAATCATCCATTAATCAACAAGCTAGTTTAAGAGGCATACTAGGGACTTCTTTGTTGTCTACATATCACACATGTACTAATGTTTCGGTTAATACAATTATAGCATGATATATAAACATTTATCATAAACACAAAGATATAAATAATAACCACTTTATTATTGCCTCTAGGGCATATCTCCAGTCTCCCACTTGCACTAGAGTCAATAATCTAGTTTACATTTGTAAAGATATAACACCTTGGCCTTCGGTGCTTTATCATGTATTGCTCACGGGAGAGGTTTTAGTCAACGGATCTGACACGCTCAGAAACGTATGTATTTTGTAATTCATTTGCGTCTCAACGCATCACTCATTTCCAAATGAGTCGATATTAAATATGTTTGGTCTTCTGGTGGAACCTTAATTCCGTGGTCTGAAATATGTCACTAATATTGTCACACACAATATAGCTTCAAAGTTCTGACTCTGTCGGAACTACACCAAGTTCTCAAAGAACCTCTTGACTTAACATCCTTTGTCATTGTCAAAACAATGACATACTCTGCCTTCTTTTGTAGAATCCGTCACAATATTTAGAACTCTTCTAAATCTAGCATAAACAACTTCTAGCTCATTGTGCTACCTTTTAAACAACACTTAGTCTAATTTGAGATTGAAATTATATTTTATATGTGACAAAACCAATATCGGTGTAACACCTTACAGCGATTTGTTTGTCATTTCCTCATACAAAACTATATATATATATATCCTTAGTTCTTCTAAAGTACTCAAGGATATTCTTACTTGTCGTCCAATGATCATCATATGAATCATTCTGGTATATGCTCATAACACTTTATAGCACATGACATCTGATTGTGTACATATTATTCGTGATCTATAATCACTCATGTGTTTTTACTCATTGAGTGTCAGATACATTCAAGTCTTGTTAAAACTTAACATGACAAGAACATTTTCTTAATATTTATATATTGAACTACTTCAATATCCATTCTATGTACTTTGACTTAAACTTATTATGTGTTTCAATCTATCTTCATAGATCTTGACACTAAATATGTTTCAGTCCATATTCTTTCATTGAAATTAATTTCTCAATGAAACCTTTTAATCAAGTATATAATTACATCATTTATAACCAACTATATGTCACCTACATAAAGTATTATAAATATGTCTCAGCGCTCCCACTTAATTTCTTGCAAATGCAAGCCTCTTCATTGTCTCTTGATGAAATCAAAAACTCTTTGACTATTTCATCTGGTGAAGATTCCAACTCCGCGATACTCACTTCATCCAATTGAAGTTTGTATACCTATCTAGTATTCTACGGACAGGCAAAACTCTTGGTTGTATTTTGTATACACCTTTAATACATACTTCGATAAGTAATGTATTTTGCCATCCTACTAGCATATCTCATAAAAGAAATATGTAGTGATTACTAGAATAATCCACATAGACTATAAGCATTGCTACGGAAGATCTAATCTTATCGTAGTCAACTCTTTGAACTTTGTTGTAAACAATTTTTCGACAAGTCGAGCTCTTTCAAGGATATTTCATCCAAGTCTATAGATCCATTTGCTTTCAAAAAGTATTCATCTATTATGGATTTCATGACGCATGGCCATTTTAACGGAGTCAGGGCCCATCATAACTTCTTTGTTTGTAGTTGGTTTATCATTATTCAAAATCAATCCTTTGTTCACAAATCATTTATTTGATCACAAAGTAAACCATACCTATAAGGTTCAATATGTACTTCGATCTCCATGGCTAAAACACTTTGTAGTCATGGGAGCCATGATCGTCGTGGCCGCTTCCGAAACATATTCCGATGCTGCGCTACTCTGATCATTATGCTCAGGTTCATAAACCTTATCAAATTATATTGTCCTCCCACTCAAATTGATGCGGGGTGGCCTTCGGTCACCTCCACACCAAGACCAACAAGTCCCCCAAGTGG
>NC_061511.1:179604777-179767798 GCF_022539505.1 Lolium rigidum | reverse complement strand
GTCAAGCGCTACATGATAAGGTGAACTCACTCCTCACTACCCTTGATCTCAATACCCCATTGGATGGGCTGCTACCTCGAGGCCGATATGCTTTGTGTTATCGGATATGAACCTCGAGAGAAGGACATCACGAGCAGACCCGAAGATGGACAAGGAAGAAGGAGAAGAAGAGTCCCGAGCTGAAGGACGCCCTGCTCACCCCGGCACTGCCGGCCTCAAGCCCCGGCACTTGCCGGCCTGCTCATCCCGGCACTACCGGCCTCCGGACCCGGCAGCTTGCCGGCCCTTCCAGCTGAAGACGCGACCAGCGGCACTGCCGGCCTGGACCCAGCGGCACTGCCGGCCCATCCTCACCGGCACTGCCGGCCCCACCCCTGTTGACTTCATCTCAACCGTCGATTTCGCATCCATGGACCAGGATAATTTATGTAATTCCGACTTTACCCCTGTACGAGATACGGGTCTATAAATACCTCACCCCTTCCTCCGAGATTAGGGTTAGAGATGAACTAAGAAGAAACTTGAGCTTTGCTCTTACCCCTATGGGAAACCCTAGATCTATGATCTTGTATCCACCCGGGCTCCTTATCGACGCGTGATGATCTCTTTGGTGACTTCCACCGTTTGTTGATATTTTGCTTGCACTTCTACCTTTTGGTCTTTTGCTTGCACTTCTATCAACCTTCCGGTCTTTTCACCCTTCTAGATCTCGCGTGTTTCGATTTGTCGATCTCTTTGCGGGACTTCTACCGGAAGGTCTTTTCTCGCAACCTCTATCGAGTAGGTGTATCGGGCCTACGAGGAAAAACCGGTTTGTGTGCGTGTGTGAGTTGTATCCCCACGAATTCCCCTCCGTGTTTGTCGTGTTCATCGTGTTCACCCACCTCCCCCACGAAATCCACCCAAATCCGTGAAGATCGGGCACATCCACGGGCTTAGCCCTTATCACAAATACTTCACTAGAAACAATTTCTCGAAAATAAGAAACATTGACAAACACTTTTGTCTTTGTCTCGTGGGAAGAATTCCCAATTAAATCTCTGGGATAACCAACAAAGACATTCATCCGATTTTGGTTGTAAACTCTTAGACCAAAATTTAAAGAAAGACTATTAGGGTTTATACCCATACCATAACTTGTATGGTGTCATTTCAATGGATCATGATGATGCTCTATTCGGTGTAAAAGCGGTAGTCACTAAAGCATAATCCACAAAAATATAATGGCGTCATAATATTTTATCTCATCATTAATCCAACAAGGTTTGGATACATATCTCGGATACTATATCATCATTATGATATTCCAAGAAATGTGAGTTGTAGAACAATTTCATAACTCTCTTAGATGTTCGCTAAAACTCGTAATTCAAATATTTATGCCATGATCCAATCATAGATATTTGACTTTTCTATTACGATGATTTCCACTTCATGCTGAAATTTATTTGAATCCATTCAAATGTTTCAAACTTCTTCCTTATTGAATATATCCACATATATATACTCAATTCATTGTTGAAAGTTTTCATGAAGTAGAAGAATCTCCCGCACACAACTATGCCCAGTGAACCACATACATCATCATGTATTTTTCCACTAAGTTAGTTGCCCGTTCAACTTTTGGCCTATGAACGGTATTTTAATCATTCTCTTTAGAAAAGATTTGCAAGCGTCAAATGATTCAAAAATCAAGTGACTCCAAAAATCCATTTGCATGGAGTTCCTTCATGCGTTCCTTTCTAACATGACCTAAATGGCGGTTCCACAAATAAGTGGAATTCAAATCATTTGCCTTATGGCATTTTAGCGTCAGTTTTATGTATGTGTGTTTCACCATTAAGATTTATAATAACTTATCCATCGTATATGGAGTAATGTCATAATTTGAACAACTCATTGTTTTCATTTGACCGAGCAAAATAACAATTATTAAGTTCTTTATTATAAATTCTAAGGGCTAGATAGAATGCCAACGACGAACACAATAACACTTTATTTTGTTCCAGACGTGCATTCCTATCATATTCCTTGTCAGTCACTTAGGCCATTGTAGTCTTGTATTGCGTTGTTTTGTATGACACTTCATACCAACCAATATGGTACTAATACCCAAGAATTTCATTGTGTGACTTAATTAGGAATACAACCATAACATGTATATCATTTATATACACCTGAGCTAGACTTTCTAGTCTTTTCTTTTCTTTTTACCAAAATATCTTTTGCAGTTTCTCTTTTAGCTTTCCTCATTATTCAGAAAAACACTTCAACATCAAGAACTTCTAGGTTTGTTGGTCTAATATCAATAACCTTGAGGTTCTTACTTTGAAGTTGATCATCATATGACAAGTGATCTAGATTTCACTTATTAGTAACTTTGTAATACGATGAACAATTTCACTCATAATTTTATCCATCAATTCATGACAACTTTTTGAGACCATGTCTGTACATGCTAGGCTCATAAAGTTTAACCTTAGTATTCGCATGTGCAAATCTGGCTTGCACCCGTTGTATGCACACGTAGAATCTATCACACCCGATCATCACGTGATGCTTCGAAACGATGAGTCTTAGCAACGGTGCATACTAAGGATGATAACTTCATGGATATGCGAATATTATTAGTGCCCCAATAGTTGGAGGATTGTGACGCTTGGCGTCTTCAACCTTCATACATTCCCATAAAACTTATGAGTTTATGTAGTCTCACCAAATTATATTCTATCATCTTGCAATAAGGTCTTAGATATCACATATATCTCATACCTTGATTATTTATGAAAACTAAATTTTCAGCTCCTTACTTTTCAAACATATTTGAACTTTCAAGTTTCACGGAGACAAGATAACTTTAGGTACTAATTGAAACCATAGCTCTTTGAATCAACAATGTGAGGTTTACTAAAAGTTTGCAATATGACTTAATCAATTCTTGATTCTTTAACAATACGGTACCAATCCGTAAAGTTTCTTGTCAGATTTTAACAGTATTTCTATCTCAATAACAAGACTAGCGCATGGTAGAAAACGGATGCCAATACTACAAAATTAATTCAAAATACTACTCAGACTATGTTTATGATAATTATTTCATGTTTTAATCTAATTAGTAATGAACTCCCACTTAATACAACATCCCTCATAGTTGTTAAGTGGCACACGATCCAAATCCACTACACCAAAACCGATCATCACGTGAGATGATGTAGCTTCAATGGTGAACATCAACATGTTGATCATATCATCCATATGACTCGTGTTCAACCTTTCGGTTTCCGTTGTCCCGAGGCCATGTCTGTACATGCTAGGCTCGTCAAGCAAACCCAAGTATTCCGCGTGTGCAACATGGCTTACACCCGTTGTATGTGAACGTTGAGTCTATCACATCCGATCATCACGAGATGCTTCGAAACGACGAACTGTTACAACGGTGCATACGAGGGGAGAACACTTTATTATCTTGATATTAATGTGAGGGATCATCTTATAATGCTACCGTCGCGATCTAAGCAAAATAAGATGCATAAAGGATTAACATCACATGCAGTTCATATGTGATATGATATGGCCCTTTTGTCTTTGCGCCTTTGATTTTCATCTCCAAAGCACGGACATGATCTTCATCATCTTCGGGCATGATCTCCATCATCGTCGGCGTAGCGTCAAGGTCCATGGCGCCGTCTTCATGGTTGTTCACCTCATGTAGCAACTATTACAACTACTTTGAAATACTACTCAACATGAAATTTAAAGACAACCATAAGGCTCCTGCCGGTTGCCATAATACAATAATGATCATCTCATACATATTCATCATCACATTATGGCCATATCACATCACCAAACCCTGCAAAAATAAGTTAGACGTCTCTAATTTGGTTTGCATATTTTACGTGGTTTAGGGTTTTCGAGAGAGATCTAATCTAATCTACCTACGAACATGAACCACAACGTTGATTCTAGTGTTGTCAATAGAAGAGTAAATTGAATCTTCACTATAGTAGGAGAGACAGACACCCGCAAAGCCTCTTATGCAATACAAGTTGCATGTCGAACGAGGAACAAGTCTCATGAACGCGGTCATGTAAAGTTAGTCCGAGCCGCTTCATCCCACTATGCCACAAAGATGCAAAGTACTCAAACTAAAGATAACAAGAGCATCAACGCCCACAAAACCATTGTGTTCTACTCGTGCAACCATCTATGCATAGACACGGCTCGATACCACTGTAGGATAACGTTGCATAGAAAACAAAAATTTTCCTACCGCGAACACGCAATCCAAGCCAAGATGCAATCTAGAAGACGGTAGCAACGAGGGGGTATCGAGTCTCACCCTTGAAGAGATTCCAAAGCCTACAAGATGAGGCTCTTGTTTCTGCGGTAGACGTTCACTTGCCGCTTGCAAAAGCGCGTAGAAGATCTTGATCACGATCGGTTCCGGCGCCACGAACGGGCAGCACCTCCGTACTCGGTCACACGTTCGGTTGTTGATGAAGACGACGTCCACCTCCCCGTTCCAGCGGGCAGCGGAAGTAGTAGCTCCTCTTGAATCCGACAGCACGACGGCGTGGTGTCGGTGGTGGTGGAGAAATCCGGCGGAGCTTCGCTTAAGCGTGCGGGATGTGGTGGAGGAGAGAGACCGCTAGGGTTTGGGGAGAGAGGGGGTTTGGGCGCCGGCCCTCTAAGGGGTGCGGCCAAGGCTGAGGCTTGAAGTGGCCTGCCCTCCTCTCCTATGCCCCTCATTATATAGGTGGAAGCCCCAAGAGTTCTAGTCCAAGTCTTCGAATAAGACCCCAACACTAAAACCTCCCATATGTGGGAAACCTACTCAAGGAGGGAGTCCTACCCAAGGTGGGACTCCCACCTTTCCTTGAGGTGGGTTGGCCGGCCACCCTAGAGGAGTCCACCTTGGACTCCTCCCCTTAGGGTTGGCTGGCCATGCAAGGTGGAGTCCCTCCGGGACTCTACTTTCCATGGTGATTTCTTCCGGACTTTTCTAGAACCTTCTAGAACCTGCCATAAATGGACCGGATCATTTCCAAACTTGGAATATGACTTCCTATATATGAATCTTATTCTCCGGACCATTCCGGAACTCCTCGTGATGTCCGGGATCTCATCCGGGACTCCGAACAAATATTCGAACTCCATTCCATATTCAAGTTCTACCATTTCAACATCAAACCTTAAGTGTGTCACCCTACGGTTCGCGAACTATGCGGACATGGTTGAGTACTCACTCCGACCAATAACCAATAGCGGGATCTGGAGATCCATAATGGTTCCCACATATTCCACGATGACTTCAGTGATCGAATGAACCATTCACATACGATACCAATTCCCTTTGTCACGCGATATTTTTACTTGTCCGAGGTTTGATCATCGGTATCACTCTATACCTTGTTCAACCTCGTCTCCGACAAGTACTCTTTACTCGTACCATGGTATGTGGTCTCTTATGAACTTATTCATATGCTTGCAAGACATTAGACGACATTCCACCGAGAGGGCCCAGAGTATATCTATCCGTCATCGGGATGGACAAATCCCACTGTTGATCCATATGCCTCAACTCATACTTTCCGGATACTTAATCCCACCTTTATAACCACCCATTTACGCAGTGGCGTTTGATGTAATCAAAGTACCTTTATGGTATAAGTGATTTACATGATCTCATGGTCATAAGGACTAGGTAACTATGTATCGAAAGCTTATAGCAAATAACTCAATGACGTGATCTTATGCTATGCTTAATTGGGTGTGTCCATTACATCATTCATACAATGATATAACCTTGTTATTAATAACATCCAATGTTCATGATTATGAAACTAATCATCCATTAATCAACAAGCTAGTTTAAGAGGCATACTAGGGACTTCTTTGTTGTCTACATATCACACATGTACTAATGTTTCGGTTAATACAATTATAGCATGATATATACACATTTATCATAAACACAAAGATATAAATAATAACCACTTTATTATTGCCTCTAGGGCATATCTCCTTCAAGTATATCATCCTCCTCTCTTGACCCTTGAAAACTTCCTTCACACCAAACTCGAAACAACTCATTAGAGGGTTAGTGCATAATAAAAATTAACATGTTCAGAGGTGACACAATCATTCTTAACACTTCTGGACATTGCATAAAGCTACTGGACATTAATGGAACAAAGAAATTCATCCACCATAGCAAAAGAGGCAATGCGTAATAAAAGGCAGAATCTGTCAAAACAGAACAGTCCGCAAAGATGGATTTTATTGAGGCACCAGACTTGCTCAAATGAAAATGCCCAAATTGAATGAAAGTTGCGTACATATCTGAGGATCACGCACGTAAATTGGCATAATTTTCTGAGCTACCTACAGAGAGGCAGATCGGAATTCGTGACAGCAAAGAAATCATGTTACTGCGCAGCAATCCAAATCTAGTATTCACTTTACTATCAAAGACTTTACTTGGCACAACAAAGCACAAAACTAAGATAAGGAGAGGTTGCTACAGTAGTAAACAACTTCCAAGACTCAAATATAAAACAAGTTACTGTAGCAAATAAACACATGGGTTATCTCCCAAGAAGTTCTTTCTTTATAGCCATTAAGATGGGCTCAGCAGTTTTAATGATGCACTCGCAAGAAATAGTAGTTGAAGCAAAAGAGAGCATCAAGAAGCAAATTCAAAACACATTTAAGTCTAACATGCTTCCTATGCATAGAAATCTTGTAAATAAACAAGTTCATGAAGAGCAAAGTAACAAGCATAGGAAGATATAACAAGTGTAGCTTCAAAAATTTCAGCACATAGAGAGGTGTTTTAGTAACATGAAAATTTCTACAACCATATTTTCCTCTCTCATAATAACTTTCAGTAGCAACATGAGCAAACTCAACAATATAACTATCACATAAAGCATTCTTATCATGAGTCTCATGCATAAAATTATTACTCTCCACATAGGGATAATCAATTTTATTAGTTGTAGTGGGAGCAAATTCAACAAAGTAGCTATCATTATTATTCTCATCAAGTGTAGGAGGCATAGTATAATCACAACAAAATTTACTCTCCATAGTAGGTGGCACCAAAAGACCACTATCATTATAATCATCATAAATAGGAGGCAAAGTATCATCAAAGAAAATTTTCTCCTCAATGCTTGGGGGACTAAAAAGATCATGAAAACCAGCTTCCCCAAGCTTAGAACTTTCTATATCATTATCAACAATGGTGTTCAAAGCGTTCATACTAATATTACTACCAGCATGCAAATAAGATTCCATAGGTTTTTTAATTTCCGCATCAAACAATCCATGTTTTAAATCAGGAAATAGAATAAGAAGCTCATTCTTGTCCATTATGCCAAACTAGTGTAAACAAGAAACAAAAAGATGCAATTGCAGGATCTAAAGGAAATAGCTTCGAGTACTTACAACGGCGAAAATAGCTTAGTAGCCGAGATCCGTAGTGTGAGTACCTTTTACCTTTCCTCCCCGACAACGGCGCCGAAAAATAGCTTGATGTCTACGGGTGCTTCTATTCTTGTAGACAGTGTTGGGCCTCCAAGAGCGAGAGGTTTGTAGAACAGCAGCAAGTTTCCCTTAAGTGGATCACCCAAGGTTTATCGAACTCGTGGAGGAAGAGGTCAAAGATATCCCTCTCATGCAACCCCGCAACCACAAAGCAAGAAGTCTCTTGTGTCCCCAACACACCTAATAGGTGCACTAGTTCGGCGAAGAGATAGTGAAATACAGGTGGTATGAATAAGTATGAGCGAGTAGTAACAGCAGCAATGAGTAACGCAAAGAAACAAGAAACAAGCGATAGCGATATTTAGGAACAAGGCCTAGGGATTAGACTTTCACTAGTGGACACTCTCAACTTTGATCACATAACAGAATAGATAAATGCATACTCTACACTCTTGTTGGATGATGAACACCATTGCGTAGGATTACACGAACCCTCAATGCCGGAGTTAACAAGCTCCACAATTCAATGTTCATATTTAAATAACCTTAGAGTGCAAGATAGATCAACATAACCAAATAGATCACATCAATACCATCATAGTAATAGTTAACTTCACAATCCATAAGAGATCACGATCATAAACTACGCCAAGAACTACATGATGCACACCCTGTCCACTTTACACCATGCAGGAGGAATAGAATACTTTAATAACATCACTAGAGTAGCACATAGATGAATTGTGATACAAAACACATTGCAATCATAAAGAGATATAAATAAGCACTTCACTACGCCATTCATAACGGTGAATAAGTATTCCGTGAAATATAGCCTAAGAGACCCACACGGTGCACACACTGTCACCTTTACACACGTGGGACAAGGAGTCTCCGGAGATCACATAAGTAAAACCCACTTGACTAGCATAATGACATCTAGATTACAAGCATCATCATATGAATCTCAATCATGTAAGGCAGCTCATGAGATTATTGTATTGAAGCACATAGGAGAGAGATTAACCACATAGCTACCGGTACAGCCCCGAGCCTCGATGGAGAACTACTCCCTCCTCATGGGAGGCAGCAGCGTTGATGAAGATGGAGGTGGTGTCGATGGAGAAGCCTTCCGGGGGCACTTCCCCGTCCCGGCGGTGTGCCGGAACAGAGACTCCTGTCCCCCAGATCTTGGCTTCGCGATGGCGGCGGCTCTGGAAGGTTTCTCGTACCGTGGCTTTTCCGTCTCGAGGTTTTAGGTCTGGGACCTTTATATAGGCGAAGAGGCGGCGTCAGAAGGTCGAAGGGGCGACGACACCATAGGGCCGCGCGGCCAGGGGGTGGGCCGCGCCACCCTATCATCTAGGGGCCCTGTGGCCCCCCTCTGGCGGCTCTCGGGTGTTCTGGATGCTTCCGGCGCAGAATAGGAACCCGGGTGTTGATTTCGTCCAATTCCGAGAATATTTCGTTACTAGGATTTCTGAAACCAAAAACAGCAGAAAACAAGCAATCGGCCTTTCGGCATCTCGTCAATAGGTTAGTTCCAGAAAATGCACGAATATGACATAAAGTGTGCATAAAACATGTAGATATCATCAATAATGTGGCATGGAACATAAGAAATTATCGATACGTCGGAGACGTATCACTTGCCAGACCTACTGTTGACATCCTGCAGGATTACTGTGCAAATGAACTGCTGGATGCGAGCCCAGTTCTTTCTAATCTCTCTATCAGGGGCATCCGCCATGTTTGCAAACCTGTTTGTGAGATTCTCTGGCAGCAACATGTCATCTGCGTACTTTATGTACTCCTGCATCTGAAGGATGGCGTACCACGCGTCCATCCCATTGTCTTGCGTCGACTGCCTGAGGCAGGGGAAGTTGGTTGTGTGGGTTAAGACCAAGCCTCCTCGGGATTTTCTCTCTACTTTGAGGGGGCCTGCCTTGTTGGCGAAGCCGGTGAGAGCATCATTGAGAAGGGCCCTGATGTGGGTGTAGTCTTTCTTGCGGTCCCTACCCGAGTCGAGATAGATCGCATGCGAGTGTTGCGGGTGCACGACGATGAGGGTGCGGAACTTGTCTCTCGCGGAAAACACATGGATTAACCTTTGGAAATGCAAATGGAGATATAGGATAGAATGGTGATGTGGGACTAGCGAGTGATTACTTACTCGGGAAGTAAGGGATGAGAATGACGCCCTTTTTAATGTTCGCCGACATGAAATCCTCGACCTGTCTGGGTGGCAATCGCGCGATCCCCGCCGTTGCAGATGATGCTCTCCCGCATATAGAAGGGGTCCATTATCGCGATGGTCGGCGTCCCCTCCTTAACAATCCGGGAAGACAAGCTAAGAGCAACTAGGCGAACCACACTAAAGTGGAGCGCTTGCATGCGATAGATGTCGAAGATGTCGTTGAACCGGATGAAGCACAAGTTCGCGGGGTACTTCTCGATGAAGTTCATGCCAGTTGGCACCTTCGCCACGAAGAGAGGGTAAGCAGGATCTTTTGATTTGAGAAGAATGTTCTCCACATGCCTAACAGTCTCATGCAAGCTCATCATATCCGGGGTGAGTTTCTTCAGGACATGCTCCGGCAGCATCGGTTCACCCAAGTGATGCAGAGGTCGCCAATTGTTTGGCAACTTGTCAAGGAGTGGGACCTTGTCCTTGGATTTGGCCGCCGCCTTGTCTTGGGCGTCTGATACGTCTCCGACGTATCGATAATTTCTTATGTTCCATGCCACATTATTGATGATATCTACATGTTTTATACACATTATATGTCGTATTTATGCATTTTCCGGCACTAACCTATTAACGAGATGCCGAAGAGCCGATTGTCTGTTTTCTGCTGTTTTTGGTTTCGAAATCCTAGTAAGGAAATATTCTCGGAATTGGACGAAATCAACGCCTGTGGTCCTATTTTTGCACGAAGCTTCCGGAAGACCGAGGGGAAAGGAAGTGGGGCCCTCGTGTGGCCCCCGCGTTGCCCTTCCGCCTACTTAAAGCCTTCGTCGCGAAACCCCCGCACCGAGAGCCACGATACGGAAAACCTTCCAGAGACGCCGCCGCCGCCAATCCCATCTCGGGGGATTCCGGAGATCACCTCCGGCACCCCGCCGGAGAGGGGATTCATCTCCCGGAGGACTCTTCACCGCCATGGTCGCCTCCGGAGTGATGAGTGAGTAGTTCACCCCTAGACTATGGGTCCATAGCAGTAGCTAGATGGTTGTCTTCTCCTCATGTGCTTCATTGTCGGATCTTGTGAGCTGCCTAACATGATCAAGATCATCTATCCGTAATTCTATATGTTGTGTTTGTCGGGATCCGATGGATAGAGAATACTATGTTATGTTGATTATCAATCTATTACCTATGTGTTGTTTATGATCTTGCATGCTCTTCGTTATTAGTATAGGCTCGGCCAAGTTTTTGCTCTTAACTCCAAGAGGGAGTATTTATGCTCGATAGTGGGTTCATGCCTCCATTAAATCGGGACAGATGACAGAAAGTTCTAAGGTTGTGGATGTGTCGTTGCCACTAGGGATAAAACATTGATGCTATGTCCGAGGATGTAGTTATTGATTACATTACGCACCATACTTAATGCAATTGTCTCGTTGTTTTGCAACTTAATACTGGAAGGGGTTCGGATGATAACCTCGAAGGTGGACTTTTTAGGCATAGATGCATGCCTGGATAGCGGTCTATGTACTTTGTCGTAATGCCCAATTAAATCTCACAATATTCATCATGTCATGTATGTGCATTGTTATGCCCTCTCTATTTGTCAATTGCCCGATCGTAATTTGTTCACCCAACATGCTATCTTATGGGAGAGACACCTCTAGTGAACTGTGGACCCCGGTCCATTCTTTTATACTGAAATACAATCTGCTGCTATTGTTCTACTTTTTTCTTGAAAAACAATCATCATCCACACTATACGTCTAATCCTTTGTTACAGCAAGCCGGTGAGATTCACAACCTCACTGTTTCGTTGGGGCAAAGTACTTTGGTTGTGTTGTGCAGGTTCCACGTTGGCGCCGGAATCTCTGGTGTTGCGCCGCACTACATCCCGCCACCATCAACCTTCAACGTGCTTCTTGGCTCCTCCTGGTTCGATAAACCTTGGTTTCTTTTCGAGGGAAAACTTGCTGCTGTGCGCATCATACCTTCCTCTTGGGGTTCCCAACGAACGTGTGAGTTACACGCCATCAAGCATATTTTCCGGCGCCGTTGTCGGGAGATCAAGACACGCTGCAAGGGGAGTCTCCACAATCCAATCTCTTTACTTTGTTTTTGTCTTGCTTTATTTTATTTACTACTTTGTTTGCTGCATTATATCAAAACACAAAAAATTAGTTTCTAGCTTTACTTTATTTACTGTCTTGCACTCTATATCAAAAACACAAAAAATTAGTTACTTGCATTTACTTTACTTGTTTCATCATGTTTCCTTTTAATTTTACCGTAAAAGACATACCGGTAGGACGTGGGTCTATAGTTGGGAGAAACAATATAGAAGAATTTTTCAATCATGTTAGTACCGTTGAAGATTTTGAAGATAGACACTTGGTAGAACTTGCTCCTAATTATGAAATTGCTGCTGCTGCTTTAGTTCGCATGTTGGAAACTAAATTTGTTAATCTCAATCCTATAATCCAACACATGTTTCTTACACTCGGTGATATGGAAGAAGGGGAAAAGAAAGATTTTGTTTTAGAAACCCTTCTTAGAGAATTTGGTAGTATAGCAAGAGAGGCTAGAAAGGTCTTTATTAAATATAAGATGCTTGGTTCTTATACCAATTTTGTTAGTATCCTTAAAAAGATGGACATGGAGAGAGTAAGGTACACTAATAATATTAATGATGGTGGGGAGATCAAAGCACCGATACCATGTAAGCTCCTAGCGATGAATGAAGCGCTAGAAAATAACTATGCTTGGCTTGTTCCTGAAAATTTGTTTGATGAGAGCAGCAAGCCCAAGACTAATGAAAAGGGAGCCACTGAAACTTATGTACCCAACATACTATGCATGGTTGAGAAAACTCCCAACACCCAAGGTAATGTCAATGCTCCATCTCTTGATAACACTTGATATACACTTTCTGCGCCTAGCTGAAAGGTGTTAAAGAAAAGCGCTTATGGGAGACAACCCATGTTTTTACTACAGTATTTTTGTTTTGAATTTGAGTCTTGGAAGTTATTTACTACTGTAGCAACCTCTCCTTATCTTAGTTTTGTGCTTTGTTGAGCCAAGTAAAGTCTTTGATAGTAAGGTTCATACTAGATTTGGATTACTGCGCAGTTACAGATTTCTTTGCTGTCACGAATTCCGACCTGCCTCTCTGTAGGTAGCTCAGAAAATTATGCCAATTTACGTGCGTGATCCTCAGATATGTACGCAACTTTCATTCAATTTGGGAATTTTCATTTGAGCAAGTCTGGTGCCTCAATAAAATCCATCTTTACGGACTGTTCTGTTTTGACAGATTCTGCCTTTTATTTCGCATTGCCTCTTTTGCTATGTTCGATGAATTTATTTGATCCATTAATGTCCACTAGCTTTATGCAATGTTCAGAAGTGTTAAGAATGATTGTGTCACCTCTGAACATGTTAATTTTTATTGTACACTAACCCTCCAATGAGTTGTTTCGAGTTTGGTGGGAGGAAGTTTTCAAGGATCAAGAGAGGAGAATGATGCAATATGATCAAGGAGAGTGAAAGCTCTAAGCTTGGGATGCCCCGGTGGTTCACCCCTGCGTATTTTAAGAAGACTCAAGCGTCTAAGCTTGGGGATGCCCAAGGCATCCCCTTCTTCATCGACAACATTATCAGGTTCCTCCCCTGAAACTATATTTTTATTCCGTCACATCTTATGTACTTTGCTTGGAGCGTCGGTTTGTTTTTGTTTTTGTTTTGTTTGAATAAAATGGATCCTAGCATTCATTATATGGGAGAGAGACACGCTCCGCTGTTGCATATGGACAAATATGTCCTTAGGCTTTACTCATAGTATTCATGGCGAAGGTTGAATCTTCTTTGTTAAATTGTTATATGGTTGGAATCGGGAAATGCTACATGTAGTAATTCTAAAATGTCTTGAATAATTTGATACTTGGAAATTGTTGTGCTCATGTTTAAGCTCTTGCATCATATACTTTGCATCCATTAATGAAGAAATACATAGAGCTTGCTAAAATTTGGTTTGCATAATTGGTCTCTCTAAAGTCTAGATAATTTCTAGTATTGAGTTTGAACAACAAGGAAGACGGTGTAGAGTCTTATAATGTTTACAATATATCTTTTATGTGAGTTTTGCTGCACCGGTTCATCCTTGTGTTTGTTTCAAATAACATTGCTAGCCTAAACCTTGTATCGAGAGGGAATACTTCTCATGCATCCAAAATCCTTGAGCCAACCACTATGCCATTTGTGTCCACCATACCTACCTACTACATGGTATTTCTCCGCCATTCCAAAGTAAATTGCTTGAGTGCTACCTTTAAAATTTCCATCATTCGCCTTTGCAATATATAGCTCATGGGACAAATAGCTTAAAAACTATTGTGGTATTGAATATGTACTTATGCACTTTATCTCTTATTAAGTTGCTTGTTGTGCGATAACCATGTTTCTGGGGATGCCATCAACTACTCTTTGTTGAATATCATGTGAGTTGCTATGCATGTCCGTCTTGTTCGAAGTAAGAGAGATCTACCACCTTAATGGTTGGAGCATGCATATTGTTAGAGAAGAACATTGGGCCGCTAACTAAAGCCATGAATCATGGTGTAAGTTTCAGCTTTTGGACATATATCCTCAATCTCATATGAGAACATTAACTGTTGCCACATGCTTATGCATTAAAGAGGAGTCCATTATCTCGTTGTCCATGTTGTCCCGGTATGGATGTCTAAGTTGAGAATAATCAAAAGCGAGAAATCCAAAATGCGAGCTTTCTCCTTAGACCTTTGTACAGGCGGCATGGAGGTACCCCATTGTGACACTTGGTTAAAACATGTGTATTGCGATGATCCGGTAGTCCAAGCTAATTAGGACAAGGTGCGGGCACTATTAGTATACTATGCATGAGGCTTGCAACTTGTAAGATATAATTTACATGATACATATGCTTTATTACTACCGTTGACAAAATTGTTTCATGTTTTCAAAATAAAAGCTCTAGCACAAATATAGCAATCGATGCTTTCCTCTTTGAAGGACCATTCTTTTACTTTTAATGTTGAGTCAGCTTCACCTATTTCTCTCCACCTCAAGAAGCAAACACTTGTGTGAACTGTGCATTGATTCCTACATACTTGCATATTGCACTTGTTATATTACTCTATGTTGACAATTATCCATGAGATATACATGTTATAAGTTGAAAGCAACCGCTGAAACTTAATCTTCCTTTGTGTTGCTTCAATACCTTTACTTTGATTTATTGCTTTATGAGTTAACTCTTATGCAAGACTTATTGATGCTTGTCTTTAAGTACTATTCATGAAAAGTCTTTGCTTTATGATTCATTTGTTTACTCATGTCATTACCATTGTTTTGATCGCTGCATTCATTACATATGTTTACAATAGTATGATCAAGGTTATGATGGCATGTCACTCCAGAAATTATCTGTGTTATCGTTTACCTGCTCGGGACGAGCAGGAACTAAGCTTGGGGATGCTGATACGTCTCCGACGTATCGATAATTTCCTATGTTCCATGCCATATTATTGATGATATCTACATGTTTTATACACATTATATGTCGTATTTATGCATTTTCCGGCACTAACCTATTAACGAGATGACGAAGAGCTAGTTGCTGTTTTCTGCTGTTTTTGGTTTCAGAAATCCTAGTAAGGAAATATTCTCGGAATTGGACGAAATCAACGCCCAGGGTCCTATTTTTGCACGAAGCTTCCAGAAGACCGAGGGGGAAAGGAAGTGGGGCCACGAGGCGCCGCCACAGCAGGGCGGCGCGGCCCAGCCCTAGGCCGCGCGGCCCTGGCGTGTGGGGCCCTCGTGTGGCCCCCCGCGTTGCCCTTCCGCCTACTTAAAGCCTTCGTCGCGAAACCCCCAGTACCGAGAGCCACGATACGGAAAACCTTCCAGAGACGCCGCCGCCGCCAATCCCATCTCGGGGGATTCTGGAGATCACCTCCGCACCCTGCCGGAGAGGGGATTCATCTCCCGGAGGACTCTTCACCGCCATGGTTGCCTCCGGAGTGATGAGTGAGTAGTTCACCCCTGGACTATGGGTCCATAGCAGTAGCTAGATGGTTGTCTTCTCCTCATGTGCTTCATTGTCGGATCTTGTGAGCTGCCTAACATGATCAAGATCATCTATCCGTAATTCTATATGTTGTGTTTGTTGGGATCCGATGGATAGAGAATACTATGTTATGTTGATTATCAATCTATTACCTATGTGTTGTTTATGATCTTGCATGCTCTCCGTTATTAGTAGAGGCTCGGCCAAGTTTTTGCTCTTAACTCCAAGAGGGAGTATTTATGCTCGATAGTGGGTTCATGCCTCCATTAAATCCGGGACGAGTGACGGAAAGTTCTAAGGTTGTGGATGTGATGTTGCCACTAGGGATAAAACATTGATGCTATGTCCGAGGATGTAGTTATTGATTACATTACGCACCATACTTAATGCAATTGTCCGTTGTTTTGCAACTTAATACTGGAAGGGGTTCGGATGATAACCCGAAGGTGGACTTTTTAGGCATAGATGCATGCTCGGATAGCGGTCTATGTACTTTGTCGTAATGCCCAATTAAATCTCACAATATTCATCATGTCATGTATGTGCATTGTTATGCCCTCTCTATTTGTCAATTGCCCGACTGTAATTTGTTCACCCAACATGCTATCTTATGGGAGAGACACCTCTAGTGAACTGTGGACCCCGGTCCATTCTTTTATACTGAAATACAATCTGCTGCTATTGTTCTACTCTTTTCTTGCAAACAATCATCATCCACACTATACGTCTAATCCTTTGTTACAGCAAGCCGGTGAGATTGACAACCTCACTGTTTCGTTGCGCAAAGTACTTTGGTTGTGTTGTGCAGGTTCCACGTTGGCGCCGGAATCTCTGGTGTTGCGCCGCACTACATCCCGCCGCCATCAACCTTCAACGTGCTTCTTGGCTCCTCCTGGTTCGATAAACCTTGGTTTCTTTCTGAGGGAAAACTTGCTGCTGTGCGCATCATACCATCCTCTTGGGGTTCCCAACGAACGTGTGAGTTACACGCCATCAGCGTCCTTCTTATTTTCCCTCTTCCTCTTCTTGGGTTGTAGTGCTGGACCATCCATCGCCGTAGTGGCCGTAGCACGGAGTGTGTTTGGGCTCAGCATATTTTTGACGGCGGCGGTGGCGACCTCCTCAGGATTTTCCTCCTCAGCCGTTTCTTGAGAATCGAACAGCTTCTTGGAGCACACATATTTCGAGGCCGACACACATATTTTGAGGCCAGCCGTCGTCGTCAAGGTTATTGTCGTCGTCAAGGTTATTTTCGCCGTCAAGGTTATCGTCCTGTGCGACAAACTCTTCATCGTCATCAATATCACGATGCCCTCCTTCTTGCTGGCCATTTTTACCACCTGCCGCCGTCGCCCCGTTGACCTCCGCGCCATCATCACTCATCCATTGAGTGTGTCCATGCATGAAACCATTAGTGAGCAGGTGCCCCTGCAATTTGCTTGAATACGGGTCAAACCATTTCCCTCGTTTGCATCTCCGGCACGGACACAATACCTCGTGCGGTTATTTTCATACATGTCAATGATCGCGTGTTTCAGATATCTCATCACGATGCTTTCACTCATCTCGATAACCATTATCGCCTGCATGGTAAGATTACATAATTGTTTAGAACCATGCATCCATCGGTAGTTTTCACGGAAAATTTCGGCATGACCTTCCTACACGGTAGGACATAGGAGCGCCAGAAATGTGCCGAAACGGAAACTTAAAGAATCAACATTTCGGCTAAACGTTGGCAACTCATTTTCAACGCCAACACACACAAGCACAAGCACAACATATATATATATGCCACACACGAGAGCTTTGCTTCAAATGTCCAACATACGTCGATTTCATTCCTCAATTTGTTCATTAATCACCTATTTGTTTGATATATTCGTCAATGAGATCGAGACGTCGCGCCGCTACCACGGCGTATGGAAGCCGACTTTCTAGATCTAGATCTAGATTGAGCGGTCAATGCGGGATAGTAGATCTAGATCTACATAGGGGGATGTGGGAGATGCATGTAGGAAGGGAAGATTTGCTCAAAAAATATGATTTTGTTTGGTCAAATTGGTGAAATTGGGGATAGAAATGGGCAAAAATGAGCTGGGTTGGGAGAAGGCTCGGGTTTGTGTGGAGGAGTGGAGTGGTAGTAGTGGGGGGAGTGGTTGTTGAGCAGAAATAACTGCCCAGGTTACTGCCGGCGCACCAGGGCATGGGTGCGCCGGTAGCACATAGCACATTGCAGACAATGAAGCCGAGTATGCCGCCTACCGTAAGCTGCAGCCACCGGAGAGGAGGAGCTGGCTTAGGACCTGGCTCCGCAACCAGTTTCCTGCTTAGTGCGTCTGCTTCCTTCTCATGATCCACTGATTTTGGAAGGTGATCTTGTATCCCTCCATTAGTTAGGACTTGCTACAACCTGATCCCCGGTTTGTAACGATGAACTTGTTCGAGGTGGTATATACTAATCCCTCGTGATGAACCTGTGATGCATCACGAAGTAGTTGGTTCGTTCGTGATGCATCGCGCACTAAGTACTAGTTGCTGTGTAGTATCAACATCTTTTCTGATGAATTGAATCTGATGTGTGCTGTTATTCAGTACTACGTAACCTCACCACTCAAAGTGAAGGGGTTACCACAACACTGAGCTATGTGCAACCAAACAGGCTGTGGGCTGCATGATCTGGGAAGAATGGGCTAGAAACGGGCAACCAAACGATGGGGATTGGGTTCCTTCTCCGGCGCGCAAAAGGCCGCACAGGCTACCAAATGACCCGCCAAAAGTGGCCCATGGTTCGCAACGCGCAATACCTCCCATCTCGCTGGCGCAGTCATGCAGCAAATCGGTCCAGGCAACCAAACACGCCCTACATTGATGTTGCTATTTCTTCACGGTGAAGAGAATTGCCACTTTTGCTGTGACGCATACACGCAGTAGTAAGTTGCCGGTGTTGTAGCCCTTATGAATTTAGTTTTACACGTCCTGGCTCAATTGGATATAAATCGGGTTGTGATTGGTTGTGTTACAACCAAATAGCTAGGTATAGATACAAATCCTAGTCATATACATTGTATTGCTTGCACCGCAATGTGCTCATATATATACATGAGAACCAGGCCTTGGAAGTTAGAGCATCTCCAGCCTTTGGGGCTCCCGGGCCAAAATCCGGCGCTATTTAGCGCTGGATTGGAAGAAAGTTTGGCCCGGGGAGCGCCGAAGTTCCAGCCGTCTTCTCGGTAGACATCCGGGGTTCAGCGTTTTTTTAGAGAAAAACGTCCCAGGATGGCAAATTTCATGCATAATTCGGCGAGTTTGACCAGTTTTGCCAACATTTGTCTTATTTTTATAAATAAACGTTACAGTTCAACAAAACAAGACAAGTTTTCAAACAATTCAAATAGTAAAACTAGTTGGTGTTGCCTCGAAGCGTCCATATGTGCTCCACCAGATCATCCTGCAGCTGTTGATGCATTGTGGAGTCTCGAATCTCCTGACGCATAGCGATGAACGCAGCCCACGATGCCAACACCTGGTGGTTAGGCTGTGCAAGAGGACCCTCTCTGTCATATGGTGCAGCTTGTTCACTCGGAGGGACCGGATGCTTCCGCTCATCCTCGATAATCATGTTGCGTAAGCACACACAATAGTTCATCACCTCCCACATCTGATCTTTGGACCAAGTCAAAGCGGGGAACCGGACTACAGCAAATCTCAGCTGGAGGATACCAAATGCACGCTCGGCGTCCTTTTGGCAAGCTTCTTGTTCCTTGGCAAACTGCTGCTCCTTCGGGAGGGCGAGGACTGAGATAAAATGTTGCCCACTTTGGATAGATACCGTTTGCAAGATAGTATCCCTTGTTGTACTACCTGCCATTGATCACAAAGTTAACCGGGGGAGCATGACCCTCAACAAGCTTGGAGAAGACCGGCGAGCACTGCAAGACGTTGATGTCGTTGTTGGATCCCGGTATACCAAAGAAGGAGTGCCAAATCCAGAGATCATGGGTAGCCACTGCCTCAAGGATCACATTGCAGCCTTTTTTGTAACCCTTGTACATTCTCTGCCAGGAAAACAGACAGTTCTTCCATTTCCAATGCATGCAGTCAATGTTCCAAGCATCCCTGGAAATCCTTGAGCTTCATTGACAGCAAGGATCTTAGCAGTGTCTTCGACAGTCGGTGATCTCAAGTAGAGGTCCCCGAACACTGCTATCATCGCCCTGCAAAACCGGTAGAAACAATCCAGGGCGGTGGACTCCGCCATCCAAAGATAGTCATCGGTAGAATCACCAGGAGCTCCATATGCCAGCATCCGCATAGCCACCGTGCACTTTTGGAGGGCGGAAAACCCTTCCATGCAGGTGCAATCCAACTTGCATCTGAAACAGGCAATTGGACGAACACCTGCCGAGTGTGTCGACGAGGAGCGACGCGAGAGAGCTGGCCCGGCAGAGGAAAATAAGCAGTGGGCACGATGGGCGGTGGAATATAGGCTGCTTGGTGGAGGAACGACGAAGTTGAGGCAACCGGCCGGCGGATTGGCGAGGGGTGGTGCCGGCGATGACAGAGCAACGGGAGGGGTGGAGGGATTTGCGTCGACAAAGTGGCGGGGTTCGTCTGTTCTCTCGCCGACAGAGCGGGCCCGTCCCTGCTTTTCTCTCGTTCGGAGTCCCAGAGCGCACCCTGGGGGCCGGGGATGGCCTGGGCTCTCCGGACGGATGAAAGGCCTAATCTGGACGAAAATGAGGAGCCGGGGGCGCGACTGGGCTGTTTTCGTCCATCCGGATGACAAAAAGGCGTCCTAGGGGCCTCGTCGGGGAGACGGCTAGAGATGCTCTTATCCGAGTAAACATCGCTCCACGCCGCCATTGACTTCTGATTGCTGGCCATGGCATCCACATCCTCCAACCCACCGATCAATCTCGGCCTTCCACCGCGTGAGATGCTCACTCGCAAAAATTACCCCCTATGGCATTCTCAGGTTCTTCCTGCGATCCGTGACGCCCAACTGGTCAGCCTGCTCAACGGATCGGATCAAGCGCCGCCACCGAAAGTGGTCGATGTCCCGGCAGATAAGTCCACTGGCACTCTGGCAAAGATGAAGACCAACCTGGACTATGCAGCATGGCCCTCGAGGGACCAGATTGTTCTCTCCGTTTTTGATAAAGGGAATATACTCATATCAAAAGATATCAATTACACCCAACCTCTGCAACTACGCAATACCCTAATGGCAGTATGGATGCACACAACCAAAAATGAAAAAGAAAACTAAGAAAAGAAAAGTCCCGCTATGATATCCTAGCAGCAATAATACATCCACCACCAAGACAACACTTGAACTCTAGGCTCTCCATAAGCGACGCCTCGAACAAGGTAACAATGCACAAGCGCCTTCGTCATCCGATCAAAGATCTTAGGCTTTTACCCTGAAGATAGTCCTCACTCTCAAAACAATGCCTCCAACAAGGTCATTGCAAGGCACAACCAATTAAGGCCAGACCTTGGATTTTCACCCTGAGAGGTAGGACTCTGAAATTCACCTGTGTTGTCGCCTCCACTTGCATATCGTTGCTGCGAAACACAGAGCACCAAGCAAATCCCTCAATAGCATAAAGGCTTGAACCTCCATTGCTAGCACTTCCATCCTGCCATCATGGTATTCCCCGCTTCTAACTTCGCCATGGAACAGAATGTCTCCATATAGCAAGACAGAACAGAGCTTCGCGCCACTCCCTCCAGAACCAAACTGCCGGAATAAAAGCATGGGTGCGCACGACCGAATACCTCCTGACCTAGCAAACTCTAAGCAGAATATGCGCTGTTACATTCGCCGGCGGAGCCTTCCGGAACCCCCCGCTCCGGTCAGATCAAGAAGTGCTGACATCAGGAAGATCTTTGTCTTCGCACAAGAGGGATCCTAGGACCACAACCTTTATTCATCTGAACAAGCAGTCCCCTCACCACCGGCAAGTTACCGGTGAGCAGAAGGAGAAGGCCGACCTCCAAGCGCAGGGAGCCCAGAGATTAGTCCGAATGACACACGCAGCGATGAACGGGATCGAAACCAGGATGGGAAATCGAGCCACCACAGGACCGCACGCCGCCTCTGCCTCCGCACTGTCTCGCTGCCGTGCGTCGCCGGCGCCACACTCGACGGCGCTACCACCACACGCCCTGGTCTCCACCTGCGCAACCATGTCGTCAACCCTCCTGTCGACACAGCGGGACTCCCTTGAACCACCCCGATCAGGAGGCCAGCCGAGGGCGCAATCACAGGCGTGGCCTATGGCCTCTAGAGATCTAGGCGTGCAGGCCAGATCCCCCCATTGTAGGGAACGCACATAGTGGGCACCACGGCCGGTGAGCATGCATGCAGTCTCAACGCCGAAGGCACCGTCATGTGCCGCCAGAGATTGGCTGCCCGCGTGCGCCGGCACCCACGGTCCATGCTCCGTCACCGTACGCCAGACGCCCATCGGTAAACTTGGTGCCGACGCGATTGTTGCTCCAGCCATGCAACCGGAACAGCTGCTACCCGGCATGGTGAGTCGATGCTCCAACTGCAGTAGTTTAATTCGTTGCCTTCCCACTGCCGGACGCCCACTGTTCTCTCCTACCTTCTTCAATCGATGTACGAGGAAGTTCTTCCGCATGTTCATCGGATCGAGTCCACCGCCGACGTATGGCGCGCCATCGAAGAGATGTTTGCGGCTCAAAGTGAAGCCAAAGTGACCAATCTGCTGGTTGCCCTCACCAACACCAAGAAACTGCAGATGACGACCTCAGAATTTCTCTCCAAGATACAAGGGTTCGTTGACGAACTTGTTGCTGCCGGACACCCCTGCAATACATGCAATTGGTGTCCTATATCCTTGCCGGCCTCGGCGCCGACTACAATGCGCTGGATGCAGCCCTTGTCGTGCTCACTACGCCCATCTTCCTCAGCCAGCTCTACTCTCACATCTATGCATATGATCAGCGTCAACTTCTCCTAATGGGGCCTGCTGCACCGGAGTTTTAGTCCTACGCCAACTCCGCATCCCGACAATGGCGCCCTCACTCCACCAACGATGGACACGCTGGCAACTACAACACCACCGGCAGTCCTCGCGATGACCGTGGTGATCGCCGTGAAGATCGCAGAGATGATCGTCATGATGGTCGACAAGATGATCGCCCGTTCTATCAAGGACGATTCAACGACCGTGGAAACCCTTGAGGTGGTCGTGGTCGCGGACGTCGTCGCACCACCCCTTGGGTTGACATCACATGTCAAATCTGCAACAAAGAGGGACACTATGCCAAAGATTGATGGTCCTGATGCTCCAATGATGATGACTACGACGACAAGGAAGTACATGCCGCTTATGGGGTAGATCACCGGTGAGCTCAAAAATCTGACGCCCCGGGACGCCTACAAGGGTTATGAAAAGGTCAACACCGCCAATGGACAAGGTATGAGTATTTCACATATTGGCCACTTTGTAATTCGTAACCCTTCCAAACAATTTAGATTCATAATGTCCTACATGTTCCTAATGCGTCCAAAAATTTGCTCTCCATTCACCGCTTCACATATGATAATCATGTTTTCATACAGTTTCGCCCCTTCTTCTTTTTGATTAAGGACTAGGTCACCCGGTGACTCGGAGAATCATTCATAGAGGGAGGTGTGTTGGCGTCCTCTATCCCTTAATTTCGTCCCTATCATCCTCAAGATCACCAAAGCATGCCTTTTTCGACGCCAAGCCATTAGTCTCGATGACATAGTCGTCTAGGTCGTCCTTCTCTAATTACTGTTAGGCAAATTATAAGCAAAAATAAACTCCCTTGTGTTAGAGATACTAGTAGTACTTCAGTTTATGATCCTTGTCAACATTCTAAGAGTCATCAGCTTCTCTATCCTATATCCATCAGTCCTTGTAGTGAGTCTTTTCTGATGTATGAGGCCCTGCACCTATTTTTGTTTGTCATCATGACTATTATGTTAGCTTTATTGATGATTATAATAAATTTACTTGGATTTACTTGCTTAAAAGAAGTCTGATGCCTTTGAAGTCTTTGTCAACTTTCAAAAACTTGTTGAGCGTAAGTTCGGCCGAACGATCCTTGCTGTCCAATCTGACCGGGAGGTGAATATGTCAAATTAAACTCTTTATTTCATCATGTTTCTTGTCCACATGCTCACCAATAGAACGGATCTGCTGAACGCAAACATCACCACATTGTCGAGGTTGGCCTTCCTCTTCTTGCACATGTTGGTATGCCCTTAAAATTCTAGGGTGAAGCTTTTCTTATAGCCACCTATCTCATTAATATGCTCCTCATCAGAGTCATAAATAATGATACTCCAGTTCATCGTCTTCTTGGTACACCACCAAATTATTCATCCCTTTGTGTTTTTGGTTGTGCATTGATGTGGGCATTACCCTTCGGGTACCCGACATTAGTCTACCTCCTCCGGCCCAACTAGGGGCCCATGAAGATTGCCCAATAGCCAAGGTGGGCCTATACGTCGGTTCCAGCAAAAGAGACCTACTCGAAGAGGGATTCTTGATGAACAAGGCAAGAAGACACAGAACAAGGAAAGACTAGAATATATCTTTTTGTAACCTATTCGAGTCTGGACAAGAACTCTCGGGACCTGGCCAGCTATATAATGGCCAGGAGAGAGCCTGTCGAAGGACAACTTCAATACGTAGATCCACTACAAGTTAGAGCTAGAAAACCAGAAACCTTGCTTTCCGGCGAGACAACCACCACAACCTATCGGCTACCCTATTGTAACCCGATATATTCGATAATTAAGATCAGACAAGCAGGAAGTAAGGGTTTTACCTCATCGAGGGCACCGAACCTGGGTAAATCTCTTTCTCTCCGTTTGTTTGGTATCCGATGTCTCGTGCTAGCCTGCAGGATTCCGTCAACACTAAGCCCCTCATGGTGGGCATTGCCGGAGAGCACCCTCGTCAATTCGCGTCGTCTGTGGGAAACCTGTTGGTACAAGGCACTTCATCGGATGTTCCGATCATATCAACCACGACTTCACCAGCATCGCCGACACCATCGTTGGCTCCTTCATCGCCAAGCTTGGGGAGCTCAATTCGTTTCTGTTCCTTCAAGTTCACCCCTCACACCGACTCGTCGCGTTCGGCTTTCTCAAGCATACACGGTGAGTTAGATATGAAGTTCGAGAGCGTTCACTACTGTGTCGACGCTGAGGGCATCCTTCAGCTTCCTGAACCGTTCTCCCCTCCCTAGCACGTCAAGAACCGTGGTTTCATCAACTGCTGCATCAACCGCTTCATCTCTAATCACAGTCGATCTATCGGCTACGTTGTCAGCATCGACTACAACATCTTCGTCATCGACATCACCACGCCGTTCCACGTCATCTATGTCCGTTGGATCTGACGATTCTGCATCATCCGATCTGACGTCGTACTATTGCCTCAACTGCGACACCAGGCACGGGCTAGGTTCGGATAACACGCACAGAGGGGCGCCATGCGCCATGGTCGGAAAGGAGAAGGGATGGAAAGATCGAGTTTGAGTAAACCAAATTGTATGTTCTTTCCTTCTTAATTTTTTTTACTTTTTACATGCACCATGTTTACATGTGCGGTACGAAATGAAATTTGATATCCCGTGACATCGCACGGACATTCAACTAGTGCATGGTTAAAGTGCTACAACGACTTTGCCACGGATGCTACAAAAAAATTGCAGCAATGGTACGTAGGTGGTCGCCTAATGTTTGATAAGTTAGCCTTAAATTATTGGATGTATTGCAAAGAAATGTAGCAAAATAATGTCGCATTTTCTGAAAATGATAGTACGTACGTGGAGAAAAATGTTACATTTAATTTTTTATGCTATTGTTAAAAAACTATACCATTATTTCCTGACTAAATAAAAAAAATTCCTGCTTCGAGCGCGTGGAATTTGCTCATTTAAGTTGATCTGATGGTTCAAGATGTGGATGATGATTGATGTTTTTACAATCGGCTGTAGCCTAACGCTTGCCCATATGTATCATGTCATATAGTTTAAAATTAAAAAACGGGCCGCTGGTTGAACCGGAAAAAAATGAAACCAGTGACCTTGGCGGTCTGTTATGTGATGTGGACTGACTCAGCCACCGAACCGGACAAAACCGGATTGGCGAAGCGGACGGCTATCAGTGAACCGGCCGGCTCACTGCCCATTCCAGAAATACGATTCAGTTGAACCCCTAGGTTTTCACATCGATCCAATCCCGCTCGAGTTGCCTAGGCCGCGCCGTCGCTCGACGCCATGCTCCACGGGCCGCGGGCGCTGTCAGGTCCACGCGCTGCCGCCGCTCGATTCCGCCTGCCGTCGCTCGACACCATGCTCCACGGGCCGCCAGCGCCGTCCCGTGCACGTTTTTTTTTCGATAAAGGGAATATATTAATACCAAAAAGATATCAATTACACCCAGCCTCTGCAAATGCACACAGCCAGAAAAAAGGAAAAGAAAACTAAGAAATAAAAGTCCCGCTACAGTATCTCGGGCCTAACAACAACAATACATCCACCGCCAAGACAACACCTGAAGTACAGACTCTCCAAAAACGACGCCTCCAAGAAGGGAACAGGTGCTCTAACACCGTCGTCGCCCGATCAACGATCTTAGGTTTTCACCCCGAAGATAGTCCCCACTCTCAAAACAATGCCTCCAACAAGGTCATTGCCGAGGCACAACCGATTAAGGCCGGACCTTGGGATTTCACCTCGAAAGGTAGGACTACGAACTTCACATATGTTGTCGCCCCCACTATCATACCGCTGTTGTGAGGCCCGGAACACCAAGCAAGTCCCTCAACAGCGCGAAGACTTGAACCTCCCTTAGCTAGTCCTCCCATCCGGCCTTCATGTACTTCTCTTCTTCCGACTTTCATCATGGATCCATAGTCACTTGATGTCAACACAGAAAAAGAGCTTCGCGCCGCTCCCTCCGAGACCAAACGGTCGGAATAAAAGCATGGGTGCGCACGACCGAATACCACCGATCCAAGCAAACTCCAGGCACAAAGCAACGTTACATTCGCCGGCGGAGCCTTCCGGAACTCAACACTCCGGCTAGATCACGAGTCCAGGCCTCCGGTGGGTCTTCCTCTTCACGCAAGAGAGACCCTAGGACCACGCCCGCCACCCGCCACCGGGTCGACGGCGCCACCGCCATCCAGGGGCCGCCGCCCTTGGTGCCGTGGTCCCAAACCATGAGGAGGAGCGAGTGCAAGATCCGTCTCCATCACCGCTGGCTCGGCGATGCCGAGGCTAGGACGGAAGGAGAGGATCGCGCCGCCGAGTTCCGGGTTTGCTACGCCGCCCCCATCACCGCCCGCCCGAAGGTCGCGACGAGGAAGAGGAGAGCTGCGCCCCCGAGATCAAGGCCATGCCGCCGCCACCATCACCGGCCTCCCGGCGAGGGGCCGCGCCGCCACCACCCTCCACGGTCCGGGGCCATCCCCCGTGCGGAGGCTAGCCTCCTTCCGCCGCACGGAGGGATCATGCGAGGAGCCCCGCCGCCCCCATCACCGGCCGCGCCCGGCTTCGCCGGCGACGACCTCCGGGGACGACGAGGAGGGCGGGAGGAGGAGGGGAGGACGGCGGCGGCGGCGGCGGCTAGGGTTTCCGCCCTAGGTCGCCCAGGAGGGGGACGACCCGAGCGGTACTTTTGCCCTAGGTCCCGTGCACGTGCCGCCGCCGCTCGATTCCGCTGGCCGCCGACGCCGCTCGTTGCTGGAGTCCGGCCGGCCGCCTCTTCAGTCAACCCCTCCTCTACCTGAGCTCGTGTGCTGTGCATCTCCCGGACCCGGCTACGACGAGAGGTACGGTAAATTTCAACACCCTCCTTCCAGTGCCAGTGCTGTGGTCATGTTCGTATTCGTCCTCTATTTTCCAATTTCTACATGTGAAATACGTGAAGAAAGTTAGAGATTAGAGAATCGAAACATGTGGTTATGTGCTCGCTTTTGCCTGCTGCAATTCTGTTGTTGTTTGCGGCTGGGACATGGCTTTTGGCAAGTGCAGGCCTGTAGTAGCCATTTGATAACATTGCTCCTATGCACATTATCTTGCTAAATTTGAAATGTTTTTACATCTTTATTTATCTGTTTACTGAATTATTTGCTAGTGAATATGTACTGTATTACTTCATGTCTTTAAAAAACAGAACAAGACTAGGGCCTAAACCAGACAGTGAATCGACGACCAGTAAATGTTAAACACACTTTTGTATTCTGTCACGATGTACTGTTGTAACCCCTCAATATAGGCTAGTGCTGGTAGTGCCCTGGAGGATCGGATCGCATCCTATGCATCCACCGTATGTAACCTCTCACTCTGTAATGCAAACACATCTGAGATTCATAATACAATTTGGTATCAGAGCCTTGTGCTCCCTCTCTCCCCATCCCCATGGCTGGGACCTCCTCTTCCTCAACATCGGCGACCGCGCCGGCGATCTCCTCCTGTACCTCAACCACTCTGGACACCGATCCCCATACTCCCTTACCCCACCAGCGCCCTCCCATGCCCCGCGCGTCTCCCACCCCAGTCAACTCCGATCGCCTGAACTTCGACGGCCTCGCCGATAATCTCCCGATGATCCCAACCAACAACTCCATTCCTGCCCTCCAATTTCCCTCCCAATTACCCAAGCCTAACTTTTCCCATCCCATTCTAGACGTCAACATCTCCACCTACGTCAAATTTCAGGTTACTGTCGCCGGCGCCAACTTCTCGAAGTGGCGGCAGATCCTCACCCTCCTCCTCACCATGTACCAAGTCATGGATCACGTGACCGAGGGCGCGGACCCTCTCGATCCGGACGGCTCCTGGCGAGCCGTCGACATCCATCTTAGCCTCTGGTTCATGGCTACCCTGACGGAAGATATTCATCGCTTGGTCCAGGGCGACGGCACGGCCTGCTCCACCTAGATCCGCCTGCACCACTTCTTCCTCAACAATCAAACCTCGCGGTACCTCTACCTCTCCAAGGCTTTCCGCACTACTTCGCGAGGCGACATGACCGTGTCAACGTACGCCAGCAAGCTGCACTCCATTGCAGATGACTTGGACGCCATCGGGCGCCCCGTCGACGACAGCGATCTCGCCCTCCAGTTCCTCGAGGGCCAGGCGACCAGTACAAACTTCAGACCGTCATCCTGAAAGGCAACCTCCCGTCGTTCACCGACTACTGCTCCCGAATCCAGCTCGAGGAGCTCTCCCTCGAAAACGCCCCCGCCCACCTCTACGCCGCCCACGGCAGCGATCACGGCCAATCCAGCAGTGGCGGTCACTCTGGCGGCCACGTCGCGCCCCGCGTTCCTGGCGTCAGCCCCAACTACCGCGGCAACAATCCCATCCCCAGGTACAGGCCCGGTGGTGGCCAAGGCGGTCACCCGCAGCACGCCGGGCGTTGCCGTGGGCGCGGTCTTCCTGGCGGACACGGCGGCCATCAGCCGCAGCCCGGCCGTGGCACTGACTACGGGGGGCGCGGCCGCGGATCCACTCACCAAGAACCATGGGTGGGCTATTTCGCGCCTGTGGCGCGCCCTTCCCGCCCGCTCGCCATGGTCGGCATCCTGGGCGGCTCCCAATGCCACCGGCGTCCTTGGACCCCGGCCAGGGCATCACTGGCAGGCATACCCGGTGCTCTACCCTGGACAACCACAGCTGCCCCCGCCACCGTACACCGCACCGTCGCCCTTTGCGCCGCCTCACTCCTTCGACTATGCGGCCATGCTCCACACCTCCATGAGCAATGGACAACACCAGCCACAACACCCGGAGTGGATCATGGATTCCAGAGCCTCATCACACGTCACCGGTAAGACGGGTAACTTGACCTCTTCTCACTTCACTTTAGGCCATAACTCACAGTACATTGTCGTTGGTAATGGGTCTAAACTTCCAATTTCGCTATAGGCGCTGTCCAAATTTCCTCTCTCCCACTTCATTTACAAGATGTGCTAGTCTCACCTCACATAGTCAAAAACCTCATATCGGTGCGCAAATTCTCTCGTGATAACTTTGTTTCTAATTTTCTATTGAATTTGATCCCTATGGTTTTCCGTGAAGGATCTAGCCACCAAGACCCTCCTCTACCGCTCCAATAGTGATGGTGACCTCTACCCGTTCTTCGGCTCCAAGGACCTTACATCATCGGCGGCCCTTACCACCTCCTCTAGCGATCTCTGGCATCGGCGGCTCGGCCACCCTAGCAAAGCTTCCCTGTCCCTTTTACCATTAGATTTCCTTCAATGTAATAATACTGTCCCAAGAAGCTCTCCCATTTGTGAGGCGTGTCAGTTAGGGCGCCAACCTCGCCTCCCCTTCCCCACCTCCACCTCTCATACCACCGCAGCTTTCCAACTCATCCATTGTGACTTGTGGACATCTCCCATTCTTAGTTTTTCAGGTTACAAATACTATTTGGTTGTATTAGATCATTTAACTCACTATTCATGGAGCTTTCCATTACTAAATAAATCAGATACTTGTGTAACTCTTCAGCATTTCTTTCAGTTTGTGCACACTCAATTTCATGTCACCATCCAATGTATGCAATGTGACAATGGCGGCGAATTTCTCAACACCACCTTACGAGACTTCTTTTCCAAACTTGGTGTGTCCTTCCGCCTCTCATGCCCACACACATCTCCCCAAAATGGCAAAGCTGAAAGATTATTACGCACAACCAATGACATAGTTCGGACCCTCCTTGTCCAAGCCCGACTGCCACCTCCCTTTTGGGTCGAAGCCCTGCATACCGCCACCCACCTCCTCAATCTCCGTCCCTCCCGAGCCATCGCAAATTGCACCCCTCACTACCGCCTCTATGGTGTTCCACCAAGCTATGACCACTTACGAGTTTTCGGATGCCTATGTTACCCCAATCTTTATGCCACAAGTGATCACAAACTCTCACCTACGCGCTGTGTCTTCCTTGGCTACCCACGTGAACACAAAGGCTTTCGTTGTCTTGATTTGTCATCACGGAAAATTATTGTGTCCTGACACGTTGTATTTGATGAGTCCATTTTTCCTTATTTTTCTGATGTATGCAGAGTCCCAGCCACAGAAAATCCATCCCCTGACGCTGATCTTCCTCGAACTGACGCTGGCATCCACTCCGGGATCCCCACCCGATCAGCCTCGCTACGCCCGCCGCATCCACCTACGCCCAACCTCCCACTGCCACCTAACCCTCCAGGCCCACCACCCACGCGCCCCCGCCTGGCCACCGCACTCCTGCGACAGCGCGGCCCACCACCAGCCAATCCCCACCCACCAACACCTCATGGCCCCCGACCGCCTCAGCCTCGCCTGCCGCACCGTGCCCACCTTCCCCTGCCACGCCAGAGTCAGCCTCGCCTGCCGCGCCCACACCTGGTTCCCCCGATCTGTCGGCCACCAGCAGCACACCTCCATCCACTCCCTGCTCGCCACCTCACCTTCCTCTCCCGCCTAAAGCAATTCCGGTACAGCCACCCCACAACCCACACACAATGTGCACCAGAGGTAAATCTGGCTATTTTATGCCAAAACGGAATTTCTCCCTTGTCACCTCCCACGCCACCATTTTCCCTATCCCCGCCACATATAAATCTGCCTAAAAGACCCTAACTGGCACAATGCTATGCTTGATGAGTTTAATGCCCTAATGCGGAATGACACTTGGTCTTTGGTTTCTCGTCCTGCAGGTGTCAATGTGGTGACTGGCAAATGGATCTTCCGCCACAAATTTAATCCGGATGGCTCTCTGGCACGCTACAAGGCGCGCTGGGTGGTACGCGGCTTCACTCAGCAGCATGGTGTGGATTACAATGAGACCTTCAGCCCAGTTGTGAACCCAGCCACTATTCGCCTGGTCCTCAGCATTGCCACCACCCACTCATGGCCCATTCATCAGATGGATGTCAAGAATGCCTTTCTCCATGGAAATCTTTAGGAGACAGTTTATTGTGAGCAACCCTCTAGCTTTCTTGACCCCACCTATCCCTCTCATGTGTGCCATTTACGCAAATCTCTCTATGGTCTCAAACAAGCACCCCGCACATGGTTTCACCGGTTCACCACCTTCGTCACCTCCATTGGTTTTACAGCATCTAAATGTGACTCCTCACTTTTTATTCTTAGACATGGCTCCTCTATGGCATACTTGCTCTTATATGTTGATGACATCATACTTACTGCCAACACCACCACACTCTTGCAACACATCATTTCTTCTCTTAACCATGAGTTTTCCATGAGTGATCTAGGTGATATACATCATTTTCTTGGTGTTAATGTCCATCGCACCTCTGATGGCATTTTCCTTTCTCAACAGCAATATGCCTTAGAAATTCTTGTTCAAGCTAAGATGCTAAATTGCCACCCTATCGCCACACCTATAGATACAAAATCCAAAGTCTCCGCACATGATGGCAAACGTGTTGGTGATTCCACTCTTTATAGGAGTATAGCCGGTGCACTCCAGTATCTCACACTCACCCGCCCTGACATCTCCTATGTTGTTCAGCAAATTTGCTTGTTTATGCATGATCCCAGGGAGTCTCACATGCAGCTGGTTAAGCGCATTCTGCGCTACATACAGGGGACCTCACACTTTGGTTTACATCTTTATTGGTCCTCTTCTCATGACCTTGTTGCATACTCCGATGCCGATTGGGCGGGCTGTCCTGATACCCGGAAATCCACCTCCGGTTTTTGTGTGTTCCTTGGGAACAATCTGATTTCATGGTCCTCTCGCCGACAACACATAGTGTCCCGATCCAGCGCTGAGGTTGAATACCGGGCTGTTGCAAATTGTATTGCTGAATCATGTTGGCTCCGGCAGCTCTTGTGCGAACTCCATCACCCTCCATCCCGAGCCACTATTGTATATTGTGACAACATCAGTGCAATGTACATATCTAGCAATCCTGTTCAACACCAAAGGACAAAACATGTTGAGATCGATCTTCATTTTGTTCGGGACAAAGTGACTATTGGGGAAGCTCGGGTTCTTCATGTGAGTTCGCTGACATCTTCACAAAGGGCCTGCCTACAAGTGTGTTTGAAGATTTTCGATTCAGTCTAAACGTCGCCGCCAGCCTCGTTCCGACTGCGGGGGCTGTTAAACACACTTTTGTATTCTGTCACGATGTACTGTTGTAACCCCTCAATATAGGCTAGTGCTGGTAGTGCCCTGGAGGATCGGATCGCATCCTATGCATCACCGTATGTAACCTCTCACTCTGTAATGCAAACACATCTGAGATTCATAATACAATTGTAAAAACTGCACCAATAGTCTCACCGGTCCAGTTTTTAAACTATGATCACACCGGCTCCATTTCTCATGGTGAGCAATGCACGGCAAAGTAGACATACTCCATAAATCACAGATTCTTAGGCAATCATTACAATACCAAATGCCAATACTTAGGTGATCCATGATCAATATAGATAACACTATTGGGTGATGGAACGAACTGGCCGTGGTCAGCCTTTTCTTTGCAAGAAGTATTTGATTTGTTGTATGTCAAAGGAAAATTACGTGAAAGATTTGTGTTTCGCTGAATATTATCCATGAGTTGGGTTATGTTTGGACTTAGAGTTGTAATAGATGTGAGTATGGTACAAGTAGTGTTGAGGAGGTACCACAAGTTGTAACACATGACGATTCGATAGTGACATGTATGCAGCCAGTGGCTTGTGCGGACGCCAATGGCTACCAGGTGTTGCAGTATTAGGCCTTGTTCGTTTAATCCCTGGGAGCCAGGGATTGATCTGGATTGAGGCCTGGTTCTGGTTTTCCAGCCCGACGCGGTATTTTTTCCAGCCCACCAAAAGCTTTCTCTTCGGTTACACCCCGACGGGAATATTAGCCCAGCCCATCCCGTCATCTTGTACTAACAAGATCTGGAAAAAATCTATCGCCACCACTGGAAAAAATTTCACGAAGCAGGATGCGAGAAAAGCGATTATAGACGGGATCTGGGCAGAGATTAACCAAATGGGTGAAGACATGCAAGGGATTATGAGTAAGGGATAAATCTGGATTGTTGGGGTTCGGGTGGAAGGCTTGGATTAACCAAATCCATGTCTGGGTGGAATCCATGTTTGGATTCAATCCCAGCAAAATGAACGAGGCCTTAGAGGGAGGAGAGTCCCAAAGTAAGCGAGCTCACCGAACCTTATAAACAATTGCCCTCATCGTGTTGTGATTTCTTGGGCGTTGCGATTGCTTGGTTCATTGGTACTTTCGGTAGTAAGTTACTACAGTCTATACTAACTAGCATTGTGGTTGTCTGCCAGTTAAACAAAAGTGGTAAATGTAACTTGCAACAGTGTCACGCAAGGAATACCGGCCTAGAACGTGATCAACTTTACTTTGCTAAAGCAGTTTGGCTCCACGTGGCTTAAATTCATATCAAGGCCGGACCGGCCCTTGTCACATGGTTGACACATGATCGCTGGGGAAAAGCCTCCTCGCTGCTACTATATCTTGACGAGAGCTCCAGCTATATGTCTTCAAACCGAGAGGTGAGGTTTGAGGCACCATCGGTATCCCCATGGAATCAGCCGTGTCTACCACCGACCGTCAACATGTTGACTGCTATAGGAGAAAGAACACCCTGATGCTGGCCACGCTCATGGCGAGCGCGACGTATGCAGTGGGGTTCAACCCTCCAGGTGGTGTCTGGCAGGACATGGCCGGACACCTCCCCGGCGACCCAATCATGCGCTCCACCCACTACCGCCGGTACCTTGTGTTCTTCTACTTCAACGCCGCCGCATTCACATTGTCGCTAATGGTGGTTGTCCTCACCCTGATTCTCAACGCCCGCCTCAAGAAAAGCGGGCGTAGGTTCGACCTGCCGCTGCAGCTTCTCATGGGGACGGCCGCGTTGGCTTTCATCGCGGCCTATGGTACCGGGGCTTGCTGGGACAAATTCAGGGTCGTTGTCTTCTTCGTATTTCTGGCCATTCTCGTGCTCAACGTCATGTTGCAGTCTTTGATGTTCGGGCTATGGGGTGATGATGAGGAGGACGAGATTGAAAAGAATCTCGGCAAGCTTATGGCGCCGCTATCAATGTTCGCGCTGACCATCTCCTACATGGGCGGGCTGAGCACGCCGGGTGGCTTCTGGGACAGCGCCGAGGGCGGCCACCGCCCAGGCGACGCCATTCTGCGCAGCAAACTCCTGCACCTGTTCTTCTACTTCAACACCGGGCAATTTGCTTCCTCCCTGTTCGGCGTCTTCCTCCTTATGTGCAGCGGACTACAAGTTAGGTTTGTGGCTTCCTTCATGAAGATGTCGCTGCTTTACCTCATGGTGGCGTACACCGTCGGCAGCAGCAGGGGCCGCCACACGTCCATCACTATGATCTGCAGCTTATTTGCGGCCGTCGGGGGCTACGTCATATTATATGTGGCTATTCGTGGGCGCTTCTCTGGCTTGTTTGAGAAACTTGGCGGGCGCTTCTCTTGTTTGTTTGAGAAAGCTCAAGGTAATGAAGGCACCGGCAGCACAAGTACAAATGATGGCACCGCCGGCAGCAGGTAATATGCCGATCTATAAGCCCTATATATTACTCTAGTATCGTACCATGCATAGTCGATCTGCAAATCAATCATGAGCTTAACTACTCTCGCTTGCACCAGAGATGATTTGAAGGCCGTCGCAGAAAGGCAACGTCGTCGGGCATCCTCTCTCGTGCAACTGCTCGCTGGCCTTGCGGTATCCGTCACTTACCAAGCCGGGATGTATCCGCCCGGGGGCGTCTGGCAGGACGGCCACAAGGCCGGTGACCCGATCCTCCTCACGACCAACCCCACGAGGTACAAAGCTTTCTTCTACTGCAATTCGGTTGCCTTCGTTGCCTCGTTGCTTGCCATCTTGCTTGGCCAGAAAAGCTACCTGAGTGAGCACCACGCACTGCAAGCGACCATGATACTGGACTTGCTCAGCCTCGTGGTTGCTTATGCAATCGGGAGCTGCCGGGACCAGATCTCCTCCATGTATGCCGTGGGCATCGCTGGTGCCGCGGTGGTCTACGTGGTCGTCCACGTTCAGTATTTCACGCTGGGGCTGGGCAGCGCGGACAAAGATGATGACGATGCTGCGACCAGTGCGATGGTGGACAAGGGAGGGCGGTTCATCCTGTTCGCAATTCTGGTGGCCAGCATCACCTACCAGGCCGGCTTGACCCCGCCCGGTGGCTTCTTGCTCCAGGACGACATCGAAAATGGGTTCGCGCAGCTGATCTCGGGCGTTGTTGGTATCAACAGCCGTCGTCGTCGCTGTAAGATTCCCGCTCCGGGCCCACCAGCTGCAAGGTTTGACCGGGCCTTTTTTCCAATACGAGATTGCAGCAGTACGATACGGGAGTATACGGTGGGGCCCTGCTTACGTGTATGGTAACTGTACAAGGGGAGACGAGACTCACAAGTCACACCCTCAGGCGAGAGCGGAATCGACATCTAGATCTAGACGCCGCCGGCGATGCAGGTCCATCGTTCTCACTGTCCTCGCCTCCTCTGCCTCTGCTCGTCCGTGTGTCGACCAGATCTGGCGAAGATCTGAGATAGCTTCTCCATGGCGGCCACCAAGGATTTACCGGTCTGCTACTCAGGTGAGATCCCCGGATTCATGGAGTACAGTGGTCGGGCCTCGCCAGTCGCCACGCCGCGTGCTCTTCCAGCGTCAAGGGAGCTTCACAGCTTCGCTCTTCAGTACCGGAGTCGGGCTCGCTTGACTGTTGCGCCAAGTATGGGGATGGGCGACGGCGACCCGAGGCTTCCCCGTGATCTGTTTCTTTGGTATGCACTCTGCGTTTCCCTTTTTAAAAAACTGGAGGTGCCATTTTTATCACAGCACCCAGCCTTGCGAGCCCCATTTCCTTCAATTGGTTCCCTCTGCTTTTTTTGTTCGATCTCAATAAATTGGCTTGCTACAGTATTATAAGTTCCTCTCCAGTTCTTTGAGTTCATTTTTTGTGGTAGATTGTATGATAATCCATATGACAAATTACTACAAATTTATATTCGGAAAACCTTTCCAAACTTTATAAATAAATTCACAACATTTTTACAATAGCTAACAGTGAATCTTGTGCATCAGTACACATAAAGATTTTTGTTCAGATCTTTTCCTGCCAGTTGCAAATGCGTTCGACTTACTCCTGTTTGCTTCATAAATTAATTATGTGCTTTAGTGTTCTAGACAATTATAGACGACGCTGAAGTTTAAAAATCAATAGATAAGTACCCGTCAATTGCAGATGCGCTTGTTGGCCACCATTTTCAAAGCAGGTCAGTCTGCAATCTAGCTGCAGGTTTAGGCAGTAAATGATCAGCTCAGGGGCGGCTTGTGGTGTTGTATGTGCTGCCATTTGGAACCTTTTTTTTATTAGAGAGTAGTTTTGTTGAAAAGTGTTATTTTATATTATGATGTCTTCCTTAGCTGTGTGTTCTAATTTACTGCCTGAAGTTATTTTAATGTATCCCACATTGTTAGATTTACTATTTACCGAATTTAGTTATGAAGTTGTTTATGGCGAGATAGTCAGTCAACATAGCATATGTCTATCCCCCATATAAGGCTTTCAAATAGCCTGTATCTATGCCCCGGGAGAAGTTAATGATGCGCATAACTCTTTCTGTTTTATTTGTTGCTTTTGGTAGCAATGCCACTGAACCCTCTCCAGCAAGAGGCGGCAATGCTTACACAATGTGGATATGAGGACTTCAATACATTCAATTGTGTAATCCAACTAGTATGTGCCTTGAGTAATATATATTAAACGATACATCAAATTCATAGAGGAAACATAAAGGACTAGATGGTACTACGAGGTGTACTAGTTAGGAATTATGTTGAGGACCGCATGGGCTATACATGGTCACACCATATGACGACGAGATCACACACGGATCTATGAGAAGGGCAAAAAGAGACGTAATTGTGGAATTCTTATGATTTTTTTGACTTGTTTCTTCTATGAGATGCAATAATGTACTATGTGGGTGTTTATTGTAGTTTTTTTCTTGAGGGCCGCATGCATCCCAATTGATCTTCTCAATCATTGCTTGTACATGTGGCATGATTATTAGGACTATATAAGATAACCCATGTACCTCTAAATATCTAGGAGGACCGTGTATCATGTTGACATTGTGTCTTACCGGAGAGATGAGAATTTTTTGATAAGAAAAGAAAGAAAGTAATCCATGTGTAAATTTTTTAAAATCAAGAAAGCAATATAAATTTGTTGATAAGTAATACAAGAAAGACATAAATACTTATTGTATGTGTTTGTATTCTACAGACCATCAACATTCGTCGGAGTTTATCCAATACACATACTTACGACATAGGACCATAAGACGTTGAACCATGTACTATATGTAAACCTTGCGAAGGACCGCTCAGGCTGACAAGGTTATCAATGTGGCGGCAATGCCACTGAATCCCCTCGATTAGGAAGCGACAATGCTTACCTCACGTAGATATGGGGATTGACAAGGTTATCCACGAGGTGACAATGCTAGTGAACCCTCTCTAGCAAGAGGCGACAATGCTTATCCAACGTGGATATGAGGGTTTCAATATATCCAGTTGTGTATTCCAACTGCATTTCTGAACACTAGAGGACGGATTCGTAGCACCGGTGGGGAAATAAAACAATCCAATGATAGATTCAAACCATAAACTCCATTATATAACAGAAACAACGAGAAGACAAATATAGCAACGAAGATGTTGGGACGGGAATAGGAAGAAACCTCGGAAACAAGCTCAGAATCCAAGAATCTTCACCACTTGCCACATTCGAGATTGGCTCCACAGGGACATTGCGATACAGATGCCTGCTTGGTTTTTGCCATAAAAAAGGAAAAATATATTAGATGGATAAAATCTGGGGGAGCGGTTTGTAATTATGTAGTAATATCAAGCAGACAAAAAATCTAATGCAAGCCATCACGTGCTTGTAGATATGTAGTAATGTCAAGCAAGCAATCAATCTACCATTTGTTCACTGGTCCATGTTGACACCGAACAAAAATTCTCCATATTCTGTTAACAGCCTTTTTTGTGGCATAGTCTGATCAGTTAATATAAAAGCGTCCAACCTCCATGAAGAGAAACTCAAGTTTAAGTTAGCTATTTCAAAACAGCACCATGATTTCACCAGATGATCTAGGCATGATGAACACCTGCACGTCATTACCGTTAACTAATCATCCATCTACTTACGGGGTGAAGACAAATTTTTGCTAACCTGCCGAAGGCATCCAAGAAATCTTCTCCCTGTAGCAGCCATGTTGAATGCTACCTTCCTCTGAGGGGCCTCACCATGACGGCACCTTTGATGCGTTTTGAGATCCGTCCCAGCGAAGCACGGATCAAGGATCTCTCGATGCAGGTCCAGGAAGGCGTCGTGGTCGGCGTAGCTCTGGTGGGGAAACGGAATCGATAACAAGAAATTAAACTGACGAGAATGTATCGAGCAACGGGCTGAAAACTGTGGATCAGCTGAGGAAGATTACCTCGTTTCCAAACTCAGAATCTCCGGCGGGATCATCACTTTGCAGATACGAATCTGGATCGGCTTCTTCTCCTTTGAACACGGTCCACGGTGACATAGCGAGGTTTTTCCAGTATACACTTCAAGATCTCGCGAATAAACCGGGATCTGTATAACTGCACAGAGGAGATGCTTCCGGTAATGGCGGCGGCCGATGGTGAGGTTCCTGGCCGCGACGGACTGGCAGCTGAGGCAGTCGGACGACTGCACCGTGGTGTCGCTGAAGCAGAGGCCCCGAACAAACGCTCGGCCGGTGGAGCTCAGGGACGCGAAGCCCGTCGGCGCGGCGGCGGAGGGCAGCTCGGCGAGGAGCGGGAGCAGGCTGCTGAGGAACTCCGTGGCGTTGGTGGCGTTGGTGAGGATGGACGGTGCTCAGAGGTAGCACTAGATGAAACTCCCTGCCACGCGTGTGCGCTTCTCACTGCCGGAGCTTTGGGGTAATGGCGGCGGCGCGGCCTGTGGAGAAGAAAGGGGAGATAGGAGTGACCTCGGAGGGGCGTGGGGTGGGGGAGGGGGACGATGCGTACGTGGAGGACGGGCCCACCAGGGAGAATATTTTCACTCCAATACAGTACCGCATAATGTACACTATACGACAGATACGGGATCAATACATGACTGGGGCCACTTTGCGGTCAACGGGAGGCGCGAATCACTGGTGCTCGGTAGCGGTCCTGATATCTACTTCGCCCGAGATCAGCAGCGAATTCTGCGGGTCGGACACATCCAGTGCGGGCATCGCGTTGGCGACCCGGTTCTCCTGTGCAACAATCCACTCCGCTACAAGGTCTTCTTCTACTGCAACTCGGTGAGCTTCATGATGTCCACCGTCCTCCTCTTGCTCCTCGTCAACCCCAATATGTACAGGCCAGCCATACGAAGCCATGCCTTATCTCTCTGCTCCGGTGTGAGCTTCGTCTGTCTCGTTGGTGCCTTTGCTGCCGGAAGCACGCAACATCTGAAAACATCCATCTCCATCGTTGTGTTGGCGGCTGCGACCTTCCTCTTATGCCTACCCATCCTGCTCACCGTATACTGCTGTTTGCCGTCCCGGACCGGCCGGCTGGTGACGGACAATGCTCTGAAAACGGCGGGGAAGCCAGGCGACAACAAGCCGGTATATCTGATGACTCTAGCAATCCTAGTGGGGAGTGCCGCCTACCAAGCTGGCCTAGATCCGCCGGGTGGATCCTGGCAGAGTACAGGCGACGGGCACGACGCAGGCCACCCAGCAATGCATGACAACAGGAGGAACCGCTACCTCGCCTTCCTCTACGGCAACGCTACCTCTTTCGTGGCCTCCATCTATCTCATCGAGCTGCTGCTGTTCAGCAGGTCGTTCCCGAATTGCATCTGGTTGAAAAAGGCGATAGAACCCACGGTTGTGGCGCAGTATGTTGGATTCCTAGTGGCCTACGCAGCCGGATCAAGCAGGCACTGGAAGACGTCGGCGCACATCGGGACACTGGTCGCCGCCGTCCTGGCATATGTAACCGCCCATGTAGTACTGTCGGACTGCAGAAGGAAAAGCCGGAGAAAGTCCAGCGAAAATTCTCTTCAGCGGTGTGCTCAAGGTTAACCGCATTATCGGTGTTTGATGTAGCTTTGTTCTAGTACATTTTAGTACCTGCTCAGCTTTATGTACGCCTTCTTGCATTCTATTCTAGTTGGTGTGTAATCTGTAATTTTATGGAATATTGCTAAGGATCCATGGGGAGATTCAGGGAGCCTCTTCACTAGCCGTTTGGTATATGCTATGTAAGTTTCAATCTTTTCTAGTTTCTTTCAACCTGAGTGGTGCATGGCTGCACAGAGCCCGAGGAAGAACCATGATCCTGGCATGGATGGAGGAATTAAGACCTCCAGGCGACTTCCGCGTCCGATACCTGCACCATGATCAACGAGCAAAGGGGAGGAATGTGCAACATCCATAAAGTGGTCAACTGACAATAAAGAAGACTCCGAGACAAGTGGTAAAGCATGGGAGTTTGGCATATTGACAAAGGAAAACACATGCTCGTCAAAGATAACGTTCCTAGAAATATAGACACGATTAGACGGAACATGAAGACATTTGTATCCCTAATGAAGAGAAGAACTGTAGCCCAGAAAAACACACTTCTTCGACCGAAAATCAAGTTTGTGGTTTTTATAGGGTCGAAGGTGAGGCTAGCAAGCACACCCAAAGATCTTAAAAAAGGTGTATTCAGGTGGTTCATTCAGAAGTTTTTGGAGTGGAGTTTTCATATCATCCCAAGGACACCTTCAGTCATCGAGGAGACAAACCCTGAGAGTATAGCTTGATCCTGCTGGACCCAATGTTGGTGCGCCGGGTTAGGGACATGATGCATGTGACCGGCGTGAGGGGCAGCAATGTGAGGGCTCGGACATGGAACGGTGCCATCCACATATCCCATGAGTAGATGACTGCGAAGGAGCGGACCAACTTGTGCACGCCAGAACAGGTAATTCTCGTTGTGCATGGAACTTGCATGCTACTGGCTGGCAGCGTTGATGTAGAGCCATATGGTGAGGCAGCGTTGATGTAGAGCCATATGGTGAGGCCAGGGAAGCTGATGGAGGGGCTGTTCCATACGCTAGCATGAGTGGCGTTGTTGAGGGCGGTGTTCCAGAGTTTGTTCCAAACGCTGCTGCTCCATGCATCATCTGATATGGAAATCCTGGGTAGTAACCAGGGTAGTTAGAAGCCATGGGCGAGAAACCCATCGCGCCCATCACGGGTCCAAGGCCAGCGTGACCCAGGGAAGCTGCGATCCGGGCGGCGTCCGTGTAGATCAAGGACGAGGGCTACCCGGTCATCAGGTTGCTGAAGATTGGGGCCGACGCCGGAGGAACAACGGCGTCTGAGGCATCCGTGGTCGCGCTCATGCTCGCGCTCGGATTTGGCAGCGAGGCGGCCGGCAGCGGGGCGACCGGTAGCGAGGCAGACGAAGGCACGATCACGGACCCTGTGGACATCGGGGTAGAGGCCATTGACTGCGGCGGCGGCAGCGCAACACAGCTGCGGCGGCAGCGGAAGAGATGATCGGCGGTGGCCGACTAGGTTAGGAGCGATGCTCTGATACCATGAAAACGGAACGAGAAGAGATTTGCCGTCCCGACGTGCCTCGTCGGGTAGAGTTCGTTTCATATATATATAGTGTATAAAAACGTTTACAAATATGACCGTGTACGTATACAAACAGGTATACGTGATATAATCTAACATTGTACTCTTGAAGGGGTCCGGCGAAACCGCTTGATAAGAAAGTGTATCAGGTTGAAAGACATTATCTCAGGTTTCTTGGAAACTAGGGTACTAAGATTTCCGAGCTAATCTGATAGCGACGAATAAACAATTTTCCCGCTTTAAGTTCATATGAAACATCCCGGAGAGCTTCTTCACTAGCCCATTCAATTATGCTATGTAATATGTAATCTTCAGTATCATTACTAGAAAGGTTTGGTGGGTGAACCAAAGCATAGCCTAGTGGCTTCGACGGGCTGATGCATTCCAGCCTGCCCGAGTTCACTCGTAACCCGGTTTTTTTTTTCGAAATGGGGAACTCGTAACCAGGTGTCCTAGAATTATAAGGTTTCGCGGGGCATGGTGAGATGATGTGGACCTTCGCAAGAATCTGGTGGATAATAATAAATTAATTGATTGACAAACTGAGTTCTCCTAAGCCTATGAAAAGTATGCCAGTCATAATGTGTGAGCACAAGCATGCTTCCTTGAAAGGAGGCATAGTAGTAACAACATCCGGACTGCTTTATGAGTACGCAAGCTGAATTTGTAGTACACAACTAGGTGATCACCAGAACAAAATACATAGGTGAAAACTAACTAAATTTTACATGTGTATTTGATCTACTTTGATCATCATATAATTGGAAGAAATATGTTGATGTGACAATGATAAGGGGTAGCCCGATCTTCTCAGTAAGCAACGGTGGTGATGATGATCACGGGGTGATTGTAGCGGAGGTAACTTGATGAAGTGGATGATAACTTGTATGACGCAACAAGATCTCTCAATTGGTCTCTGTCGCCAATGCAACAGCTCTCAACCCTGCAAGATATTCGCAACTCCACACACTTGCGCACGTAGCCGCCGACCACGAAGCGGTAAGTTGCAACCTTCTAATTCCTAGTGGAACAGCAGATTACACAAAACTTTCAGATCTACACAATATCAAGCAATATGGTGTAGAGAATTCAATAGTTTTGCAGAGCAAACAACTAAGAACTAGGGTTTATCTTAAACGTGGTCTAGAAATACTTTGGGGGTGTCCTGGGCACTTATATAGGTGTTCGGGACGACCTCAGGTCGAAAAGATACAAAAATAACCGATCCAGAATAGATCTGGTCGAGACAGACTCGGAGACGGCCGGTCTGGGGGTCGGTCGACTGGGCCTGGGACCGGCCGGTCCGGCTTGGACCGGGCCTGGCGCCGGATGACAACCGGACGGGGCGTCCTGGCTTACTGGACTCGCCCCGGTTGGCACAGGTGGAGAATCCGGTTGAAACCGGATGGGTCCGGCGTGGGGGCCGGTCGGACCGACCCTGGGACCGGGTGACCCGGCGGCTCGGCCGGTTGACTGGTCCTGGCGCCGACTTGATCATCTCCTCCTCTCGCGCATGCCTCCCGCTCCTCCCTCGCGCGTCCATGGGATGTCTTCATGTCCAGCTCCATGTCCAGCTTCTTGTCCAACTGCTCCTCTCCTCCTCGTGCGACGCTTGGTTCCTCTTCATACCTGATCATACATAAGTAATACGACTTAGGCAGTATAAAGTTCTCATCGATCAAAGTATCACATAGGAACAAGTTCACCTGTTCCTTAAGTAGCTTCGCACGAGCTCGTGTCATTGGTCCAATCCTCACTTCATTGGACTTGAGCTTCACAGCAGCATTGTCTTCATCTTGTAATGACGGAGGTAGTAGTGTGGTAGGGATGTCCTCATCATCTCCCCCCCTTCAAAAGGCGTCGACCTCGACGCTCCAAGGTCTTCTCCGTCATACGGTGTCAAATCAGCGATATTGAAAGTATTACTGACACCAAACTCATCGGTTGGAAGATCTATCGAGTATGCATTGTCATTGATCTTGGCAAGCACTTTGTAAGGACCAGCACCACGAGGAAGCAACTTGGACTTCCGTAGCTTCGGAACCTATCCTTGCGAAATTGTACCCAAACCATATCACCAGGATTGAACAATATCTCCTTGCGCTTCTTGTTCATCCTTGCAGCATTGCTCTTGCCTTTCTTCTCTATCAACTCTTTAGTCTTCACATGAATCTTTCGCACAAAATCTGCCCCTCTTGGATGCCTCCATATTGACTCTCTCATGTATGGGTAGAGGCAACAAATCCAGCGGAGTAATGGGTTTGAAACCATACACCACCTCAAAAGGACACAGCTCTGTGGTAGAATGTACCGCCATGTTATAAGCAAACTCCACATGCGGCAAACACTCTTCCCACTCCTTCAGGTTCTTCTTGATCATGGATCTCAACAGTTGTGACAATGTTCTATTGACCACTTCAGTTTGGCCATCAGTTTGGGGATGACAAGTAGTACTGAACAGTAGCTTCGTCCCTAGCTTTCTCCATAGCGTCTTCCAGAAGTAACTCATAAAATTCACGTCACGATCAGAAACAATAGTCTTCGGGACTCCATGTAGACGTACAACCTCCCTGAAAAACAGGTTAGCAATATGCGACACATCGTCGCTCTTGTGGTAGGCAATAACGTGTGACATTTTAGAAAATCTGTCCACTACCACAAATATAGAATCATGGCCTCTCTTAGTTCGCGGCAAACCCAACACAAAATCCATACTTATGTCCTCCCATGGTGTAGTAGGTGCCGGTAAAGGAGTATACAAACTGTGAGGCTTCATCTTGGACTTAGACTTGTTGCAAATAATGCACCTCTTCACATACCTATCCACATCCCGCCTCATCTGTGGACAACCCAGAAATATGACCTTATCTTTGCAAAATGTGCACTTTTCAAGATTACCATAGAGTTTATTATCACGCAACACTTGCAAAACATGTCGAATATGTATAGTATGATCTGATTCATTGCGGCTGTAGATTAATATATCATCAAAGTACACAACCACAAACTTGCCAATAAATTCACGCAAAACATGGTTCATCAGTCTCATGAAAGTGCTAGGTGCATTAGTCAAACCAAAAGGAATTACTAACCACTCATATAAACCAAATTTTGTTTTAAAGGTTGTTTTCCATTCATCCCCTTCTTTCATCCTAATCTGATGATAACCACTACGCAAATCAATTTTAGAGAACAGAGCAGCACCACTCAATTCATCTAGCATATCCTCTAAACGGGGAATATGGTGACGATATCGAATAGTAATGTTGTTTATAGCTCTACAATCTACGCACATACGCCATGTACCATCTTTCTTAGGAACTAGAATAACAGGAACAACACAAGGACTAAGGCTTATGCGGATATAACCTTTGTCAAGTAGCGCTTATACTTGCTTCTGTATCTCCTTCGTTTCTTCGGGGTTTGTTCTATATGGTGCCCGATTGGGTAGCGAAGCTCCGGGAATCAAGTCAATTTGATGCTCAATACCTCGCAATGGTGGTAGTCCTGCGGGTACCTGATGACCCACAAGTATAGGGGGTGTATCGTAGTACGTTCGATAAATAAGAGTGTCGAACCCAACGAGGAGCAGCGGTGGAGATGGCGGTGATGATGATGAAGATGATGGTGATGATGGTGGAGATGATGTCTAGCTCGATGACGGTGACGACGGCGTCGATTTCCCCCTCCGGGAGGGAATTTCCCCGGCGGATTTCATCCTGCCGGAGAGCTCTTTTCTCTCTGGTGTTTTCCGCCCCGCAGAGGCGGTTGTGTCTCTTCGCGACTATCCTCTGGAGCTTAGGTTTTCGGGATGAAGAAGTACGCGAAGGAGAGGAGGCCAGAGGGGGCTGTGGGCCCCCTCCCCACATGGCGGCGCGGCCAGGGCAGGGCCCGCGCTGGCCTATGAGGGGGCCCATGGCGGCCCTCCTCGGCTCCTCCTTTTGGCTACCTCCGTCTTCTGGAAAAATAGGATTTTCAGTATAATTCCCGTCAATTGTTGATCTTCCGAAATATTGCATTCTGACGGTGCTTTTTCCAGCAGAATCCTGACTCCGGTGTGCGATTCTCCAATAATCATGAAACATGCAAAATAGATGAAATAACATAAGTATCGTCCCTAAATATGAAATATATCAATGAATAACAGTAAATTATGATATAAAATAGTGATGCAAAATGGACGTATCAGTACCTCATCCGGAAACACGTCACCAAATTCCCGCAAAACATGAGAAACACCAAGAGGAAGAGGGCTCATGTCGTTAGAAACCAAAACCGTACCCCTATACAAAAGCACAAGAGGCATGGCCGAAGGATCCTCACTAAATTCTCTCATGTCTTCTTTGGTGGCTAATGAGACTAAGGAATTCACTCTCTCACTTTTCGTTATATCACTCACGACATTACAATTCTCTCGCTTATCTAAATAAGCATCCTCCAAGTTTACTTCAACTTTCTGACGAGATTCATTGACAATTTGCTGTGGTGACATAGGCTGTAAGTTGATTTTCTTGCCCTTGAACTCCATGTGATATGTATTGGCACGGCCATTGTGTTGCACAGAACGGTCATAGAGCCAAGGCCGACCCAATAGTAGGTGACACACCATCATAGGAAGCACATCAAAATCAATGGAATCCTTATACGGTCCAATAGCAAATTCAACACGCACCATGTGGTTTACCTTCATCTCACCATTGTCGCTCAACCACTGAATAGAATGGATGCTGGTGCGGTAGATACTTCAACTTTAGCTTGGTACACAACTCCTTGCTTGCTAAATTGCGGCAACTCCCGCCATCAATAATGACCTTGCAAGCCTTGTCAGGACCAACTAAAGCCTTTGTTCGGAACAAATTGCAGCGCTGAGTAGATTCACTAGGCAACACATTAAGAGCACGTTGCGACACAACAATAGTGCGAGCATCAGGCGGTTATGCATCTTCACCATCAGTGTCATAGTCATCATCCTCTGGAGCATTTGGATCAACATCATCTCCAGTCTCATACTCATTGTCCTCATTGATAATCATGACTTTGCGGTTAGGACAATCTCTCTTGAAGTGACCTTTACCACCACATGTATGACAAGCCATATCACGATTGCGCACAGTAGACATGTTAGAGCCACTCGTACTTGCAGCAGATTCGGACTTCTTTGCGTTAGACACATTGGAGACCGGCTTGCTAGACGGAGTAGAGGAAGGTGCGGAGTGCGTCGATGGCACCGGCACCGTAGGTGGGGGCGCACGAGGCGTGAAGCGCCCAGCTCCTGAAGCTCAACCTCTAACCTTTGCTTCGTCAGCCAACTGTGATCCAACCTCTCTTGCATGATGTAGCAACTCATTCATAGTGGTGTAACTGTAATGACGAACAATGCCTTTGATATCATACTTCAAACCATTGAGAAAACGAGTCATTGTCATCTCAAGGGATTCTTTGACACGACCACGCTGCATGAGCATCTCCATCTCCATGTAGTATTCATCAACAGTCTTCACACCTTGTCTCAATAGGGTCAACTTATCAAATATATTGCGCAAATAATTTGTGGGCACACAACGCTTGGTCATTGCCGCCTTCATAGCACGCCATGTGATAATAGGCGGTTCACCATCTTCTTCGCGAGAACTAACATATCGAGCCCACCAACGCAATGCATAGCCATCAAATTCGGAAGAAGCAAGCTTGATCTTTCTATCTTCAGTGTAATTATGTAAACGCCATAGCTTCTCAATTTTCAGCTCCCAAGTGAGGTATTCTTCAACATCAGCACCTCCTTCAAACTTGGGTATGGAGAACTTGGGCTTACCCAATCCATCTTCCTCAAACCCACGACCTGGACGTCGGAGTTCAGCAAAACCACGAGGGCGATTACCACGTGGCGCACCACGAGCATTGTGAGCGTCATCTTGAAGCTCATGATCTTCTTCATCTTCTTGTTGCTTTTGTTCAGTCAAATTCTCAACAGCTAGTCGCAAATCGACAAGACTGCACTGGATATCCGTCATTTGATCTCACATTGTGGTGACGGTTGCATTACTAGCATCTAGTTTTTGGGAGATCCCTTGGACCGTTCCCCTAAGCTCATCATCCTGAGCGCGGAATTCACGTCGCATCTCATTACGAAGAGCCTCATACTCCCTCCATGTCATCAAATCCGCGGAGTTCTTGTTCTCCTGGTTAACAATTTTGTCATCACTAGCAGACATGGTTAGTAGGTTAGTGCACTAAATCAAAAATATATGGTGGTACTCTCACAACTCACTCACAACTGATAAGAAAAGGAAATCTTACCGCTCCAAAGTGAATTAGTATTGCTTACCACTTGTAGTGAGAACTAGTGCACAAATGTAGCGAAGCGAATATCAAGGGTATAAGAACAATCACACGGCAAAGCAGGGTATATGTGGGGCTGTAGGTGGGCTACCTATTTGCACCAATTACAAGCTCTAGCGCTGACCGTAGACAACCAAAGATACTCACACAAGCGATAAATGTGGCAATGCAACTATATGGGTGAAAGGTTACAATGCACTAGAGAGACGCTAGCAAAGCTCAACGAGACAGGCACAAGATTGCTCAACTACAGGTGCAGTAAAGTAAACTTAGGCCTTCACTTGATTCTTCTAGCACTTCACTTTTCTTTTGGGATTTTTCTCTTTGTATAACACGTAGCTATGTAGCTCTTTTTTTTGCTTCTTTTCAATTTTCTGTTTTTATTTTTATTTTTATGACACAACTCTTTGATAACACGGCCAACAAAATATGCAAAGCACCAAAACCCTAATGAGCAGCCTGTCGAGCGGTAAAACTAGTCTCTTCTAGGAAAGTTCCTAGTCACTTATATCGAAAGGCTGTGGCTATGGTTTGGACAAACACACTGTATGCTATGTGGACTCGGAGTAACAAAAACTGAAACTAGAGAATAGTAGAGACACAAACCCTAACAACTCGATGGAAGAAAAAGATATGCAAAAACAACTACGAAAAGCAACTAAAACTTGAAATTAGTGCAACCTAAGGCTATGGCAAACCCTAACCCTATTTTTTTTTTTGGCTTTTTCTGGATAGGAAACACTCACAACTCAACAATGGGGTGGATTGTGGATGGCTTACCGAGGAAACCCGAGAATCTGATACCAAGATGATAAGGGGTAGCCCGATCTTCTCAGTAAGCAACGGTGGTGATGATGATCACGGGGTGATTGCAGTGGAGGTAACTTGATGAAGTGGATGATAACTTGTATGACGCAACGAGATCTCTCGATTGGTCCCTGTCGCCAATGCAACAGCTCTCAACCCTGCAAGATATTCGCAACTCCACACACTTGCGCACGTAGCCGCCGACCACGAAGCAGTAAGTTGCAACCTTCTAATTCCCAGTGGAACAGCAGATTACACAAGAATTTAAGATCTACACAATATCAAGCAATATGGTGTAGGGAATTCAATAGTTTTTCAGAGCAAACAACTATTAGGGTTTATCTTAAACATGGTCTAAAAATACTTTGGGGGCGTCCTGGGCACTTATATAGGCGTTTGGAATGACCTCAGGTCTAAAAGATACAAAAATAACCGACCCAGAATAGATCTGGTCGAGACAGACTCGGGCACGGCCGGTCTGGGGGCCGGTCGACCGGGCCTGGGACCGGCCGGTCCGGTTTGGATCGGGCCTGGCGCCGGATGACAACCGGACGGGGCATCCTGGCTTACTGGACTCGCCCCGGTTGGCACAGGTGGAGAATCCGGTTGAAACCGGATGGGTCCGACGTGGGGGCCGGTCGGACCGACCCTGGGACCGGGTGACCCGGCGGCTCGGTCGGTTGACCGGTCCTGGTGCCGACTTGATCATCTCCTCCTCTCGCGCATGCCTCCCGCTCCTCCCTCGCGCGTCCATGGGATGTCTTCATGTCCAGCTCCATGTCCAGCTTCTTGTCCAGCTGCTCCTCTCCTCCTCGTGCGACGCTTGGTTCCTCTTCATACCTGATCATACATAAGTAATACGACTTAGGCAGTATAAAGTTCTCATCAATCAAAGTATCACATAGGAAGCAGCATTGTCTTCATCTTGCAATGACGGAGGTAGTAGTGTGGTAGGGATGTCCTCATCAGACAATCTGGGTCAATATCTCCATAATGCTCAAGTATTCATCGCGGCATTTCACTGCTCAGTGTCTATATAATCTGGGGTTTAATATCCTTGCGATAAATTTGTAGGTATGGTGTGATGCCATGATCCGATTGGTTAACAACACAAAGCACCAGTATTTCATGGAAAAACAACCGAATAGCCTGTTTGACGTCGCTAGAAAGCTGAGAATACGAACCGTTATTGTCGAGAACATAGAAGGTCGTGACAAATATTGCAAGGACCTCCTTTATGGGCCTCTTGGTGAGAATAGGATGACCTCCTTTATGGGTCTATGTGCTAAAAAAAATCCCATAGTTTATCAATGAGTGAGAAAAAATTATGGAAAATCCTTAATTGGAATATCAGAGGTATAAATGCAGAGGAAAAATGGCTGGCCTTGGCAAATAAAATTGTTGAAAGTGGATGTGGCATTATCTGTTTACATGAAAACAAAAGGCAAACCTTTGACTTGGATTTCATTAAAAAATTCTGTTCTAGAAAATTCAACAAATTTGAGTACTTGCCTTCTGTGGGTGCCTCTGGAGGAATTATTACCATTTGGAATAGTAATATCTTTGAAGGGGAAATTAGGTTTACTAATGAGTTCTCTCTGTCTATTAAATTCACATGCAAAAGCTCTCTGGATTCTTGGATTCTCACAAACATTTATGGTCCTTGTCAAGGTGAAAGGAAAGCAAGGTTTATTGAATGGTTTGCAAATATTAATATGCCAGATGATACTGATTGGTTAATTGTGGGGGATTTTAACTTCATCAGATCTCCTTCTGATAGAAATAAACCAGGGGGGACACAAATAGTATGTTGTTGTTTAATGAAGCCATCAACAACTTGGGTGTCATTGAGCTTCCACTAAAAGGAAGAAAATTCACTTGGAGCAATATGCAAAGTAACCCTCTCTTGGAAAAGTTAGACTGGTTCTTCACCTCTGCTTCATGGACTCTCTCTTACCCAAATTCAATGGTTTATTCTCTTGTGAAACCAATTTCTGACCACATTCCTTGTGTTATTTCTATTGACACGAAAATTCCAAGATCAAATATCTTCAGATTTGAAAACTATTGGCTTCAGCACAGTGAGTTTATGCAAATTGTGCAAAATGCTTGAACAGTGCTAAAAAGGTCAATGCAAAGTTGAAAAATTTGAGAAGGGCCATTAAGTTGTGGTCTAAAAATCTCCCATGCCTGAAGAATCTGATAAAGAGTGTTAATGATGTGATTGAGTTACTTGATATTTTTGAAGAAATGAGAAGCTTGTTTGTAGAGGAAAACTGTCTGAGAGACCTGTTGAAATCACATGTACTCACTATGCTAAAAAATCAGAATATCTACTGGAAACAAAGAGGGAAGACTAAATGGGTCAAACTGGGGGATGAAAACACAAAATTCTTCCACACAAGGGCAACAATTAATTTCAGACACAACAAGATTGATGTTCTGCAAAATGAAGATCTAGCTGATATCACTGATCATGATGGAAAGGCAGACATTCTCTGGAAAGCTTTTAAAGAAAGGATGGGAACTTCTAGTAATTCCTCTATGAATTTTAATCTGGAAGAACTTTGTGATCCAATCTCTAGTGACATGAGAAATGCTCTGGAAAGTCCTTTTGAGAGGAAAGAGGTGGAAGACATTGTAAAAAAGCTACCAAATGACAAATCTCCAGGCCTAGCTGGTTTTAACAATGAATTCATCAAGAGCTGTTGGCCCATTATTGGGGATGACATTTTCTCTTTGGTTACTGATTTTTATAATGGAGAAGTGGAACTTGAAAGTATCAATACTTATTTCATCACTCTTCTTGTCAAGACAGAGACTCCTTTAAATGCTGGTGATTTTAGACCAATTTCCCTGCTTAATTCAGTACTCAAAATAATCACCAAGATCTTGGCAAACAGACTTCAAAGAATTATTCTAAAGATTGTGCACAAAAACCAATATGGTTTCCTAAAGAAAAGATCTATTCAAGATTGTCTAGGGTGGGCTTTTGAATATTTATATCAATGTCATAAATCCAAAGAAGAAATTCTTATTCTCAAATTGGACTTTGCCAAAGCTTTTGACACTATTGAGCATTCATCCATCATTGATATTCTTAAAGCAAAAGGTTTAAGGGATAAGTGGATAAAGTGGATGCAGCTAATCCTTAGCTCTGGTTCTTCAGCTGTTTTGCTAAATGGTGTGCCTGGGAAAAAATTCTATTGCAAAAGAGGTGTAAGGCAAGGTGATCCTTTATCGCCTTTGCTATTTGTTCTTGCTGCTAACCTACTTCAGTCAATTCTGAACAGAGCTCTTGCACTTGGTCTTGTCTCTCTGCCAATTGCATGTCCCTCTTGCCCAGATTTTCCTGTGATTCAGTATGCTGATGATACTCTGGTAATTTGGCAAGCTGATGCATCCCAATTATGTTTCTTAAAAGCTCTGTTACAATCCTTTGCCTCCTCAACTGGGTTGAATGTAAACTACAGTAAGTCTAACATGATGCCAATCAATGTCAGTGAGCACATATTACAACATTTTGCTCTCACTCTGAATTGTCAGACTGGAAACCTGCCTTTCACATATCTTGGTTTACCACTTGGACTCACTAAACCTTCCATTGAACATTTCTTACCAATGGTTCAGAGAGTACAAAGAAGATTATGTGGAATTGCCAACTTCTTGAATTATGGAGGAAAATTTTTGATGGTTAAATCAGTGCTGGCATCTCTGCCTATTTTTTTCATGTGTTGTCTGGATATCTATCCCAGTTACAATAAAGGAACAGGTCCAGAAATATATGAGACATTGCTTATGGAAGAAAAAGACTGATGATGTTCAAGCTAGAGGCTCTGCTCTGGTTGCTTGGAAAAAAATCTGCAGGCCAAAACAACAAGGAGGGCTTGGTGTATTAAATCTTGATCTTCAAAATAAGGTCTTACTCCTTAAAAATGTTCACAAGCTTTTTAACAGAGAAGACATTCCCTGGGTTAACCTAATTTGGAACACATATTATGCTTCTGGAGCTATCCCTGGTCAGAGATTAGTTGGTTCCTTCTGGTGGAAAACTCATTTGAAACTTCTGGATAGTTACAAGGCTTTGGCTAAATGTAACATTGGTGATGGGAAGACTGTGTTATTCTGGGGGGGATTTTTGGAATGACCAATTTTGCACCAAAAAATTCCTCATCTAATCACATTTGCAAAAAAAACCAATATCTCTGTTATGAGGCCATTCTTACTGAATACACAGAGGACCTCTTTAACCTTCCCCTGTCACAAGAAGCTTTTGAAGAATTTAATGATTTGGAGATCACTTGTCAGAATGCTATGGAAAAATTGATTCTAGGTGGAAAGGATAACTAGACCTATATTTGGGGAAATTCTGAATTCTCTTCACAAAAAGCATACAAAGCACTAATTGGGTTTCAGCCAGCAGTACCTCTCTTCTCAGGGATTTGGAAATCTTCTTGTCAAGCAAAGCACAAATTCTTCTTCTGGCTACTACTCAATGATAGACTTAACACTACAAATCTGCTGGGAAGGAAGAGAAGATTTTGCCATCTTATAACTGTGCCACTTTGGTATGTAACAGTGAAGAAACTCTTCAACACCTTTTCTGGACATGTCCTTTTGCAGAAGAATGTTGGAACTATATCTGCCCCATGAGACAAAGAAATTGGTCTGTAAATGAAGCTTTCCAAGATTTAAAGGATAAATTAAAACTGCCTTTCTCAATGAAAATTATCATTCTAGCTTCCTGGGCTATTTGGATGACAAGAAACAACAAAATCTTCGAAGGACAGAGACCAAGTTTTCAAGGTTGGAAAGCCATTTACATGGAAGAGCTGAAATTGCTATCTTTTAGGATGAAAAAGAAACACAAAACTCTCTATGATAGTTGGCTAGCCTCGGTTGTATAATTCTTTTATGTTTCTTTTCCTCTTTATTTTGTAAATATGCTCGTACAGTTTGATTTTATATATATAAAAAAATTGCAGTGGGAGTCTTTCCCACTGTTTTACCTCAAAAAAAAAATATTGCAAGGACGACCCTTCTGATGGCAACCATAAGAAGAAAGTACACAAATATTTCGACTAAACAAGATCTAAAGGACCATACCTAGAAAGATTTATCATTCCATCACTATCACTTTTAATTGTTTGTCCAACGGCTGCCGAGGTTAGACTGGCGGCGGCTCCGCGGCATATGCCAGACTATATTATCCGTGGGCGCCTAACATGGGCTGATGAGCTAGGCATGGAAGATGACCTAACAAGTCCAAGTCAGGGGGCAAGAAAGTTCATATCCGGCCCTTAATTAACCCACGTACGCAGCCCATAGTCTTGATCGCCCGACGCAGCATCCATGTTGCTCATTAATTAAGTTGCTAGACGCTATAAAGAGCAAGTGAGCAGCATACTACAGAGAGCATTCTGCGAGTGCAGAGGTGAGGTGCAGAGGAGGTAGCTTTGCTTAAAACGTCTGGAAACAACGATGAAGAGTAGCACTGTCATGGTGATCGTACTTCTCCAGACCGTTCTGGTCATGGGAATCCTAGCGGAGGTGAATGGTACGTTATCTAACGCTTGTTGCCAGTGCCACTATCTGATTGCCTTCTTGTTTCCTAAGCGTTGGCTTTGTGTGATTGACCGATGTGACAAACGCGTGTAGCCCAGGGGTACTTCCCGAAGTGCTGCAACAACTGCAGGTCCTTCTCGGGGGCCATGTTCTGTGACGACGTGATGTACAAGTGCCCTCCGACCTGTGCGTGGTGCCGCGCGGTGCAGGTGCGCCCTGTCAAGACGTTTAGGTGCGCCGACGGGAGAACTGCCGACGGCAGCTGCCATCCGTGCAAGAATCACTGATCAAGATATGCTACGTGTGCAAGAATCACTGATCAAGATATGCTACGTCGTGCTTGTGCAAATGGTACACTCGTGTCTGTCGATGCTGTTGCTGTCGAGAAATAAAGGTCGTTGCCTGCCGATCAGCTATCCCTTGGTGCATGTACCTAGTGCATCCATGAAGAAACGCATGTGTTTATTGTACGTCTCTTCTTAAAACCACAAAATGTTCCATTGCCCAATGCTCTGCTATCAGAACCCAATATTTTCAGACACGAAAGGGGTTACGCCAAGGCGATCCGCTATCACCAATGTTATTCAACATTGTAGCAGATATGCTGGCAATACTCATAGAGCGTGCCAAGGTCACGATGGTCAAATTGAAGGTGTGATCCCACATTTGGTTGATGGGGGTTTATCTATCCTTCAATATGCCGATGACACAATTCTTTTTATGGATCATAATCTCGAAAAAGCTCGTAATCTCAAATTAATTTTAGCAGCCTTCGAGCAATTGTCGGGATTGAAAATTAATTTCCATAAGAGTGAATTGTTCTGTTTCGGTGAAGCCCAAAACGATATGACTCGAGTACACCGAGTTGTTTGGTTGTGGGCAGGGCCATTTCCCTATTCGGTATTTGGGTATCCCGATTCACTATCGGAGACTTACCCTTGCTGAATGGAAGATTGTGGAAGAAAGATTACGAAACGCCTTAGTAGTTGGAAAGGCAAATTGCTGTCCATAGGAGGAAGATTGGTACTCATTAACTCGGTACTAACAAATATGGTACTGTATATGTTATCATTCTTCCTCCTGCCGAAAGGAATTCTGCATAAACTCGATTATTATCGATCCAGATTCTTTTGGCAAGGGGACAGCGAGAAAAAGAAATATCGATTGGTTAAATGGAGTATAGTGTGTAGTCCCAAAGATCAGGGCGGACTTGGAATTCATGACCTGGAGGTTAAGAATTCTGCTCGCTAGGTAAATGGCTTTTTAAGCTTCTTACCGAGAACGGGACTTGGCAAACTATTCTCCGGAGAAAGTATATTGGCTCGAAGACGCTCTCCCAAGTGGTTTGGAAACCCGGGGACTCTCACTTCGGGCTGGTCTCATGGCAACGAAAAATATTTTCTTTCGTCATGGTACTTTTTCTATTAAGAATGGAGCACAGATACGTTTCTGGGAAGATGTTTGGTTGGACAATGCTTCCCTGAGTGAACAATATCCTGCTTTGTATAGTATTGTTCGTCGCAAAGGTGATACCATTGCTACCGTCATGGCTACCTCACCCCCGAATGTGACGTTCAGACGGGTTTTACTTGGACAAAGGCTAACAGCATGGAATGCTCTAGTTCAGCGGTTGGGTGATATTCATTTATCACCTGAACCGGATGAATTTAGATGGAATCTCCATGTAGATGGCTCTTTTTCAGTTAAATCTTTATACAATGCAATCCTCCATTCTGATTTACCAGTTGATAACAATAAGAAAATTTGGAAGATGAAGATACCATTAAAAATCAAGATTTTTGGATGGTACCTTCGTCGAGGAGTTATTCTTACTAAAGATAATCTTGTTAAGCGGAATTGGCACGGAAATTCACGGTGTGTTTTCTGTCATCATGACGAAACCATCAAACACCTTTTCTTCCAGTGCAGTTTTGCGAAATCTATATGGTCAGTCATCCAAGTAGCGTCTACCCTGTATCCCCCGACTAGTGTGGCAAATGTCTTTGGCAATTGGTGTCGTGGTATCGTCACGGCATATGCCATAGGGTGGCTAATCGAAGGGGCTCCTGAGAGATCTCACGGCGGTATCCGGAAGCGGGTATGGGCACGAGCGACACGGCGACGTACCCAGGTTCGAGGCCCTCCGGTGGAGGTAAAACCTCTACTCCTGCTATGAGTGTATATGGTAATCAAACAGTACAAAGGTGCTCCTAGAGCTGTGTCCGGCTTGCCCTGGGAGGCTAAGGGAGATGAAGGTCTCTCTCACAGGGCAGCGGTGTAGGTAGGTGAAAGCAATAAGTGATCGATCGTCCCCGCACGAGAGGGGGTAGTGCGGCTTATATAGGCACCGGCACTTTACATATAAGACCCTATAGTCTACTGGCCGGCTTGGCCGGCTTCGGCTTCCGCTCCTTCCCGAGGTGGTGACGTCAGGAGCCGTTGAGGCGTCATGGCCTGTCCCATCCGGCTGCCACGGTCAGCGGTATGGAGAGGAAGCGTCTCTGTCGCCGTCAGCCACTGTAGCCCGTACGGCGCGTCGTAAGCCATGATGGCCTGTCCGGCGCGTGGCACTATTGCTCCACAGTGCCCCGCGCTTTACGGAAGATGAAGTCGGCGTGGACTTTGGGAACCCGGATCACCAACCCGGTTCCTTCCAAGTGCAAGACTCGCCAGCCCTCGAGTCGGTCCGAGGTACTGCACCCCCGCCGGATATGGCTTGTAGAAGCCGGCCCAGCCTACAGCATTGGCGGCCGTAGCCAGGCCGACTAGGACCTAGAGCCAGCCGGCTTCCGGACCAGCCGGCCACGGCGCCAGCCCGGCTGCTCCTCGGCCCGGCCTTGCCGCGAGCCGGCCGCTGGCCAGCCGGCTGCTCCGCGTCCATTGCCCTACCCGGGTCTTCCCCCGACATTAGCCCCCGAAGCCGGCAAGGTCCTGCGTTTAGAAGGACCTAGGCAGGTTTTCCCGGCTTCTTGAATATAATTGACGGCACTTGGAGGGGCCGACCGAGAATTTTCATTCAGCCGGCCGCGCCCTCGTCCGGCTCGTTCCTCGCCGGCTGCTCCCAGCCGGCCGCTTTTACACTTGTATAGTTTTTGCTTTCTCGCAAGATTTGATGGCGCCTCCGCCTTGCCGAAGAGTTTTGGTTCGAGTGGAGCTTTTTGTCCGGCTCCGGCTTGCCGCGCGCCGGGTCTCCGCCGCCTCGGGTCCCGCGCCCGACTTGACCGGTCCGACGCCCGGCCCGGCTGTCGGTTCGTCCGGTCACATCAATGTTCCTCCGGATCCGGTGCGGTTGTGGGCGACGTGGTGTGGCGGTTTCTGGTAACGGTAGCGGTCGTGGGAGGAGTTACGGCGCAGTAAATCCGGAGACGTGGCCCACGTCGGCCACTTGGAGGCCAACCGCCCGCGCCTGAGGGCTTTAAAAGCCGCGGGGGGGGGCATCGAGGCGGTACTTGGCCCTTTCTTCCTCCTCGCGCTCCTGCCTCGCAACCTCTCCCCGCTCGAGCTCTTCGCTGCTCCGGTGCGATTTCTTCTTCCGCTCCCCTGGCGAACCTCGGCGAGCAGCTGCCCCGTCGATCCTCCGCCGTGCCGTCGCCGCAAACCCGTCAACCCGGCGCCACGGGGCCACGCGCATCGATGGCGCGCCCTTCTCCGCCGCGGTCTCCTCCGGCGAGGAGCGGTTCTTCTTCGCCCTTCCGTCTCTCCTGGACCTCTTCTTCTTCTTCGTCTTCGATGGCCCAGCCGAGTGGCTCTTGGAAAGGATCCTACATGCGGGAGGACGACATCGCCCGGCTGGTGCGCCTCCGCCGCATCCCGGCGGGGGTGATTACGAGGGCGCCGGGCGCGGAGATGGAGCCTCGGCCGGAGCCCGGCGAACGCGTGGTCTTCGGCGCGCACCTCGACCGCGGATTGGGCCTGCCGGCTTCCAATTTCTTCCGCCGCTTCCTCGACCATTTCGGCCTGCAGCCGCACCACTTGCCGGCCAACGCCATGATCCTCCTCAGCTGCTACGTGGCCTTCATGGAAGGCTACGCCGGCTTGTGGCCGGACGTGGAGTTTTGGAGCCGGCTCTTCTACCTCAAGGAGCAAACGACCGAAGGCCGCCTGAGGATCTGCGGCGCCGCCTCCATCTATCCCCGCACGGGTACGCATTTCCCGAAGATTCCGACTGTCGATTCTGTAAAGAATTGGCAGATGTCTTTTTTCTATGTGCGGAATGCGAGCCCGGCCTTCGACCGGCTCAACCTGCCGGAATACAACCCGGCTCCGCCGCCGGCCGGATCAACCGGGGCTGCAACGCCAAGTCCTCGGACCCGGACGCGGAGGTGAACCTCTTGAGTGACTTCCCGAGTGAGTGCGTCACGAGCGGCCGGCTTAGTGCCGAGGACCTCCTCTCGCACCTACATCTCGCGCCGGGTCATACCGCTCCGCGGGCGCGTCCACAAGATTGGCCATATGTCCGGCCGGCTCGACCCGACCCGGACGTCGAAGGCGGAGCTTTCCCAGCCTGCAGGTGGCTCACCGGGTGAACAACATCACCAAGGCCAACATGCCCGACAGCCTGGGATTGGGGGCTGCCGCCCTACGACCGGAAGCATCCGCCCGAACCGGTAAGTTTAACGTTTTTGCCGTCTTCCGGCTTGCGGCTGCGTGGCCGACTTGATATTTATCTTGTTGCTTTCAGCTTTTCACCCGCCAAGGCATCGAGGATGGCGACTGGGCGACGAAGGTCTGGACGCCGGATCACGTCGACCCGGCTGACCCAGCCGGCGACCAAGCCGGCGACGACGATCTGCCGGAGGTGCAGGATCAGGGCGGCCAGGGGTAACACAACCCGCCGCCCTCGCCGGAGCACGAGCAGGAGCAGGAGCAGCCGCAGGCGGAGCCGGCCGAATCCGGCACGGGGCCCATCCCAGCGGTGCCTCTGCGCGCGGTGCCGCCTGCGGGCACGGCGACCTCCAAGCCGAAGGGGAAGAAGCGGGCCGGCAGCCGGGTCTACGGCTGCCACGGAGGCGAGAGTCAAGAAGCAGCCGCCGGCCGGCGCCCAAGAAGGTCCCGGAGAAAGCCGGGTGAGTTCTTTTTCCTCTGTTGTTTGATTCCTTTTCTTTCCTTCCTCTTCGTACTTATCTTTTCTTGCTTGTTTGGCTAGGGCTGCGATCAAATTCACCCAGGGAGGCGGCTCTAGGCAAGCTCCTCCCGTCGCGTCGCCGCTTCCGCGGCAGAGAAGGGAGCCGACCCCGCAACCTTCGGCGCGCGCGCGCACGCCGCCGGCCGCCAACGTGCCGCCCGCGGGCACGCCGCCTTCTCGCGGGGGCGTCTTCTTCAGCCCGCGCCTTCTAAGGCGCCCGGCGGTGGAGACCGGGGCCGGCCGGCGCGCCGGCCGACCATAGACGACATGTTCCCGCGCCGCGCCCCGTTTGTGGAGCGCACGGCCGGAGCCGGAGCCGGAGCCGGCGCCGGCGGGGCTGCGCCGCCCGCGACCGGAGTCGGCGGGCCCGCGCCCAACGTCGTGGTGCCGGAGAGCGCCCGGAAGGGACGGCTCCCACCGGGCCGACCGCTTCAACCGCGCCGCCTCCATCTTCGGAGCCGACGAGGAGGGAGCCGACCGGGAAGGAGCCGGCGAGGGAGGAGCCGCGCGCGCTCGAAGGACGCCGACTCCCGGCGCCGGTGAGGACAGAGGGTCCAGCCGGGCCCGTCCGAAGGCCTCCATGTGGCTAAGGGCGCCCGGCCGGTGGCTGTGCCGTCCGCCTCCGACTCCGCCTTCGGCTCGGCCGGGACTATGGAGAAGGCATGGCATCGGGCGAACTCCTCGCGAGATTATCAGCCGGGAGGGGCAGCCCGGCAAGGCGCCCATGAAGATGCTTTTCTCCGGCTACCGCGCCAGCCCTCAAGACCAAGGCCGCCGAGACCCTTGCCCAGCTGGCGACGCTGGAGGATGCCGAGAAGGTGTGTTTTCTTTTCTTTTGCAATTTTGTTGTTATCCTGGTAGCCCTCCGAGACGTGGGCCGACTGATTGGAGCCGGTCCGGGTTTCGTCTAAGCAACTGATTTTTCCAGACGGTAGAGGAGCGGCGCACCTTCCTGTACAACCAGGTGGTGACCAGCTACCACAAGGCCAAGATCGAGCGAGCCGGCTTGGCTCGCGAACTGGAGGCTGTCAAGGGTGAGGCCTTCTTTCCTTTGACTTGCTTTTTCTGTTGAGTTTCTTTTCTTTTACTGACGGCTTCATTTTTGCCGGCTTGCAGCTGAGGCCGCCCGGATCCCACAGCTGGAGTCGGACCTCCGAGTTGCCCGCGCTCAATGCGTCACGAGCGAGGAGGCGAACCGGGCTGCTGCCGCCAAGCTGAAGGTGGCCGACGGGGAGCTGAAGCGGCTGCGCCAGCTTGAGGCTAACCACCTCAAGGAGCTTGCCGCCCTTAAAAAGGACGGGGAGGAGAAGCTGACGGAGCTGAGCAGGCGGCTGGACGAGGTGGAGAAGCAGCGGCTTGCGCTTCACGAAGAGGTGACCACCAAGTCCAACGAGCTATCGGCCACCGCCAAGCGGTGGTTGGAGGAACTTAGCGCGCTCGACCGCGGCTTGGCGGGTGAGTCCTTAGTCTTATGCCTTCCCCTTTGCCGGCTTTCGGCCGTCGGCTGCCGGCTTAGGTTGGCGGCCGGCGGCAGAAACTTGATTTTTTCGATATCTCCATCTTCAGGCTGGGGGCAGTCGGTTCTTGCCGGCTGCCGCCAGGCTTTCTTTCTTTTTTACTTCGAAGTCTCCATCTTCGGGCTGGGGGCAGTCGGTTCTCGCCGGCTGCCGCCAGGCTTACTTTGGAACTTCGGAATCTCCATCTTCGGGCTGGGGGCAGTCGGTTCTCGCCGGCTGCCGCCAGGCTTACTTTAGGACTTCGAAAATTTGCATTTTTCAGCTTATTTCGGTTTTGACAGCTCCTGACATGCTTTTCTTCTTTGCAGCGTCCTTCCCTGAGGCGCAGGATCAGGCGTTAGCGGCTGTTGGCAGTGGCGCGGGAGGAGCGCCGGCAGGCCACCGGGGAGCAGAGCTCCGACTCGCTTCACCATGGACGACTATCCGACGTCCATCGCCGCCCGCGTGGAGCCGGTCACCAAGCTTGGCCGGGAGCTGCGGAAGGCGGCGGAGGAGCTGATCCGGCTTCTTTGGCCGACGGAGACGCTGCCACAAGACCTCTCCAACCTCATCTCCCGGCTGGAGAGGGCTCCCGACCGCTTCCCGGATCGGAAGGAGTCGGCCACGCGCGCCGGAGCCGACATGGCACTCGTCCTTCGTGCTCTCCTGGTATAACGAGGTTAGCCTCGACCAGCTGGAGTACCGGCGCGCTGACGTGGAGGACAAGCTCCCGGCGGAGAACAAGGCTGCTCGGCTTGCCCGCGCCTGCGCCATTGCCGACTTCGTCGACAAGGCCATCTTCATCGCGGACCCGAACCCGCCGTCTGACGACGAGGAGGAGGAGGCTGAGGACGAGCTGGATCGGAAGCCGGCTGTCGGAAACCGGATCACGTTACTGAGCCGACCGCGTGAGAGGGTTCAAGCCAATTGGCGAAACAAGGTAAGGTACGCGAAAAACTTGTTGGAAACGGCGCTCTTGGCGCAAGCTTTTTCATAACTCACAAAAGGGATACAAGGGATACATACATTCCTGTTCTCATGTGTAAAATGGGCGGAGTAACCTGACATTCCAGGGACGTTTAGTCTCCTCGTCGGCCTTGTCCGGCTTGTTTTTCTTAGCCTCTTGGGCATCTATGAGATAGTAGGAATCATTGCCTACTCGCCTTGCTCACGATGAAGGGACCCTCCCATGGGGATGCTAGTTTATGCTTGTCCGGCTGTCCGTTGGATCAGCCGGAGCACTAGGTCTCCTTCTCGGAATACTAAGGTCTTGACCTTCCGGCTGTGGTAGCGACGGAGGCTTTGCTGATATACGGTTGACCCGGACTCGGCCATCGGCCGGACCTCTTCAACCAGGTCGACTCCATCTTCGCGAGCTTCTTTGGCTTCGGCTTCCGTGTAGAGTTTGATTCTTGGCGCGTCGTGCTCGATATCGGTCGGCGGGACGGCTTCGGCCCCGTATACGAGGAAGAAGGGTGTGAACCCGGCCGAGCGGTTTGGCGTCGTGCGCGAGCTCCACAGGCACGGCGGGCAGCTCTTCAATCCAGCAGCCGGCTGAGCGCTCAAGCGGCTCCACCAGCCGGGGCCGGATGCCGGCTAGGATCAAGCCGTTAGCTTTCTCCACTTGGCCGTTGGTTTCCGGGTGTGCCACGGACGATAGGTCCATCCGGATCCCCATTTCTCCGCAGTAGCGTTTGAAGATGCCTTCGGCGAAGTTGCTGCCATTGTCGGTGATGATGCTATGCGGGTAGCCATATCTCACGATTATTTCTTTGAGGAATGTGACGGCTGTGGAGCCGTCCAGCTTCTTGATTGGCTTGGCCTCGATCCACTTAGTGAACTTGTCAATCATCACCAAGAGATGAGTCATGCCGCCTCGGGCTGTTTTGAATGGGCCCACCATATCCAAGCCCCATACGGCGAATGGCCAGGTAATGGGGATGGTCTTCAAGGCGGAAGCCGGCGTGTTCCTTTGCTTGGCGAAGCGTTGGCAGCCGTTACACTTCTTCACCAGTTCTTCGCGTCTCCGAGCGCGATCGGCCAGTAAAACCGTGCCGGAAGGCTTTGGCCACTATGGCTCGGGAGGAGGCGTGGTGGCCGCACTCACCCCGATGGATTTCCCTTAGGAGTTCGATCCCTTCAGCCGGCTCGGCGCACCGCTGGAGCACCCCACTTACGCTGCGTTTGTACAGCTCGTGGTTGATGATTGTATAGGCCTTGGCCCTTCTCTCAATCTGCTCGGCCCGGACTCTGTCATCGGGCAGCACACCGTCGGTGAGGTAGGAGAGGAATTCTTGTGCCCATGAAGGTACGCATCTTATCTCGAATACGGCTGACCAACGGGGTCTCCCGCGTGGGAGCTTCCGGCTTCGACCGCATGGTCGCCGGGTTCGGCTTGCTAGCCGGCGGGTTCGGCTTGCTAGCCCCGAGTGTGGCGATGAAGCCCCGGGTTGGACTGAGAAGTCCCGGGTTCGGCATGGTAGCCGGCGGGTTCGGCTTGTTAGCCCCGACTTGGGCGATGAAGCCCCCGGGTTCGGGCGAGCAGCCCCGGGTCAGCCGGCACGAATATTGAATCCGAATCCGGTGACGGTATGATGGACGGCTTCTTGATAACCGCCAAGGCGATGCCCGGCGGAATGGCTTGCCGGGTTGAGCCAATCTTGGACAAGGCGTCAGCCGCCTCGTTGTTTGCTCGTGGCACATGGTGGAATTCGCAGCCGTCGAAGAAGCCGGATAGCTGCTGGACATGGAAGCGGTACGAGGCCATGTTGGCGTCCTTCGCGTCCCAGTCGCCAGATGCTTGCTGTATAACCAAGTCGGAGTCGCCGAAGCAAAGTATGCGACGCACACCAATCTCCTTGGCCAGCTTCAGCCCATGTATGAGCGCTTCATACTCCGCCACATTGTTGGATGCAGCGAAGTGGATCTGCAGGACGTAGTCCAACCGGTCTCCCTTGGGAGAGGTGATGACGATGCCGGCTCCCAAGCCGTTGCGCATCTTCGAGCCGTCGAAGTGCATCTTCCAATGTGTGGAATCCGGCACAGGCGGCAGGTAGTGCATCTCAGCCCAGTCGACGAAGAAGTCCGCGAGGATCTGCGACTTGATGGGCTGTGCGTGGCTCGTAGAGGATGGTGTGGGCGGCTAGCTCCGGGGCCCACTTGGCAACCGGCCGTTGGCATCCTTGCTGCCGATGATTTCCGCCGGGGCGTCGTGGCAACCACCCGGATGGGGTGTTCTTGGAAGTAATGCTTGAGCTTCTTGGCTGCCATGTAGACACCGTAGGTGACCTTCAGGTAGTGGGGGTAGTTTTGCTTCGATCTGGGAGAGCACTTCGCCGAGGTAGTAGGCCGGGCGCCGGACCACTGTTCTCTCGTTTTCGGCTTCTTTGCGCTCCACCACCAGGACAACGCTAACCACTCGGTTGGTGGCTGCGATGTACAACAGCATCGGCTCCATTGAACCCGGCGTTGCGAGGATTGGCGCGGTTGAGAGCACGCGCTTTAAGTCACGGAAGGCTTCATCCGCCTGCGGTGACCAGACGAACTTGTCCGCCTTCCTCATCAACTGATATAGGGGCAGTGCCTTCTCCCCAGCCGGGCCGACGAAGCGGCTCAAGGAAGCCGGACAGCCCGGCGAACTCACGGGACGTCCTTGAGGGCACTTGCGGCAGCTCCATCTTCTCAATGGCACTGATCTTCTCTGGGTTGGCTTTGATTCCTCGCTGAGAGACGAGGTAGCCCAGGAGTTGGCCGGCTGGCACGCCGAAAGTGCACTTGGCCGGGTTGAGCTTCATCCGGAATCTTCGCAGATTGGTGAAGGTTTCTCTCAGGTCATCAAGGAGGGTAGGCATCTCCTTGGTTTTTACAACGACATCATCCACATATGCGTGAACATTTCTGCCGATTTGATCCTGCAAACACTTTTGCATGCACCTTTGGTAGGTGGCGCCTGCATTTTTCAAGCCGAATGGCATAGTCGTGTAGCAATAAGCCCCGTACGGGGTAATGAACGAAGTCTTTATTTGATCATCCGGATTCAAAGGAATGCGGTGGTAGCCTGAATAGGCATCTAGAAAAGACAACAGTTCACGGCCGGCGATCGAGTCTATGACTTGATCTATGCGCGGCAGGGGGAAAGGGTCCTTTGGGCACGCCTTGTTCAGGCTGGTGTAGTCGATACACATGCGCCAGGAACCGTTCTTCTTCAAGACCAGGACCGGGTTTGCCAACCAGTCCGGGTGCAGTACTTCCATGATGAAGCCGGCAGCTAGGAGCCGGGAGATTTCTTCACCGATGGCCTTCCTTCGTTCTTCGGCGAAGCGCCTGAGAGGCTGCTTCACCGGCTTGGCGTCGGGCCGGACGTGGAGGTGGTGCTCGGCCAACTCCCTCGGTACACCCGGCATGTCTCTTGGAGTCCATGCGAAGATGTCCCGATTCTCACGGAGGAAGGCTGGTGAGCTCGCTTTCCTATTTCTTGCTCAAGACGGCACCGATGGTGACGTACTTGTCCGGCTGCGCCGGGTCCGGCAGGATCTTCTTGGTGTTGTCGGCCGGGCTGGAAGTGAGTCGTCCCGGCCGGGTTGCTCGCGGCCGGCATGTCCGTCTGCGCGGCCTTGGCGAGGGCAACGGCGTCGTGGATGAGCTGCTTCTCGGTGGCGATGACCAGCGTCCGGGCCATCTTGGAGCTCTGCGTGGCGCGGTCCATGGAGCGGCGATAGTCGCCGGCTATGGTGATGACCCCCTTTGGGCCGGGCAGCTTCATCTTTGGGTACCCATAGTGGGGCACCGCCATGAACTTGGTCGGGGCCGGCCTGCCCGAGGAGCGCGTGGTAGGGACTCACGAGGTCCACCACCTCGAACTCGATTCTCTCGGTGCGGAAGTGGTCCGGCTTCCCGAACATCACCTCCCGGCGTGATCCGGCCGATCGGTCGGCAGCGGTGGCCTGGCACGATGCCATGGAAGACGGTGGGGGTGGGGCGCAACTCGGCCTCCCGGATGCCCGGCTTGCGGGCGGTGTCGCGGTAGAGGATGTTGATGCTTGCGCCGCCGTCGATGAGGACGCGCGAGAATCGCACGCTGCGCCGAGTCGTGCCGATGGTGGGGTCGAGGACCATGGCGTAGCTGCCCGGCTTCGGCGGGACAGCCGGTGTGTCGCGGCGATCGAAAGTGATGGCCTGCTCCGACCGGTTTAGGTACTTGGGGGACCGGCGGTATGACCGCGTTGACCTCGAGGAACGGCTCGCTGGCTCGTCTTGTCCTCGGGCTCGGAGGTGAAGATGATGTAGGTAGCATCTTCGGCCAGATATCGGCCATGGTGCACTTGGTTAGCCTCGTGGTGCTCGAGGTTGGCGTTCTCGCGCCGCCTTGGCCACCCGGCCCGCCGGCCGGAGGGGGCGGGGGTGGAGGGGAGGGGTTCGCCGCTTGTCGGCCGCTTCATGAAGTGGCGGTCGCGGGTGGTGTGGTTGGAGGGGTTCTTGCCGCTGTGGTACTTGCACGGCGAGTCGAGCATCTGCTCGAAGGTGTACTCGGCTTCCATTGCCGGTCTGTTGCTTCGGCGGCGGCTGCCGCCGCCGCGTTGTCCGACACGGCTGCCACATGGGCGGAACCGTACCGGCGGTCCGGCTGCTCGTTGTGACGCTTGCCGCGGTAGTTGTCCCGCCGGCTGCCATGCGAGCCGCCCTCGGCCGGCTTGTGCTCAGCCGGCTTGTTGTTGTCTCGTCTTGCTGGGGCTGGTGAAACGTCGGCCCGGCGCCTTGCCGGCTTCCTCGGCCCGGCGCGTACTTGTCGGCAATGGCCATCAAGGCGGCCATCGTCTTGGGCTCGCTGCGGCGTAGCTTGTGCCACGAGCATGGTGTTGGGCCGGCAGCCTCCCATGAAGAAGGCTGATGGCTTGCATCTCGTGCACGCCCTCGCAAGAGTTGCGCATCTCGCACCGAGCGCGTCGGTACGCGCGATCCGTCTCGTCCGGGCCCTGCTTGCACATCTCAAGCTGTTGAGGGCGACCCGGCCGGCGATAGGTGCCGGTGAAGTTGCTGATGAAGGCGGCCTCGAAGTCCAGCCAGCCGTTTATGCTGCCGGCTGGCAGGTTGTTGAGCCATGTGCGGGCGGAGCCGAGCAGCATGAGGGGGGAGTAGCGCACGGCCCAGCGCTTGTTGCCCCGAGAGATGCCGACTGCGGTGGAGTAGTCCAGCAGCCAGTCCTCCGGCTTGGCGGTGCCGTCGTACTTGGGCGTGTCGCGGGGGAGCTGGAAGCCGTCGAGCACGGGCTCGTTGGCGATGCGGGGCCCGAAGCACTTGGGGCAAGCCGGCGCCTCCTCTTCCGCGATGCGGGATTCGATCAGCCGGTCGAGGCGATCTCTGGCGTCGGCAAGCTCGATGCGCGGGCCCAGCCGGGAGTGGGCCAGGCCGGCGAGCGCCGCCGGCCTCGGGGCCGGCCGATGTGGGCGTCGAGGCTCGGAGTCTTGCTCCTGGTTCTGCTTGGTGGGGCCGGCTGCGGCTGCTGCCGCCGCCTGGTTGGTGGCTCGGCCGGCTCGGGGTTGCGCGCGTGGCGCGGGAGTCGCTGCGCCGGCTTGGTGCTGGGGAGGCGGATTCGGCCGTGTCCCTGGCATTGCCTGCGGCACCACGAGCGTGAGGAGCCCTAGGGTCTCGGGCGTGCACGGGGTCTTTCGACTGCCTGTTGGCAGCCTTCACCAAATCAGCCACCCGCGCAGTCTGGCGGCGTAGCTCTTCGCCTTCGAGGCGGTGCAGCTCTTCTGCGGCAGCTTCGGCCGCGAGCATGTTCTTGTCGGGGGTGTTGTAGATGGGCAGCTCCATGGATGGAGCCGGCTCGTCCGCGCCGTCGCGGTCGATCTCGGCGCCTAGGTCGCGGCCTCTGCGGCGGATCTGGCCGGCTCGGCCGGGGTTGTCGCCGCCTGGGGTGAGGCCGTGGGCGTGGTTGTACTCGCGCTGGGTGATGTCCCACTGGCGCTTAGCAGCAGCCAGCTCCTCGGTCTGCTTGAGGAGGAGCACGCAGTGTGCCTCCAGGTCTGCCTCGACGACGGCGGCGTCGGTGCCGGCGCCGGTGGTGAGCGGGGTGCTCAGCTTTGCCCGGACTTGCTCCAGCCGGGACGGTGGTGGTGGCGCCTTTGGGCCTGAGCCGGAGGCGTTGGGGTCAACGTTGCGCTCCGAGGTTGGGGCCGCGGGTGCGCGGGTTCTTGGTGACTTCCTCGCCGGCCATCATGACTTGCACGACGGCGGGGCTGGCGGGAGCGCTGCTGCCGGCTCGCGGAGGAGGGCTAGCGCAGCGCAACACCTGCCGCGGGTAGCGCGGCGGTGCGACGGTGGCGACGTAGACGTCGTGGCCGCCGAAGGAGATGACGCGGCCGCCGGCTGGGAAGGGCCGGTCGGCGAAGCAGCCGGCGTTGTCGGCCGACGCGGTCGAGGGAGCCGAATCTCCGGATCAAGCCCGAAGCGACTCGCTCGCCGGTGGTGATGGTGAGGCCCGTCCGGATGAAGACACCGGCCGAGGATGCTCGAAGGCCCCACGGTGGGCGCCAAATGTCGTGGTATCGTCACGGCATATGCCATAGGGTGGCTAATCGAAGGGGCTCCCGAGAGATCTCACGGCGGTATCCGGAAGCGGGTATGGGCACGAGCGACACGGCGACGTACCCAGGTTCGAGGCCCTCCGGTGGAGGTAAAACCTCTACTCCTGCTATGAGTGTATATGGTAATCACACAGTACAAAGGTGCTCCTAGAGCTGTGTCCGGCTTGCCCTGGGAGGCTAAGGGAGATGAAGGTCTCTCTCACAGGGCAGCGGTGTAGGTAGGTGAAAGCAATAAGTGATCGATCGTCCCCGCACGAGAGGGGGTAGTGCGGCTTATATAGGCACCGGCACTTTACATATAAGACCCTATAGTCTACTGGCCGGCTTGGCCGGCTTCGGCTTCCGCTCCTTCCCGAGGTGGTGACGTCAGGAGCCGTTGAGGCGTCATGGCCTGTCCCATCCGGCTGCCACGGTCAGCGGTATGGAGAGGAAGCGTCTCTGTCGCCGTCAGCCACTGTAGCCTGTACGGCGCGTCGTAAGCCATGATGGCCTGTCCGGCGCGTGGCACTATTGCTCCACAGTGCCCCGCGCTTTACGGAAGATGAAGTCAGCGTGGACTTTGGGAACCCGGATCACCAACCCGGTTCCTTCCGGTGCAAGACTCGCCGGCCTCGAGTCGGTCCGAGGTACGGACCCCCGGTCGGATATGGCTTGTAGAAGCCGGCCCAGCTACGGCATTGGCGGCCGTAGCCGGGCCGACTAGGACCTAGAGCCAGCCGGCTTCCGGACCAGCCGGCCACGGCGCCAGCCGGCTGCTCCTCAGCCGGCCTTTGCCGCGAGCCGGCCAGTGGCCAGCCGGCTGCTCCGCGTCCATTGCCCTACCCGGGGTCTTCCCCCCGACAATTGGCTTCATGGTGTTGATTCAAGGTTTAAGTTGCTTCTTAGGGTGGGGGCGCTTGCAGTTATCTGGGCGCTATGGCTATGTAGAAATGACAAGATTTTTAACGATAAAAACTGTTCTTTGTTGCAGGTCATCTACGGATGTACGGGTATTCTCCGTTCATGGTTACCTCTTCGGCGGGCGGAGAACCGAGACCTATTTACGGAGGTCTGTACACGGTTGGAGGCTACGGCGAGGGATACTTTTTCCCGACATGGGTGGCAGCATAGTCTACGGATTGAAGCTCCACACTCGGCTTAGGCGTTATATAGTTTATCGTCTCGATATGTATTTCGCCTTTTTCCTTTTATTACTCGTTCTGGACTTTTGAAACAGCTGTGTGCATCCTGGTTATGCAGAGGCTGGATGTAATTGCTTATCTAAGTAATAAAACATCATTTATCGAAAAAAAATCAGAACCCAATATACTAAGAGCTCGTTTGGCACCCATCGTTTTACTTTATTTGGCAAAAATAAAATACTCCTAAAATAATATTGATGATATCATTTTATTTGGGAAAGCCACAGAAATGGCAGAGTACCAAAAGGAATTAGGGTTAGGCATGAGATAAAAACCATAGAATTCTCAAATGAATTCCGTAACCAATTCCCTGGCAACCAAATATTTATTCTTCATGGGAAATTTATCCTTCCAGAACAGCTTTTTCACGCTTATCATCGGACCACTACAAAGAGGTACATCGATTTGGTCGAGAACAGTCCAGATGTTTTAAGTTTCCAGCAAACTAAGTTCCCTTTGCAGGGCGTTCTAGTCACCAATTCATTTATCTTTTGTTCTATTTGGAAAAGATGGATCAAATTCTATAAGAGTCAAAAAATCTCACTGCAGTCCTAACCTATTGTGCAAGACACTAGGAAGAATTAGAGCAGACTGCTCACCATGTGCTGTAGAAAAAAAAAGATGTATGTAGAGCTACAACCCTACACAAGCGAACATTAAGGGCGCGCACGTGAGCCCTGCGAAGGTCACGTTTTGATTTCCTTTTCCCCTCTTCCTGCTACAGTACTCGTGAGAGGCGAAAAGGAGAAGCCAAGTTTCCCTTATCTCGCCGCCGGCCAGACCGCCGGTTCCCTCCCTCTCCGTTTGCTGCTTCGGCGGCGGGAGAGCGGGGGAATCGTGGATCTGTGTGTCCGGCATGTAGATAGTAGGGCTAGTTGGTCTGCCGGCGGCGCTGTGGTGGTGGAGGCGGCGCCGGGAGGAATAAAGGTGCTTCAGCTCATTCTCCACTGCGGCGCGCTTCCCATGGGGACGTCGGAGAGCTAGAAGCCGTGTCTGCCTAGGGATCAGGCGGATCCATGGGTCTAGGGTTCCTGGGGGGCTTGCGCGACGGCGGCGTTGACCCCAGCATGGATTTTGTCCTCTGGCTCCGCCGTCGTGGCCGCGACTACTCCGGCGTCACCATGGAGCTGCTGAGGATCTGTACAGGAGTAGAGCTGGCGTTCCGCCGGCACACTCCAGGAGCTAGTTGGGCTGATGCGGGCATGGAGGATGAGGAAGGGTGTCGTCGCTGTTTTCCATCGACTCCGTCGATTGGCTTCGGCGGTGGTGCGGCTCGGACAAGCTCGGGGCTCTCCCCGGCCGATGTGCCCCAAAGAAGGCAACTCCGCCGTCTCCGGCGGGTGCGATTAGAGATCCACAAAGCAGCGGTGTCTGCGAGGGTGCTTCTCCGAGCCTCGGTGTGTTGGTTTCATCTTCTCCCCCTCCGGCGTCTTCGACGGCGGCGGTCGCAGGAGATGTTCGTTGGCGTCTCTGCACAAAGATCTCTGGGTTTATTTGTATTTTTCTGTTTTCGCGAGGTCTTTTGTGTAAAGTGTCGGAACAGCTGTTGTTCCTGGAGTTTTCGTGTCGTTTCTGCCTCTGTAATCTGATGGTATATGAATAGAGACGTGGTATGTTCTCAAAAAAAGCGAACATGCAGGCTAGTTGGTAGTGTCCTCATAGCATCAAATCAACCGGCGGTGTACCAGAGTTCTTGTGCAACCGGTGCACCCGACCTAAAACACATGGTACAAGATTCTAAATATATTTGAGTACATATATAGATAGGATGCTTCTAACATGTCAAACAAAATTGGAGTACAAATCCAAATCACATCTTGATAAAATAAATAACAAATCAAACTATTACATTGTTAATGTGATCAATTCACAGTTAAGTTCCAATTAACTACTACTATTCACAGCATGATCTGTCATTTTTCTATATGGGGCTGTGAGTTCAATTTATAATTAACACTTTGATATGAAGGTTGTATAATGTGTCAATGTACATAGTTATTTTCAGAATTTTTGAAATCATCATTTCTGAGTTTTGGTCTCGGGTGTAGCAGCCTCTGAAGCCTGGAAAAGATAACGAGGCCTGCTTGCTGACTTGACATGATGGTATCGTCTGGTGCAGAATTTTACAGTGTACTCTTCGTCGTAGGCATCACATAGGCGGAGAGCTAGGAGGCACATCGGGTGGATCATCTCCACGTAGTTGTGAAGCTCCAGTGGGTGCGCGGTGGTGCCACTCTCTGCGATGGACGTGGGCGATGGGCTGGCGACGGGATGCGCGGCAGCAGGGCGATCGCCGGTGACCGGCCATGCGGGCCTGATCTAGGCAGCGCGCTGACTTCATCTAGGCCACACGGGGCCAACATGGATCACGCGGGCCGCAGCTGCTGCACGCACCTCTTCGGCCCTGGGGGGTGATGGTTGTTGTGCGACAACGCTGGGCACCGCGTTGCTCATATGTCGCTGATGCGCCTATCATTTCCTACTCCGGTGGAGGTTCTGAACCTCCTTCGTCGTTGCTAGGCAGCGGATGGCGGCATGGGGGCATGTTTGTCCGCATCGAAGAATAAAGGTAGCGGTCCTAGGGTTCCTCTTGCGATAGGATGAAGATCTAATGGATGCTTGTCCTTCTTGATCTAGCCAGAGTGTCGAGTTCCGGAAGGCTCCATCGACGAACTCCATTAGGCGACTCATGCATGGAGATTCCTGGATTGGATAGAATTCGGTTGTATGTTACCATGTTTTTTTCCGACCATTTGGTTTGAGGAGGAATCAACATGAAGCTCTGCTATATGTTACCATCGTGGGACACGTCTTTCAGGCAGAGCCATGTTTTTTTTTTGAAGCTGAACAGTGAGTTTCCTCACTGCATATTTTTATATTTTATTAAAATAAAGAACTGTACAAACAGTGCTAGAGAAAAGCACTGGAACACAAAAAGAAAAAGCTAGAAGAAAAAGATCCTACAAAACTATACAAAATTTTCTACCCAAACCTGAGTCCCGCATAAGACTTCCTCTTAGCCTTCCCGCATAATTTTTATGGAAGCCAAGTTTTGATGACTAGTTTTCATGGTTTGAGGCTTTACATTGATGGTAAACTTGCTTTGTGTTTCAGGCTTCGTAGCAGCGGCATGAGAGTGGGGGGCGTCATCACAGGAGAAGTTTAATGTCCTAACTTTTAGGTGAAAATTCATGGGCTGGCCTTAACTGGTTTGCCTGGCCATGGCTTTGTTGAAGGCATTATTTTAAGAGCGGGAGCTTTCTTTATGGTGAAAATCTAAGATCTATGATCTGACGACGATGGCGCTTGTGCACTATTTTCTTTTGGAGGTGTTCTTTTGGATAACTTGGACTTCTGTTGTTGTCATGGTGGTGTTTGTAGCGCTGCTCTAAGGACTGAAACACTACAGCGGGACTTTTACTTTCTCAGCTTCGTCTTCTTTTTTCGGCTGTGTGCATCTATACTAAAACTAGGTTATAGTGTTGTTGCAGAGACTGGATGTAATAGGTATTTTCGTGATATTAATGTGTTTTTTTATAGAGAAAACATACAACCTTGACCTGCCGATCCGTTAGGAAAAAATGTTTTTTCCTATCATGAGCAAGGCTCGATGATGTGGCCATGAGATCAGTCCAAGCCGCCTTTCACGAAAAAGAAAACAAGCCAAAACTAGCCATGAGCCAAATTATCCCCCAACTACTCACCGCAATAATAATTGGTCGCTGACACAATTTTCATGTTTCTAAATGGACATCCATATATAGAGTTGCTCATAGCTATGGCCAGCAACAACTACTGCACATAAAGCACTCCACGAGCAGCCGGGACAAGGCCAGAGCTCTGCACTAGAAGTTCAGAAGCAACGATGAAGAGCAGCATGCTCCTCGTGATCCTTGTTCTCCAGGCCGTCTTGGTGATGGGAATCCTCTCACACGCCAACGGTGTGTAGCTGATCGATTATCTTCGTTTTTATCATGCATGTGTTCCTCAACAAAGTTTGGTTTCCCCTTTTTCGTGCCATCGAGGTGTTAATACTTATATCTAGAAATAGAGGTAGCACATGCGATAATTAACTCATGTGAAACCAGTTAGCAAGAAGGTGCCTTGTTGGTTATACTAAAACTGATTTTTATTGCATGCGTGCATGCAGCTGAATTCCCGAAGTGCTGCGACAACTGCAGGTTCTTCTCAGGGGCTGTAGTCTGTGACGACGCAAGCCCGAAGTGTCGCGACGGCTGTGTGAACTGTCGCGTGGTGAAGGCGACCCATCCCCAGACGTTTCGGTGCGCCGATGGACGCGTCGATGATGGCTCGCCATGTCCGCCTTGCAAGAAGCACTGATCTTTCTGATCTAATATCACGGAGTATACCGCCAAATAAATAAGAGCTCATAGGAGATGAGATGAGCATACACGCGTCGTACATGTGCGTGTCAGCGCGTGCATCCGGCCACAGTTGGATGACAACAACAACACAGCTGTTGTATTAGTCATTCTCGTGAAAAAAGTTGATGTTGCTCCCTAAATAAGCACATGTACCAAGTTATGAGTCTTTGCTCAGTAGGAAGAGAAGATCAAGGGACTACTTTTCTTTCTCTCGAAGCCTCCCCCAGTTTCTCCACAGTTGAGAGTCGACCGTCGCCGCCCGGGCCGATCTGATGTCCCTCCCGCCGGAGTAGCTGGCCGGAGATGGAATAGGAGAGGCGCCGGATCTAGGGCTGTAAATAGTAGTCTCAGTAGTTGTAGGATTTGTGTGTCTCGGCGGCCTGCCGGTTTTCAGCGATATGCTGCTCGTCGGCTTCTTGCCGGGAGGTGGGGACTGAATCCATGGAGCTGGATTCGGGCCTTGCTGGTGGTGTGTCTTCTCGTCACGGCGCTCTGGTGGTCAGAGCCGGAGGCGACGGCGAGGACCACTGCTGGGACCTCCGTCAATAAAGCTCAAGCTTCTGGCCCTGTTTCTCCCTTTTGCTACCATGGTGGGAGGAGAAGGGAGGTGGAGCAGTTGAGTATTTTGCATCAGATTTTGGTGGAGTTTCAGCTGTTCTATGGAGGGTGCTGTGCTCTTCCTTGTCCTCTGATATTTCACCCTCTTTCATCTCTGGCTCCTTGTGGTGGTGGTGAAGAGTGGGTCTGCGGTGCCAGGGACGGAGTCCCGGCCGATGTTCTGGAACCATACCTTAGTTCCTGTCCATCAGGACAGGCATTCTTGCGGCTCTCAAAGCCTCTGATGGCGATGGCGTATGCAGTTGAGACGCGTGACGTCTTTTTTTCCTCTTCTTTACTGCAACTAGATGACCTGTTGCGCTATCGCGCAAGTGCAAATAAAAGCGTATTAATATGCCAATGAATGCTGACATATAGAACTGTAATTTAATAAATAATTTATTTTGGTGCTTAAATATATATTTTTGGTGATGGTTCATGTCTTGAATTGCTATATACGCATCAAATATGACGTTTATTTCTTGTTCCTCTAAATTTTACAGAATTATACAGGATGTTTCATACCAAAATAGTTGTAAGACGATCTTTTATGTATTGGTCATTCAAAGTTAATGCGGAGAGTACCCACGGTTCTATTAGATTCGCCTTCCATTTTTGCCATGAGATTTTGTTTTCCCATTTTTTGCTATTGTCCATTGATATTAAATATTTCACAATTTCTACAACTTGTCAGGCTTTACCGAAACCACATTGGTAAGCACCATATGGTATAAAACTGAATCATCAATATATCGCGTGGATGTCTAAACACAATAAGTAAGTTCATATCATTATATTTTAGCAAAGTAGCAGCACATATCAACATTTATTTCTTCTCAAAACTAAAGCAATATTAGAGCAGTTTTCCAGATTCTAAATGATTTTTCAAATTTGGGTTGAAACATAGGAAAAATATAGATAAGCTTGCACTTGCTTCTTTGTTTTTTCTCCTACACCTTAATCTTGTAGCAATAACAGTGGTAGAGTCTTGCACTTAATACTTTTTGCGTGGCTCCAGGGATTTTGCAGTATGAAGAAGATTGTGACATTTTGGGACTTGTTAATGCACTCTTTATGGCAAAAAATGAAAAGCTGTAGGTTATACATATATTTCAATGGCACAATATCACAATATATGCCATTGAGTAGATTTACATAGGCTGCATTAGCGGCCAAAGGAAAGAAGTCCATACACACAACAAAAGTAGTGTAACCGAGAGTGAAAGCATAAAGCACCACCTAATTTTCATAGGCAATTCGCATTAGTGGCACTACGTTTTGGAGAACTGGAGATGTTTCCATTTTAGTTAAAAGAGAAACAACACATGAAGTGATTGGTTCAGTGGTTCAGTGTATCACCACAAGGGCCAAGAAAATATATTAATGGAAGTAGACTGTAAGCAGCTGCATTTGAGTTTTTTTACGGGGGAAGCTGCATTTGAGTATAAGAGATAACAAACGTGTTGCCAACGATGTCCAAATTTATTCTTGACAGGACTACGAACAGTATGCATAGAAATGAAAGGAGAACATGGATAAAAGATACACAATGTCAGCTAACATGGAGAGTACAAATTGCAGTGAAGGCATTAGAATCATGCAAGTCTCATTAATACAAAATTTTCAAGTAAGATTGCAAAGAGAAGAGGAAAGAAGAAGAAACATATAACTACAAAGTGAGTGCTACATATCGTCAACATACATGTCAAAACATCTCCTGCTTAAATAGTTCTAGGACAAAAACGAAAGGACTGAAAATCAACTATTTCCTAGAATCACAGCTCAAGAAGATCCCAAGAAAGGCAGTAACATGCCACCAAAGAAGTAATTGTATTGATCATGAGATATTATTTGTCACCTCAAGCTGATTGGAGTCAGCTCAAGAAGATCCCAAGAAAGGCAGTAACATCATGTAAGAGACTCATCCGTACTTTTAACCGCCTTCTAAAACTCAAAACTATGAAAGGGAAGTACATACGCATAAAATAACCAAGATGGGAGTTAGATCTTTTATTATTCACCTTACATGTGAGGTCCATGTCCAAAAATGCGAGCAGATCCACTTAATGTTCTCCATGCATTAACCTGTATTACCATCATTATGCTAATGAAATAATAAAAAACCTACGGTTAGGTAGCTAAATTGAGATTTTTGCATCAGCATAACAAATTCTTTTTAGTACCTTTAGAATTTGAAAACCCATACGAGAGAATGAAATGGGAGGATATAGCTGCAAGTAAACTTCCCGGAGAAAAACACATATCTCAGTTAGCTCTATGGTTCAAACTTCAAACAAGAACGGTCCAACCTTTACAAGCATGAAGAACAATATTTTGGCAGACCTTCCACTATTAATACTAAACTGATTCACAAGGAAAGTGAAATACTGAATATTCAGCATAATTAGTTACTGCTAATAATATAGTAACTACAGACCTAAAATCTTAAATCATAATCATTTCAGAAAATCAATGCGGGAGAGATGAGTTGTAGTTTCTTTGCGATATTACAAACTATAATTCTCTGAGCATTACGTTCAACGGATCTTTCTTCCCCGAGAACTCAAGTGGTAGCCCCTATATTTAGAAATCTTCAAGGACCCTGGAACAAATTGCAGCATCATTGTCAAGGAGAACTGAACTCATGGGTGCAAACCTATTTAGGAAACTAAATAATTTCAGAGTATGAAACAAAAAGCACACGAAGATAAATCGAAGGAAAACATCTTCTGTGGCGAATCGACAACGGCTCACCTTGGCTCAACGTATTTGTGCCCTGAGAACCCAAGTGGTAACCATTGTGTTTAGAAATCTTCGAGGACCAGGAACAAATTGCCTGCATCATTGGCAAGGCAGCGGATCTTTCTTCCCTGAGAACTCAAGTGGTAGCCCCTATATTTAGAAATCTTCAAGGACCCTGGAACAAATTGCAGCATCATTGTCAAGGAGAACTGAACTCATGGGTGCAAACCTATTTAGGAAACTAAATAATTTCAGAGTATGAAACAAAAAGCACACGAAGATAAATCGAAGGAAAACATCTTCTGTGGCGAATCGACAACGGCTCACCTTGGCTCAACGTATTTGTGCCCTGAGAACCCAAGTGGTAACCATTGTGTTTAGAAATCTTCGAGGACCAGGAACAAATTGCCTGCATCATTGGCAAGGTGTCAACACCCGGATTTTTAAGTCCAGATGCCTGTTATGCCATACATCGCAATCCCAGGAATATTGTTGTTGCGAGACATAACAGTTGAATATCATAAGTCATCATTCATTACATATCATAGTCGTCTTACCAATAGATCACATGATCCAATATTACAATAATAGTTGAACTATTGTTTCAACACACATCACAAATACATAGCGGAAGCGTAAAGATAAGGGACTCTCTAGTCCACAGGCCAACGCTTGACGTCAGGAGTAGTCCTAGTTGTCGTAGACGTCCTGCTGTCCATCCTCTTCATACTGCTGTTCCTCTTCATAGTCTGGCCATTTGAATAGCCAGGGACAAAGCCATGAGTACTTCAAAGTACTCGCAAACTAATACTAATGTAAGTACTAACATTTCTGGTAAGGGGGTGCTAAGCTCTAGTTTCTTTTGCATAAAGCCAATTTTAGTTCACAAGTATTTGAAATAAAAACTCTTCATGTGCTAACTAACTCAAGTGGGAACATTAGTGTCATTCCCACAACATTTGTTGTAATTCAAGTCAAATTCCCCATTCACCTTTCAAGTTCAAGTCACAAATCGTATGTCACATTTTTGAAAATGGTCTGATGACGGAACAGTATGGCCTTTCCAACCGTCCATAACCGTGGACGCGGCTATTCGAATAGTTCTACACTCTGCAGAGGTTGCACACTTGTGCCACAACATTTGATTACATCCGTCAGGAATAACCCTGAATAATCGTAACTCAGTACGCGGATCATCAACCATAACCTTTCACTTACGTATCCTAGTATAGGCACCTCTCCCCATGAGCTTGGCCTCCCGGTGAAGACCAAGCTGTCAACCCGGGAACTGCATGGAGCTTGGGCCGGACCTTCACCTCGTTTTACGTCATTTCTCATCATTTCTTTTGTTGTAGAGGCAGCTTTCGGCATAACCCCGATGACGCTTGTTTAGAGGGAACCCATACTAAGATACATAAACTTCTAGTTAAGCCCTACCCATAATCAGGTATTGTGGGGGTACTTGTAAATTGGAATGGTATCGCATCCGAACCCAACCATCAGTTTTTGTAAAGTTCACCATGTCATTCACCAGTCATATTCACCTTCAAAATCTTTCAATAGAATGAATCATCATTCCAGGGTTTTCAAAATTATTTCATTTCACAAGTTCCCATCTAGAGTAGTCACTTTTATTTGTTAGCACTAGCAACTAGTCATGAGGGGTGCTAACTAGCTTATAGCTTTCTAGGCTAAGTTGGGTGCTCTTGTTCTACTCTATATCTAGACCAAGTGAATCATGAATCAAAAGTACTTTGATAAAACAAAAGTAAGTAAGGCTGGTAAAGTAAAACTGGGAAATAGGATCATAAACATAAAGTAAATGGGTAATGCCTTGCTCATGGTGAGCTTTGCACTTTGCAAGAGTATTATCTTGCCTTGGTTGGTGTATGGCTCAAAATGTTCCTCCTTCTCCTCCGTAGATGTTCTCGTCGTCTCCTTCGGTACTAGCGTCTATAAACGAATACGAGGATACAGTCACCACACAAAACTTACATGCTAGACTAAACACACCAAAGATTCACACAAGCCTATGATAGCATCACATCTCATTAGCATGGTGATTTACTTTGTTTTATTTTAAAGAAAAATAATAATTTCCTCTCATTATAATTTGTAAATGATAGTTTCCATTTAGTTTTTGAGGAATAATTTCCTCTCATTGAATCTTCTTAAGATTTAACTTCCTCAAACAATCATACATGAAATCATGTTGACCTAAGTCAACCATTCATCATCATCATTTGAGAAAATAATTTAAATGAGATATAATACCTCATACAATTTAATAATGCCTATTATGATTTAAAATCTCCAAGTATTTTATGTGAGAGTTTTTGACCAGGGGTCCAAACTTCATATGAAGGTACTTGGGACAAGATTTAAATGAAGTGAAACACCTCATATAATTTACACAAATTAAGCTAGCATCACCCATTACTATTAATTGGATAGAGGTGTTGTTTTCTTATTTAAGAAAAATAATTTCCTCTCATACTAATTAAGGTGTTACTTTTAATTACTTAGAGAAACAATTTCCTCTCATTATCTTATTAAGATTTAATTTCTCTCATGAATAATATATGACCTAGGTTGACTAAGTCAACCTCTTCATACTCATCATTTAAGAAAATGATTTAAATGAGGTGGAGCACCTCATACAATTTAATCCTAATATGATAAAGATTTAATATCATCAAATAATTCATATGAGACCTGCATGACCAGAGTCTCTACCTTATTTTGAATTGTTCATGACAAGATTTAAATGAGAGAAAAACTCCCCTATGAATTATTAATAGTTTTGGACAATATCTTTGACTAGAAATAGCCATATAGTCCATTATTTAAACTATGGCATGATCATGCAAAGTAAGCATGGTATATTTTTGCATAAAAAATTAGTACAAGTGTAATGAGACTTATAGGAGTTGGAATTAACTTAAAATCATTTGTGGTTGATTTTTAATAATTATTCTAAGGAAGAAAAGTCCATGTCTTGTTTATTTTGCTACTTTAATTCTACAACAGATATTGGTTTGATTCCAGTGGCATTGTGTAGAGAAAACTCTAAGCTTTCCAAACATATAAAGTTTGTAAAATTTGGCCAAGTATATTTGGAGTTATTCAATTTATTAGCAAAGCATCTGATAGTAAATTATCTAAAAAGAAAGAAACGTAATTTGAATTTAAACGGGGGCGGGAAAAGAAGTGGGCCGAATTGAATTAAAACAGCCCACGTCCAGCCCACAACGGTCCACAGACGCGTGGGCTGCCTTACAGCGCGGGACCCAGTGGTCAGCGAGTCGTATCTACCGAATCGGTACCTTGAAATAGAAGCCGTCGGATTAGATCGAAGATCTACGGCTGGCAGTCGTCGTCACCGTCGGGGAGAAGCGCGTGCTGGAGCGGCGGAGGTAGGGGGTCGGCGGCGTGCTGGAGCTCCGGCGAGGGATGGCGACGGTGCTAGGCGACGTTGTCGTCGATGGCGAGTCGAATGGTACCGATGGCGAGACTTGGGGCAGTCTGTGGTGGTGAATTGCTCTGCAGTTGCTTGCGGGCCTCCGGCGAGCAATTGGCGGGCTAGCGGCGGCGATGTGCAGTGGAGAGGGGCGGAGGAGATTCAGAGAGAGGAGAGGAGTGGATTTGCTGTGGAGGTGAATGCGCGGGGACGGCTCCATTTATAGGGCGCGAGGTGCCGTGAGGGGTGCGGCAAGGTCGACAGTAGCGCGGCGATTCCGGCGAGCGATAGGGGTAGGCGAGGACAGGGTTGCGTAGGCGACGTCACGGCGGTCCTGTGAGCGTCCATGGCGTGGCAAGGCTAGGCGTACGGTGGTCGGGCGCAAGCGTGTACTGGCGCGGCCGTGGCGGGCGGGAGCGTCCTCTCCGGCGACTGTGGGCGCGGGCTAGTGATGCGAGCATGTCCGGCGGGCTCCGCGTGGCGCGACGGGTACAAGAGCGAGCGGAGGTGGTCGGGGTACGGCGGAGTACGGCGAGGCTACGCGTGGCCAGTGGCGTCCGCGCGTGTACGGGCGCGACGTCATCGGCATGGCTGGGCGATTCTGGGCGCGCGATTTCCGGCGACGGTCGGCGTTGTCCGTGGCGATGGATTTGCTAGGCGTGACCAGGGAGGTGAGGTGGTGCGTTTGGGCATGGTGGCCGTGGCCAGAGAGGAAGAAAGAGAGGGGTGGCTCGACATGGTGTCCATGGCCGGCATGGCCAAGCCATGCAAGCTCGGCTTGCTCTCCTTAGGGTTTCTATGCTATGGAGTGAGAGAGAGAGGGTCAGGGGACAGGTAGGGTCGAGTGGGGCAGTAGGGTTAGGCCAAACACCATGCAAATAGTATTTTTGATTTGTTCCATATTTGCCCAATTCAATTTCTTGCAAAATTTGGTTGATCTCAAATGGATTCAAAAATTGAAAGTGGTGCATTTGGTTAAGTTGTAAATGACCAGAGACAACTATGTGTGGTGGTGAAATTTTAAAAATCAAAGAATTGCAAAATTTGACAAAGTGAGATTGTTGCACATAATAAAAAGTCTCAACTTTGCATGAGCATAGTTTTTGATCCAAGATGATTTTGGCATGGTGGTCTTTACAAAAGTTGTTCATCTTGATGTCCTCTTGGATGACATGCAAAGAGTTGAGAAAGTTTAGTTTGAAAATATTGAATTGCAAGGGCTCAAAGTAGTGATCAGACTATAATTGGCAGATTTGACCAATATCATATGTGAGCCAAACTTGAAGTTGAAATTCATTTGAATTGTGTTTCTTTGATTCCAAAAGTTGTAATAAGTGTTTAGTATCATTATTCAACTCTTGGTGAAGGCCAAATTGGTCTAGGTCAAATATTTGGAAAAATGGCATAAACCATATGTGAGGGTTTTGTGAATTTCTAACTATTTATTATTTTATTTTTCTTGGCCTCACTTTGACAAGGGTGAGGTTTATTTGATGTTAGATTGTGTGGGGACAAAGGTTCAAACCATTTTGAGGCGATGGGGGTGTCTAGGTCAAGATTTGCAAAGTTGGCTAAATGTGTATGTGAGTGAAAATGGAATTTTCTCACTATTTGATTTCTCTCCATTTGATTTGACTTTTCTTGACTCTAATGTGATTCTTATTAGTTTAGAAACATTTTCAAACCATTGAAACTATTTGAAATGGTCTTGTTCAAAGATTTGCAAAAATGGCCATAACACATAAGAGGTGATGTGTCAAATTTCATTAAACTTGTAAATTGTTCCCATTGCTTTACTTGGGCATGGGTTAGGGTCAATTTAGTGTTATATTAGGTTGAGAGATGGTTTCACATCATTTGGGTAAGGTTTAAAGTCATAGGGCAAGAATTGAGTATTATGGCTATGTGCCACATATGCCTCTATGCATATGTTGCATTTGATTTTTAGTTTGACTAGGCTTGACCCAATTGATGTTGTTGAGTGTTGAAATGGTATATAGGAGTGATCCAACCATTCACTACAAGTCTGAGGGTCAAGATCCTCAATTTCACAAATTTGATATTTTGCTCTCATATGCCTCTATGGCATTATTACTTTCTTTTTAAAATCTTTTGTTTCATTTTGGATTGGGTTGGAGAAGTACTAGATAAGGTTTATGAGGGTTTTCCAATCCTCTAAATAAAGTAGAAAGGCCTAGGGTAAAGTTTTACAAAGATAGCCATAGGCACATATGCCTCTTTCTTATTTACATTCTTTTTATTTTATTTTTCATGATTGGTGACAAGAGGGATGAGGTTTAGGGTTTCGTAAGTTTTGCAATGGTTCACCACTATTTAGCAAAGTAAGAAAAGGTAGGGTTCAAAATTGATATATTAAGGATATAGGCCCACATATGTATTTTTCTTCTAGTTTGGTTTCTCAAAATAGATCCAAAAGATTTTGAGAAGGTTAGGGTTTAGGGTTTTTCTTATTTGATTTCTTTCTCTTTTAATTTTATTTGGTTGGTGATCTTCACTTGATCACCTTAGGGTTTTAGGGTTTATCACAAAGCAAAATAACACACATCATGACAAAACACAATTATTATGTATGAGCACTAGACATAGTACTCTATGTAAGAAAAGTTTTTGTTGGTTCTCATTTTTGGAAAAAGGAAATTCATTTTCTCTTTGCTTTAAAATTTGGGATGTTACAAACCCTTCCCCCTTAAACAAATCTCGTCCCGAGATTTTAAGAAAAGTTAGGTTCCGAAGAGAGATTGGGCGATATGATTTAGCAGGGAACATACTTGGCATGGCTTGAGGTGCTTCTTGGTCTTCTTCGGCAGTCAGGTTGTAGTAACGACCATTGCGGTTGTTCGGGTAGTTTGGAGCAAACTTTCTTCTAGTTGCGATACGGCGCTGCTGCTGTGCAGGTGCAGCGGTGTTGGCGGCAATCTTGGCAAGCTTCTTGGGGCATTCATTGGAGTAATGACCCACAGTTCCACATTCATAGCAAGTTACCGTTGGCTTGTCCTTTTGGGCAATGGGTACAGCATTGCTTCCAGTCCTCGGGGCGTTGTTGGCGGCTTTCATCGGGCACTTATTAGAGTAATGACCAGTAACACCACATTCATAGCAAGTCACAGTGGACTTGTCTCTGGGGGCATGGTTGGGTATTGGGATGAGCTGCTCCAGGGTTGCTATCCTCACGCGGAGACGAGCAATGAGGTAGTCCTTCTTGGCGTGCTGATGGCGAAGTGCCTTGCGCTCCATTGCAAGAATGTTGATGGTGTCAGTCATCTTGGCGTGCTCAATGTGCAGCTGGTTGGTCTGGGCACGGGAGTTGTTGCGGGTAGGAGGGGCCATCTGAACAATGAGGTAGATCATAAGATAAGAGGGAAATTTCTATGGTTTGTTTGGGTTAAGTTTAAAAAGTTCAAAACTTGAAAACCTGAGTAGTGTTGAGGGGGTAAAACCAACAACACTTTTTTATTCATACCAAACATCACACATTACAAAGCTAACACACCGTTGATTTTAAGAACCATTCATCGCTCTACGATACAAGGGGATCCTGATACAAACTCATACCTACTTATGTGCTCAAGTGAAACTACTACTCACTATCCACATCTATCGGGGTGTGGTTATCTTCTCCGGCTTCCAGAAACTCGTAGTCTTCCAGATCAGTGTTCTCATCTTCCTCAAAGTCCTCGCCATCACTCATGAAGGCTTCTCCTCCACTGAAGGTCTTCATCTTCCTCTTCCATCTCATTCAGCTGGTCCTCTTGGGCCTTGACAGTGGCCTCCAAGGAGACTATCTTTGCGCGGAGGTGCGCAATGGTAGCATCCTTCTTGACACGCTGCTTGCGAAGTATCTTGCGCTCATAGGCAAGGATCCTGACGGTATCAGCCTTCCGCGCTAGGTGGGCGCGAATCTGGTTGGCGTAGACGCGATAGTTGTGCAGCTCCTTCTGGGTGTCGTGCAGCATAGTATCCAGGTGCTCCACGTGATATTTCAGCTCCGGGTGGGGTGACAGTGCCCTGGGTCCTCCAATGGAGTCATGCCTTGCAAAGTGAGCAAAGCGAGTCCCATAAAGCGCAGTCACATGCTGCCCACACAGACGGGCAAGTGCTTCTCATCCATAGTTACAGCCACGATCAATAGTTAATCTATGGTTAATCACATGATTATTTATGCAATGTCACACTTACCTGATCAATAGTTACAGCCACGATTCTCATCCATAATTTTCTTCACATAAGGTTCCATAATTTTCTGCATCAATTATGCACATAAAAGAGAAGAGATTTACAAACATGTGCCATAATTTTAGATTGCTCAACTCTTATTATGAGAGATTTAAATACTGTTGATTTGCAAACATTGGGGCATCTCTAGTGTAATTGTAATAAAAAAAGGGATTCTCTTTCAGTCTGTTAAAAAATCACTGCTAACACAAGTTGCATTTTATGAAGAATTACTGAATATAATACTGTCTATTCCTATATCAAAACATTAAGTAGACACTGTCATAGATTATTAGCGCTAGATAGTGCTTGATCAGAAGATTCAGACAAAAAACATTTCGTCTGGATAGTGCTTGATCAAAAGATGATATTGTCCTACACAATCAGAGAGAGCACAAGACTGTGCATAGGCTAGAATATAATAAGTCAGCCACAAGTAAAGCTATAGGTTAAAAGAGAAATGAATTCTTAATGAACATGCCTTGTGGCTTTTAAACTTTCATGTGGCTTTTAAAATGCACGGCACATGATCATCTCATGAATTAAAATGTGTTTGTAAGGAGTAAGCTAAGGCAGTATTGGCCTCACATATGAATTAAAAATTAAAATGAACATGAAGGAAGATGAAAAGACAGGAGCATGTGCAAAAGAGAGATTGACAGAGGTAGCGACGTCGCAATTGACACTGGCATGTACATGGGCTGCAATTCTGTAAATCCATCTTGTATCATGATTACACATACATGAAAAATAGAAAGTGGTAAAATGAACGATCGCAATTGTCGAATGGCAAAGGGCAGAGCAAGCCATATTACAACATTCGAAAATCCAAACAGCTACAACCAATTTAAGAACAATCCTTTGAAATACAGCCTCGGACTCGGAAGCATACAACAACATCCACCTTGTTGTGGCACTGAATTACTGCTATTCCTCTTACAAAAATACAAATCAATATAGACATATAAATAGAGAACAAATGTGGAGATGTACCTTGCTGCCTTGGTCATGCTTGATGGGGAGGGAGGCATGGAGGTGCTCGATACTTTGCCGAAAGAAGCAACTATGGTAATAAACCTAGAGCCGCAACAATCAGACCCAAACAAAAGAAAATGCCTTGTATGTTATCGCTTTATCAATGATTCCAGCTTGCTCCCTCCTTTTCCACCTTGTATGGTGCGAGAGGAGGGATGGGGACAGAGGGCCAGCGGAGGCCACGAGGATGAAGGGCTGGCACGAGCAGCAATGCGAGAGGAGGACCGGCACCACAAGGTGAGCCCGAGGAGCTGAATTCAAGTAATTTCATTTGAGATAATCACCAGCTTGATAAAACAGGGATACATGCAACACGAAATTATTTACCAGTGAGATGTTAACTTACCAAGAAGCGATAGATGTTGCCTGTTTTGTTGACACAAACACAAGCTTGAGAACCCATCATAACATGAGCATGTATCATGCGCGCTTGCATCACATTTAACTGAATGAGCAGATGAACTGAATTAGAAGAACGGAAAAACCACAATTGCACATCTATAACGAATTTAACGACAACACCTCGGTCAGTGCATTGAACAGCAAGTTAGAACAAAAATATGACATTATTTAACTAATTAAACCATCGATCAATTGTTATTATACTCACTTTAATATAGCATGTGAAATGATGGCCAGGAATTACTAAACGATAGCAATGAATATAGTCTTGTCCCCACAACCATAGAAGAACAGAATACATGTGGCGCAGTTGTTTTTTGCAAGATTTACCATAAGACAAAAATCTTATGGAATAGGCCGTAAACAAGTAACTCATCATGCAACACAAACAATGAACTTCACACTCGACACTCAAAGAAAACACCATCGGGAATGTCCGTTTTTTTTATCCAAGCTCATCTTGCAAGGAAGTCTTGTCCTCACACAGCTCTTTGACATCGTACAATGCCTGCAAATAATCACCTATGGAATAAATCCTACATGGTGGTTTGACCATATCCAAGTTGACAGTATATACATTATTATTCAATTAATAGAACTCAAAAGCACATGGGAGGATTATGTTAATGTAAGAATCATGCTGATGCAAACATATACTGACAAAAATATAAATAAAGAGTGTACCATCCATAAGCAAGCAATTACCGAACTCCATTTGTTGTGTCTCAGATCTAAATACCTGACCCAGAAATTAACAAACATGGAGCACGGTTGCAAGCAAAATATCTTAATTAAAAACCATGCACAATAGAGAGGGGATTGAACGGGACCATGGGGGCAATTGAGCGACATCGGATGCCTCTTCATATATGTGGTCGCCGCCTCATGTTGCCTCTATGTGCCTACCTCTCACGATACGAGAGCAGCCCAACACGCAAAAGAATATTTGCTCACGAATCGGAAGGAAGAGAAAGAGATGGAGCATACCTGGGAAGGAAGAGGAACGAGGTGCTCGCGAGTTGGAGCCGAGGGCAACAACCCGGGCGTGCCGCCGCCTCCTCCTTCGCAGGAAGGAAAAAGGAAGAGGACATAGGTGGCCGTACCCGCGACGGCGTCGTCGAACGCGACTGGCGGCGACCGGCGCCTCCTGGCACTCTTCGCAGCGGCGCCCTCGAGCGCATGGCGCGGCCGAGGTCGTCGGCCCAGCTCCTCCCGATGCAAGGCAAGAGGAGCTGCTGAGGCGCGACGGCGGCGGCTCGGGGCGCCGTCCACTGGCGGCGGCGGCGACGCGGCGGAGTCGAGGGCGGGAGTAGGAGGCGTGGGACGGGAGCGCCGTCCACCGGCGGCGGCGGCGACGCGGCGGAGTCGAGGGGCGGGAGTAGGAGGCGTGGGACGGGAGCGCCGTCCACGCGGCGGCGGCGGCGACGCGGCGGAGTCGAGGGGCGGGAGCGAGGAGGCGTGGGACGGGAGCGCCGTCCACTGGCGGCGGCGGCGACGCGGCGGAGTCGAGGGGCGGGAGTAGGAGGCGTGGGACGGGAGAATGGACCAGATATTTTCACGATCTAGGTTTTCACCCGGGCCGGGCGTGCGCGACTCGGACGAGAAGGACGTGCACGAGCCAGAGGAGTTGGTTCGCTCGCTGACGCAAGTGTCCCCGCAACTATATGGGCCTACCTGTCATGGACTCGTTCGAAGGAGCGAGAAGTGTGAAAAGTAATTACCTCATCCAACGGTTCAGGTGAAAAGCGGGAATGAGAAACTACTGTTGCAATGTGATTGGATGAACCAGATTGATTTGCCCCTTTGGATGGCCTGGTTGGCCGGGTATGCTAGGAACATTTATAGAAGAAATGGAGTTTGGAGTGGAGGAGCATGGCGGAAGAGAGGCCGTGGTTGGAGACAACGCACTGTGGAAGATTAGCCCCAGATGGACTTCTTTGTATTGTCTTTATTTGCTGGGGTTGTTTGTGCAAATGTGTTAGGACAGCTGTGGTAGTAGTTTCTAGTGGTGTGTGTGCGTGTCATGTACTCTGTATGAGTTGATCTTTATATGCATGTACACTTTCGCAAAAAAAAAAAAAAAAAAAAGTCTTTGCTCAGTCAAAATAAAAATCAGTTCACCTGTCTATCCAGTACTTTCCTTTTGTGCATCTTAGAGCCTGTTTTAACAATTAATCCGTGAAATATTTATTGTGGCGAACAGCACATGGTAAAAATATATGAACCGTCTCCAACAATTACACAGCAGGGTCTAAAAATACTAGCAAATCTTGGGGGACTTCAAACCCTAGAGTGGTGTTTTGGCACATGAAAGTATATGTTTTTTTTATTGTTAGCATGAGAGCTGCTAAATCCATTGATTAGAAAGAAAACCGGTCAGAAGACCCACACTGCTCGGTTTATAAGAGGAAAACCGGGCAAAAACCCGAACAACAGCGAGCCGCACCTACACACACCCTCCCAAACCACGGGTCTCTCTTGACCAGAAACCATCTCCAAAACGATGCCCCCAAGAGGGAAAGCGACGCCGAACACACCACCAGCGTCCGATCTGGAAGTCAGATCTTGGGTTTCCCCTGGAGCATGTCGAGAAAGGCAAGTGAGGCTTGCTACATCGACGCCTCCAACAAGGAAACGACGCTCATAGGCGCCACCTTTGACGACTCCAACCACAGTCGGAGAGCGGCTTTCACCGGCAATCTCACCCGCACAAGCCCAACAAGGAAACGGTCAACCAACATACCAACCTCACTGCCCTTTCCTCCACGGCTGACCGCACCTCCCGGCAAGCCCAACATGCTGCCATCCATCCTTTCGCTGCCCCTCACAAGATGGAAGGATGCAACACCCGCAGCGTTGCCATTCCGCTCCCATTAGAAGGATGAAACATCTGTGGTGACATTCTTCTCTCTAAAGGAGGATGCAACGCATGTGCCATTTGTCTCCCTTCAAGAGGATGAAACACCAGTAGAGCACCATTCGTCTCGCAACGGAAGGAAGAAGCACTCGCCATGACGCCATTCCTCTCCCCTCTAGACACCACCAACTCGCCAAGACGCTCGCAGCAAGGTCTTGCACCGTGGCCTCCTTCCCCTATCTGCGCTTCGTTGCAAAGGACGGAAGGATGCAACACTCTCATAGAGCAGTAACATTCATCTCACGTAGCTCGCAGGTCCGAGTAGATAGATGCATGCAACGCAACACCAAAACCCTCCTTCAAAGACCTGCCTCCACGGTTGCGCTCACAGATCCCAGCGGGTCCCCGATAGGCAGGTCGCGTCGGAGCGCAAGACCACCCGCACGACGACCATCACGTCGCCAGGCCAGAGACGCCCAACGCCTGCGGCCGTCCGCCCAGATCCAGGGCGCGTCCACCGCGAGGTCGCTAGCAGACCACCCCCTGCGTCGCCGGTTGGCACAAGCGCCACACCCACCCGGAACTACCTCGCCTCACCGCGCTAGGCACCATGCCACCACCGTCCCAACCGCCAGGTCGCGGCCTCTCCGCGTGTAGAGGGGGCATCGGGGCGCGCTCTCCTCTCCCTCCCGTCTTTGGCAGTAGGGCGCCGACACCGCCGCCGGTCAAGGGGGAAGGATTGTGGAGGTGCTTTGGCCTAGGGTTGGGCCTCTCCGGAGTCACCCCCGCACGAGAGCGTCCCGGGAGAGAAAAATGAGTTTTGTGCTGTCTTTATTTTGAAATACATCTTGTGCACATTTTATTCAAAAATGAAAACAAAAACTTTGCAACTGCATCTTCATGAGTTACACACTCTCAAAGTTGTTCATGACAAATCGACTTGTCGTGTGGCATGGTTTTTCATATACCACAAAAAATATTGTTTTTCTCAGTACTTGACCAGCGCACATATATTGTCGAGATGTACATATAAAAAAACTGTCAATTTTGACACTTCAAAATATGATTTTTTGGTAGATAGACCATATGCACCTGGAAACCAAATTCAATTTCCATCAAACTCTTACTTATTTTAAGACATAATGTTGTACTTTTTTAATCAACGGGAAGTTCTCTCACAATTTTAATCTGCAATGCCAAGTTACGCGAACAGCGCAGCTAGTAAAGTAATCAACCGACATCGAGAAAAGTATCAACACCGATATTTTATGAAGAAACAACTAAACGGCCTAATCGTTAGGCACCAAATATATGAATTACCATTGTCGAGTGACGAGGTCATAGGTACCAGGTGGGCCCATCAAGGCAAATAACGGCCCACCACAAGGGTTCAAACCACAGGCAGGTCCCAAACACAACCATCTTGGAATACATACCACCGAACGCGGATTCTACGGGATAGTCATATAAGGACATGTACAATGGTGATATCTTAGCAGTGCCACCTAGGATAAACGCTGAGTGAAGGAAACACTGGTGGAAAAACAGGCTTCGGGTGAGCCCCATAAGTCGCGATGCTGCAGGAACCGCGACTAATGGTACCTTTAGTCGCGGTTCGGGAGGCGAACCGCGACCAAAGGCCTGGGCCCAGGGCGCTCGGTGGCCAGCCGGTGCACGTGGGGGCTTTAGTCGCGGTTGGCCAGGCCAACCGCGACTAAAGGTGCCCGAAGGCGTTTAGTCGCGGTTGGCCAGGCCAACCGGGACTAAAGCCCCTCCCCTATATATACCCACCCAGCAGCCAACATTTAGCCATTTGGTGCCATTCTCTTCACAAGCTTCACAAGTGGGTGTTAGGTTTGGTTTTGGTTCCTCTTATGCACATAAGGTGTTTGATGAAATTCCCCAAGAGCATGAAACAAACATGATATGAAGTGTTGGAGCCACACTTGAGCTTTCTCATTTATTTTTTCCTCCTCGATCGCGGTTAGCAACTTGAACCTTTGATGTGTCGTTGATAAAATGTGCATGTGTGTGTAGTTCATTGTTTAATTTATATTGTTTGTAGCTAGTTAGTTTAACAAATGCATGATGGTTAATTATATATTTTATATTATAATAATGCAGATGAATCGACAATGGTTGTACGGTAACCGACTCTCCGGCGAGTTCGGTGCGGGTTTGAAAGATTTCCTCGTAGTGGCCAATGCGAACAAGCAGGGGGTTTGTTATCTGTCCATGTGTTAAATGTAAGAATCGGAATGGTTACTCTTCCTCAAGAGATGTTCACATGCACCTGCTTCGGCACGGTTTCATGCCAAGCTATAATTGTTGGACCAAGCATGGAGAAAGAGGGGTTATAATGGAAGAAGATGAAGAAGGGGATGATTTCAATGATGAAAGCTATCTTGCTCATTTCGGTGATACTTTCATGGAGGATGCTCGAAGGTGAAGGGGAAGGTGAAGGGGAAGGTGAAGAAGAGGCACGTGATGATCCCGTTGATGATCTTGGTCGGACCATTGCTGATGCACGGAGACGCTGCGAAACTGAAAAGAGAGGGAGAATTTGGATCGCATGTTAGAGGATCACAGGAAGGCGCTGTACCCCGGATGCGATGATGGTCTGAAAAAGCTGGGCTGCACACTGGATTTGCTGAGATGGAAGGCACAGGCAGGTGTAGCTGACTCGGCATTTGAAAACTTGCTGAAAATGTTGAAGAATATGTTGAAGAATATGTTTCCAAAGAATAACGAGTTGCCCGCCACTACGTACGAAGCAAAGAAGGTTGTCTGCCCTCTAGGTTTAGAGGTTCTGAAGATACATGCATGCATCAACGATCGCATCCTCTACCGCGGTGAATACGAGAATTTGAATGAATGCCCGGTATGCACCGCATTGCGTTATAAGATCGGGGGCGATGACCCCGGTGACGATGTTGAGGGCCGAAACCCGGGAAGAGGGTTCCCGCCAAGGTGATGTGGTATGCTCCTATAATACCACGGTTGAAACGTCCGTTCGGGAACAAAGAGCATGCCAAGTTGTTGCGATGGCACAAAGAGGACCGTAAGTCGGACGGGGAGTTGAGACACCCCGCGGATGGAACGCAATGGAGAAAGATCGACAGAGAGTTCAAAGATTTTGCAGCCGACGCAAGGAACATAAGATTTGGTCTAAGTACGGATGGCATGAATCCTTTTGGCGAGCAGAGCTCCAGCCATAGTACCTGGCCCGTGACTCTATGCATCTACAACCTTCCTCCTTGGTTGTGCATGAAGCGGAAGTTCATTATGATGCCGGTGCTCATCCAAGGTCCGAAGCAACCCGGCAACGACATCGATGTGTACCTAAGGCCATTAGTTGATGAACTTTTACAGCTGTGGGGCAGACCTGGTGTCCGTGTGTGGGATGAGCACAAAGAAGAGGAATTTGACCTACGAGCGTTGCTTTTCGTAACCATCAACGATTGGCCTGCTCTTAGTAACCTTTCGGGACTCGTCAAATAAGGGATACAATGCATGCACGCACTGCTTACATGAGACCGAAAGTGTACATTTGCCAAATTGTAAGAAGAACGTGTACCTTGGGCATCGTCGATTTCTTCCGAAAGGTCATCCGAGTAAGAAAGAAAGGCAATCATTACAACGGCAAGGCAGATCACCGGCCGAAGCCTGCGGAACACACCTGGTGCTGAGGTATTTGATATGGTCAAGGGTTTGAAAGTCATCTTTGGAAAGGGTCCTGGCGGACAATCAGTTCCGAAGGGAGCCGACGGGCACGTAGCCATGTGGAAGAAGAAATCTATATTCGGGAGCTAGATTATTGGAAAGTCCTAGAAGTCCGCTCTGCAATCGACGTGATGCACGTTACGAAGAATATTTGCGTGAACATCCTAAGCTTCTTGGGCGTGTATGGGAAGTCAAATGATACAAAGGAAGCACGGCAGGACCAGCAAAGTTTGAAAGACCCTGATGACCGGCATCCGGAACGGTTTCAAGGTCGTGCCAGCTACGCTCTGACCAAAGAAGAGAAGGTCATCTTTTTGAATGCCTGAGCAGTATGAAGGTCCCGTCAGGATTCTCGTCCAATATAAAGAGAATAATAAACATGGCGGAGAAAAAGTTCCAAAACCTGAAGTCTCACGACTGCCACGTGATTATGACGCAATTGCTTCCGATTGCTTTGAGGGGGCTCCTGCCGGAAAATGTTCGAGTAGCCATTGTGAAGCTATGTGCATTCCTCAATGCAATCTCTCGGAAGGTAATCAATCCAGAAGTTCTACCACGGTTACGGAACGATGTGATCCAATGTCTTGTCGGTTTCGAGTTGGTGTTCCCGCCATCCTTCTTCAATATTATGACGCACCTCCTGGTTCACCTAGTCGATGAGATTTCCATTCTCGGTCCTGTATTTCTACACAATATGTTCCCCTTCGAGAGGTTCATGGGAGTATTAAAGAAATATGTTCGTAACCGTGCTAGGCCGAAGGAAGCATCGCCAAGGGCTATGGAAATGAGGAGGTAATTGAGTTTTGTGTTGACTTTGTTCCCGACCTTAAGCCGATTGGTCTTCCTCAATCGCGGCACGAGGGGAGACTAAGTGGAAAAGGCACGATCGGAAGGAAATCAATGATATGTATGGACGGCCATTCTCCGACCGAAGCACACCACACGGTTCGACCAATTCCAGCTTGGTGGCTCCGTACTTTGAGAAACACAAGAATATTTTACGCTCGGACAACCCCGGGAAGCCTCGAATCCTGGATTAGGAAGGCCCACATGGAGACTTTCGGCAGTTGGTTGAGAAAACATTTAATGAGTGACAATAAGGTTGTAGATCAGCTGTACATGTTGGCCAAGACACCATCTTCGACTATAACGACTTTCCAAGGTTACGAGATAAATGGGAATACATTTTACACGATCGCCCAAGATAAAAAGAGCACCAACCAAAACAGTGGTGTCCGCTTTGATGCAGCAACCGAGAATGGGCAAAAGGTCACATATTATGGTTACATAGAGGAGATATGGGAACTTGACTATGGACCCTCCTTTAGGGTCCCTTTGTTCCGGTGCAAATGGTTCAAGCTAACAGGAGGTGGAGTAAAGGTGGACCAGCAATACGGAATGACAATGGTGGATTTCAACAATCTTGGTTATCTTGACGAACCATTCGTCCTAGCGAAAGATGTCGCTCAGGTTTTCTATGTGAAGGACATGAGTAGCAAACCGAGGAAACGGAAAGATAAGAAAACGATCGGTACATCATGCGATGATCCAAAGCGCCACATTGTTCTTTCGGGGAAAAGAAACATCGTGGGAGTGGAGGACAAGACAGACATGTCAGAAGATTATAATATGTTTGCTGAAATTCCGCCCTTCAAAGTGAACACCGACCCAAGCATTAAGTTAAATGATGAGGATGCTCCATGCATGGTATGTGGCTAATCGATGAGTTATGCATGACTGTGCATGTATCGTGTCCGCAGATTCCACTGGATTCTTATGGTAATTAAAGTTCAGACCTCCTCAGTTCTCGTCCACGACTCTCTGAATATGGATCCGGCGCTTTGGGGCGACATGAGAAAAATGATGCAAAAGTAATTATTTTCATTCATTTGCGCTCTATATCGATCGGCCTATTTCGTTCATCATTTCCTAATATCAAGTAACTAATTAATAACTCTCTTGTTTATTTAATTTTCTTTGCCTCGTAGGGTTTGGAGACGGTTCGTAGATACCAAGGTCGGTGAATTCAAAAAAGAGCTACATTTTAAAATGGCGAGTGCGGACGACCGGGGATACTCAGCCACCGGGGACCAATCTATGTGGATACTATGTTTGTGAGAGGATCCGGAGATACTGCAATGAGCGGGACCAGAAGTGTGAGAACAACATCCTGAGGAATAACCTCCCAGAAGACGCTTAGTCCAGAAGCTCGCTTCCGACCACTTCAAGAGGAACTAGCTGGATGGTTGGCGAGGGAAGTCATCGATCCTAGAGGAGAACACTATTACGATGACGTAGAACTTTATATGCACCAGAATTTGTAACTAACTTGTTCAAAATTGTATATGGTCATCCGATATTGAATATATATTGTATATGGTCATCCGATATTGAATATATATTGTATATTCCTCTTGAATTCTTTTTGGTTCTAATTTCAAATTTGTTTGAAATTGTACATTCATATGCATGTATGTATACAAGTACCGTAGAATATGTGAAACTCCTTCAAAATTAAAACCCAAAAGAAATAAAATAATACAAATTAAAAAGAAACCAGATTTAGGGGGAGGGGGCTAAACCCTAAACCCTGCGGAGGCCTTTAGTCGCGGTTGGCCGGAAGAACCGCGACTAAAGGTCCTCCGCCCTGGCGCTCGCCTGCGGCCCACGTGGACGGGCCTTTAGTCGCGGTTCGTAAGGAACCGCGACTAAAGGGGGGCCTTTAGTCGCGCTACTTTGGTCGCGGTTGCGCCACCGCGACTAATGGCAGTTGCCAACCGCGACCAAAGCCCCTTTTTCCACCAGTGAAAGAGAAGATAAAAAGAACTTTGCCTCCTCTTAGCTAAGAGATGATCTCTTAGCACAATCTCTCTCACCACAAATTTAGGATGCCTCGTTACTAAAGATATAAGACTAAAAAATAATCCATTGTACATCATGTTTTATTGTTATATCTAGATTACTTTGCAGGATTACGATACGACAGTCTTATCAACCATTGCACATGCCCTAAACCGACTCAGATAGGATTCTTAAAAAATACTACCTCCGTTTCAAGGAATAAGGCACTCTCGTTTTACATGTTTTTTGTTTGACCAAGTATTACTTCAAATCAATAAAAAAAATTGTATGAAATTAATATCATTAAAAAGTGTTTTTCAATACGAATCTAACGATACTAATTACATATAATATAATCAAAAAAAAATTGCTCAATTTTTATGATCAAACTTCGTTTTGGAATACCGTGCGTCTGATTCCTTGAAACGGATGCATTAGTATAACACAAGCATAGCACCGCGACGGCATAAAAACTGGACTTTATTGCGGAACATATGCATGATTAAAATGCCGATAATCATCAGGTACGCACTGTTCGCGTGCGAGAGGATTCCCATGACGCGGATTCTACAGGAGTAAAATGTTTTGGTAGGATACTTTAGCCAACTAAAATATTTTATTTTAAATATGCCAATTACTCGGAAGATGCTGCCTTGTAGTTGGTTACTAAAACTAACTTGATTGCACGCGTCCTTGCAGCAAAATTCGTGAAGTGCTACGACAACTGCAGGACCTTTTGAGAGCAAGTTTAATAGTAGAGCTATAAGCTAAGTTCCATATCATTTATAGTCATTCTAGAGTGAACATGTATAATACTGAGCTATAAATTTATACTATTTTATTAGTGCATGGTCCACCATTCACTCTCACATACTAAAATAGTACCTAGAAAGACGTGCTAGAGATGGCTCTTGCATAAGAGTTCACTCCACCTCTCTCTCCTCCAACTAAGCAACAATATATTATTTTAATTCTTATAGCTAGCTGGAAGGAAGTGGTGTTTTAAATACACTTTCAAAATGTTGAAAATTTCAAACACAAAATTTAGTGGGTATATCTCAAAATTCTACACGTTCACAAAGTGTTTCCACAGAAAACCAACATTTTGAGTGTCATCCGTAAAAAGACAAATTTTACTGAAAAAAAAGCTGTGCAAGAGACGGTTTGTTTGTCTTTTTCACACAATTCACAAAAAAATCGGTTTTTCGCAAAACTTGATATGCGTACGTAAAATGTCGATACGAAAGCGAGAAATTTGTTGTTCGAATTTATTTTTTACATTTTAAACTGTTTTTCTGGTGGCAGGAGCATATGCTCCCATGTGCTGAATTGAATTTCTGACTGACTATGACTTATTGTACTTACTCTGAGCACTACTCTGTCTAAAAATCAGTGTCCTACTTTTAAATAGATATAAACGTATCTGGATGCATTTTAGTTAGAGATACATCTATATTAAGATAAAACTACAGGTACATCTATATTTAGATAAAACTGAGACACCTTAGAGGTACAATTATATCTAGGCAAAAGTAAGACATATATTTTGAGACAAAGAAAGTACTCTCATAATTTTGACTTGCAATACCAAGACTATGCACAAGGCGCCGACAAGAGTAGTGACACCTCTATTATAGGAAAAAGCAACCAAACATACTTATCAACATCACTAAGAGCTGAGATTATTTCAGTTACATATTTAACTCATAGCTCGATACTTAAAAATAGCAAATTGAGCTATGACATTACTAATGGGCTCAGTTCATGGTCTAGCTCAAAATAACTATTATTCACAACATAATATGCCCTTCCTATTTCTCGAGGTGTGTTTCTCGGGGTGTGATAACACTTCGATATGATTGTATACAAGGTAGTCAGAATCCCGATCATACTACCGGAATCCTACGATTTGACGACGTATCGATTCAAATCCCACTATGAATCCTAATTGCGTAGAATCCATGTTGAGTCCCGATCCGAATCATAGAATCCTTTATATTAATGTAGAATCTCGATCCCTTTTATGAATTTTTCCGATTCTACTAACTCATTATTTTTCCCATCCGCAAAACCATACAAGGTAACTGCTCAAACATCCCAAGCCCTTTTCACTTGCTTTACAACCCTGTATTTACCTACAAAATCTCAAATGATTTATTGATAGAACATTATTGCTAGAAACTTAATATATTATAATATTTATCTCCATTATACTATTACACAAACTTTCTGTGTGATAAAAATATCTTCTCTGAGTAAGTATGGTAGGATCCCAGATTCTACGATTCGATACTACGACTCGATTATGCCTGAAGAAAATCGATCCGACTCCGAATCCCGACTCTGACTACCTTGATTGTATATTGTGGCAATGTACATAATTATCTTCATAATTTTGTAAATCATTATCATTGATATTTGTTGTGAAGTGTACCGGTTGCACGCAAATGTTCGGTGAGATGATACACTAGGGCAAAGTCTTGCTCCAATCTATTAATTAAGAATAAGTGTTTTAACAAGATAGTCCAGACCAAAATGAAATACAAGGAATTAGTCTCCCGTCATTAATTCACCCAAACACTTTGCGCCCGCAGACAGCTAAAATGGGATTCCCGCTTAAATTTCTCTAAAACAACAATTTAAGGCACATGTTTGTTGTTGAAAACTTGTGTTGGCGCTCATTCCAAATTTCCCATGTGACTAGCGATGTGAGGGGAAGCAATGGCCTTGCCGTTGGGAAATGAACCATCTGTCATCACTTGATTGAGGGACCCGCCCATTGGTTAGGATGGATATCGGGGATGCCGGTCCATGATTTGATGCCTTGCCAAATGCGTTTGGTGAACCTACAGTTTACCAAAAGATGACAAGACTATTCCGGTGCTTCCTTGCAAAAAACCCGCAATTAGGCCAACCACCCTTTCGTAGTTGGTCCGCTATCCAAACTCTAGTTTTTGTGAGGATCCACGCAATTTGTGTTTGCATTAGGGGGTGCCCAAGATTGCCACACACCGACTTGTACTTGTCTGAGGAGATAGAATCTAGGAATTTCACTTCCTAAGTGGACTTGGACGAATATTGCCGATTGGCTGGGAGCTTCGAACATATGTCGTCATCAACATTTTGTCAAGTTCCACATCTTGAAGGTTAAGCTGGCTCAACAAATTAAGAGAAATGCGCCAACAATTTTTTCTCCCAACACCACTTTTCCAACACGATTGTTGTCTCTCATGGATTGGAAAAAATTCCAAGATTTCCTCTTTGATATTTCATAGATGAGGGGTGGAATATCTTTAGGCTTTCAACAACGAAGCCAAGGGGCCTTCCAAAAGGCGTCTTCCGCCCATTTCCATCTGTGATATCGGTGGTGGCATAGGAAATGTCCTCGGAACAAGGGTTACCGGAGTCCACCAAATTTTGGTGGAGTCCTTCCACTCGAGCCATGGCAATTGTAGGCAAATCACCGCAGCGAACTTCTATACATGTATCACACCTAGACCGCCAAGATTTTTTTGGACGGCATACTGTCTCCCAATTAACTTTGTATTTTGAGCGAGTAGTGGTATCATTAGCCAACCCAAAAAAATCTCCCTCGATTTTATTAATGAACTTTAATGTTCCCGGGGATCCACAAGTAGCGTCAAGTAGTACGTGTCCTGCGAGGTTATAACCGAATTAACAAGGGCGGTGTGTCCGGTCTTGGTGTCATATTTTCCATTCCATGTAGCAATATTTTCGAGACATAAGTCTTCTAGATGTTGAAATTACACTATCTTTTGTTGCCAAACTAAAAGGGGTAGCCCAAGATATTTCAAGGGGAATGAAGTTCTAGTCACCCAAATTCCTTCAAGGATGTCATCAGGTTTATTTCCCCACATCTAATTGGAAGAAAAAAAATGCTCCTTCGAATTTTTTGCAAAGGCCAGAGACTAACCAAATCAATCAAGAATAGTGGCCAAGTGATGCTAGAATAACTTGTGTGAACCAATTGTGTGCTCAGTCTAGCCCTTAAGAATTGTGTGGTGATTGTATACCTTGTATCCGTTTATAGACGCTAGTACCGAGAAATACCAGGAGGAGGAGGTCTACGAGAAGGAAGAAGAAAACTTTGATCAATACACCACTCAAGGCAAGCTATACTCTTGCAAGCTCCCAAGTGCAAAGCTCTACTAGAGCAAGGCACCATTACACTTCTATTTTTGCTTAAGGATCCAATCCCAATTTTTTTATTCTTGCAAACTTTTACTTTATTATCAAAGCTTACTTTCTAGTTAATCTTGGCCTAAGTTTAGAGTGTTACAAGAACATCCAAAGTAGCCTAGAGAAATACAAGCTAGATTATCACCCCTCATGACTAGTTGCTAGTGCTAAACTAAAAATGACTACTCTAGATGGGAACTTGTGAAAACCAATGACTTTGAAAACCTTGGAATGATGAGTCGTTCTATTGAAAGATTTTGAAGGTGAATATGACATGAATGACTTGGTGACTTTGACAAAAACTGATGATTGGGTTCGGATGCGATATCTTTCCAATTTTAGAGTACCCCCACAATATCTGATTATGGGTAAGGCTTAACTAGAAACTTATGTGCTTTAGTATGGGTTCCCTCTAAACAAGCGTCATAGGGGTTATGCCGAGGCTGCCTCCGTTGAAGGTGAAATGACGTGAAATGAGGTGAATGTACGACCCAAGCCCTGTGCAGTTCCCGGGATAACAGTTGGCTATCACAGGGAGGCCAAACTCATGGGGAGAGGTGCCTATACTAGAGTTTGTAAGTGAAAGGTTATGGTTGATGATCCGCATACTGAGTATGATTATTAAGGGCTATCCCTGATGGATGTAATCAAAAGTTGTGGCACAAGTGTGCAACCTCTGCAGAGTGTAAACCTATTCGAATAGCCATGTCCACGGTTATGGACGATTGGAAAGGCCATACTGTTCCGTTGTCAGATGTTTCTAAAAATGAGTGGTGATTTGAATGGTGAATTTGACTTGAAAACAACATGGTTGTGGGAATGACACTAATGTTCCCACTTGAGTTAAGTTAGGCAAATGAGGAGTCTTTCATGTATAATGGTTTATGAAATAAAATTGGCCTTATGCAAATAAACCGGTAGCTTAGCACCCCCTTAAAAAAATTGATAGTACTTACACTAGTATTAGTTTGCGAGTACTTTAAAAGTACTCATGGTTGTGTCCCTGTCTATTCAAATGGCCAGACTACGAAGAGGAGCAACAGTATCCGGATGATGGACAGCAGGACATCTATGATAACTAGGACCGTCTTCTACCGTCAAGCGTTGCTTGTGGATTAGATGGACTACTACTACCTCGCTTCCTCTATGTGTTGGGTTTGTTGATCATTAGATCAACTATTATTGTAAGTGTGGATCATGTGATCTATTGTTGTAAGAAGACTATGGTTTGTAATGAATGATGACTCTATGATATCAACTGTTATGTCTCGCAAAAACAATCTTCCTGGGATTGCGATGTATGGCATAATAGGCATCTGGACTTAAATATCCGGGTGTTGACAAGTTGGTATCAGAGCCATTGTTTGACCTTAGGAGACCCTAGTTAGAATGGACGTCTGAAAAATTTAGTTTCAAAAAAACAAAATGAAGTGAAAATCTTGGAAAACTTATTCACACTCTTACCCTTGAGATCTTTTCCAAGGGAGAAATTCATGCCCTACTCTTCTTAAAATTATACCTAAAATTTTGACACACTTTCGCACTTCTCTAACTTACTAATCCATTTCACTTTCAGATGGAGCAAGTCAACAACACCAAGTTTTACCAGTTGGGTAACGGCGGGAACCTGATCTTCGAGAGGGACTTAGACGCCCAGTCTGAGTACCTTGGACGCCCGCACCCGGAGTTCTTCGGAACTCAAGTCAACGACCAACCCGGAGGGGAACTTCAGTGGATTGTCACCGCTGATCTGAGGGGCAAGATGGAGCCTCCCCGGTCCGAGAGGATCCAGTTCTCCATCAGGGAGAACAACTGGCTGGACGGACTCGCTCGTGCTCTTCAGGAAGCACTTGCCCGTCTGTGCGGGCAGAATGTGATTGCGATCCAAGGGGCTCGCTTTTCTCACCTCGCAAGGCATTACTCCATTGGAGGACCCATGGACCTGCAGTCCCACCCCGAGCTGAAGCATCACGTGGAGCATCTGGATTTTATGCTACACGAGACCCAGAAGGAGCTGGACAACTCCCGTCGCTACGCCAACCAGACTCACGCCCACATGGCGCAGCAGACCGACACCATCAGGATCCTTGCCCATGAGCGCAAGACACTCCACCGTCAGCGTGCCAAGAAGGACTACACCATCGCTCGCCTCCGCGCGAAGATAGTGTCCTTGGAGGCAACTGTCAAGGCGCAAGAAGAGTAGCTGAAGGACCTAGAGGGAGAAGGGGAAGACATTCAGGGAGGAAATGCCTTCCTGAGTGATGATGATGACTATGAGGAGGATGAGGACCTGGACTTCCACACTGATGTGGAAGGCTATGAGTTCATGGAGACCGGAGAAGATGGCTTCATCCCGATCGATGTGGATGATGAGGAGTAGTTTCACTTGAGCACTTGCGTAGGTGTGAGTTTGTATCCAATCCCTTGTATCGTAGAGTGGTGGAATGGTTCTTAATACCATTTAAGTGTTAGTTTGTAATGTGTGTTGTTTGAATGAATGAAAGTGTTGTTGTTTTCAATATGACAAGTACTCAAGTTTAAATTTCTAAACTTACCCAAAAACAAGCAATAGAAAAATTCCCTCTTATCTCATGATCTATCTCAATGTTCAGATGGCCCCTCCAACCCGCAGCACCAATCAAGATGCAGATGTTGCAAATGATGATGGCAGATAGAGAGGCTGAAAGAGCTGAAAGACAAGCCAATATCGCAGCACAGCAGCAAATAGCTCAGAACAACCAAGGCCATGGAAACCATGACCACCCTGAGTCAAAGCTGAAGAACTTTCAGAACACCAACCCACGAATGTTCAGCAAGACTGAAGAGCCACTAGATGGGGATGACTGGCTCCAGACCATGGAGAATAACTTAGAAGTTGCGGGAGTAGAAGCCACAGAAAAAGTACTGTTCGCCACCCACTATTTGGCGGGACCTGCAAGAGCTTGGTGGACCAGCACCCGTGCCATGAATGCCGGACAGATAATGACTTGGGCAGATTTCAAGCTCAAGTTCAGCAAGTATCACGTGCCCCCGGGTCTAATAAAGAAGATGAGGGATGAGTTCAGAGAACTCAAACAATGCAGGATGTCCGTGGTGGAATACCGCGATAGGTTTCTCACTCTATCATGGTACGCCCCGGATGAGACCGACACCACTGAGAAAACGAAGGAAAGATTCCTGAACGGACTGCATGATGAAATGCAGACTGTGTCAGTCAACATTCCCTTTGCTGATTTAGAAGCCCTGGTGGACTCAGCCATCCAGATGGAAGGAAAGCTCCATCAAGCTAATGAGAACCGCAAACGCCGCATGATGCACCAGAGTGGGCCCAACAATACCCCAAGGTATCGCCCAAACTCAAGCGGTAGGTTTGCCCCAAGAAACAACAAGCCCCCGATGCCAATGTCACGTCCGAGTTTCCAGAATCGGAGTGGAGGAAACGCAAGGCCAGGAGGCCACAACAACAACAACAACAACAACAACAACAACAACAACAACAACAACAACAACAACCACCATGCCAACACCAACAACTTCAACCGTGCCCCTATGAGAGCCCCTGACAACCACAACAACTCCAACACTGCTCCAAGGACTGGTTGCAATGATGTTCCCATCACCCCCAAGGACAAGTCCACAATCACTTGTTATGAATGTGGAGTGGTGGGTCACTACTCCAATGAGTGCCCCAAAAGGTTAGCCAAGACTGCCCCCAATACCGCTGCACCTGCCCAGCATCAACGCCATGTCTCAACCGGCAGGAAGTTTACCCCGAACAACCCAAACAACCGCAGCGGCCGCCTCTTTCACATGAGTGCCGAAGAAGCCCAGGAAGCACCAGATGTCGTGCTGGGTATGTTCTCTGTTAACTCAATACCTGCAAGAGTGTTGTTTGATTCTGGAGCATCACATTCGTTTGTTACTGAAGATTTTGCATGCACTAGTAAGATTCAACCCATCAGTTTGAAGCATGTCATGATAGTTCAAATACCTGGTTCAACAACAAAAGCTAGAAAAATTTGCAAAGGTGTACCCATCAGAATACATGAAACAAATTTTTATGCAAATTTGATTGTTCTGGGAACAAAAGGTTTGGAAGTAGTACTGGGTATGGACTGGATGTTGAAACATCATGGATTGATTGATTGTGCCAAGAAGGCCATCACCATGACTAGTAGCACCGGAGTGTTAGTAGAACACGTGTCTAAAAGGCTGCCCAGGAAGTTCACCTGCAACCAGAGTTTAGCCAAACCAACCTTGGATCAGATCAGGGTCGTCTGTCGATACCCCGATGTGTTTCCTGATGATCTACCTGGTATGCCCCCAGATCGGGATATCGAGTTTATCATTGAGTTAATCCATGGAACAGGACCCATAGCCCAGAGAGCCTATAGTATGAACCCAGCAGAGTTAGTAGAACTGAAGAAACAATTGGATGATATGCTATACAAAGGTCTGATTCGACCAAGTGCTTCGCCTTGGAGATTCCCAGTTTTGTTTGTGGATAAGAAGGACGGTGCGACTCGTTTATGTACGGATTACCGTAAGCTTAACTATGTCACCATCAAGAACAAATACCCCTTGCCAAAAATAGAAGACCTGTTTGACCAGCTGACCGGTGCCAAAGTGTTCTCTAAGATTGATCTTAGGACTGGTTACCATCAACTAAAGATTCGTGCAACGGATATCCCCAAAACAGCCTTCACCACCAGATATGGATTGTATGAGTACAATGTCATGTCATTTGGATTGACCAATGCCCCAGCTTATATCATGAATCTCATGAATGAGATCTTTATGAACTTTTTGGATAAGTTTGTCATTGTTTTCATCGACGACATTCTAATCTACTCCAAGTCAGAGGAAGAACGTGAGCAACATTTGGAAGTTTTCCTGGATACCCTTAGGGAGCATCAGTTGTATGCCAAGTTCAGCAAATGTGAGTTTTGGTTAAAGGAAGTAGGATTCCTGGGACATATCTTGTCTGCAGGAGGAATTGTCGTTGACCCCGCAAAGATCAAGACCGTTGCAGAGTGGAAAGCCCCAACCACTCAGACTGAAGTCCGTGCATTTCTTGGATTAGCGGGATACTACCGCATGTTTGTTGAAGGATTTTCAAGCATAGCAAGACCCATGACTCAACTGTTGAAGAAAGATAAGAAGTTTGAATGGACTGATAAATGTGAAGAGAGTTTCCAGCAGCTCAAGAGCAGATTCACCTCCGCCCCAATTTTGATCATGTCGGATATCACCAAGCCATTTGACGTCTACTGTGACGCCTCCAAGATTGGTCTTGGATGTGTGTTGATGCAAGAAGGCAAGGTGATATCATATCTGTCTAGGCAACTGAAGCAACATGAGCAGAACTATCCAACCCATGACGACTTAGAGCTAGCAGCAGTAGTCTTAGCCTTGAAAGTATGGCGTCATTACCTCATGGGTAATCGATGCGAGATCTATTCGGATCACAAGAGCCTGAAATATATTTTCACTCAGAAGGAGCTGAATATGAGGCAGAGAAGATGGATAGAATTAATCAAGGATTATGACATGGAAATTCACTACCACCCCGGCAAGGCCAATGTGGTAGCGGATGCCCTGAGTAGATTGCCGTGTCAACTAAACTTCATGATCGCAGAAGAGCAACCTAGTTTGCATCAAGAATTTGAGCAGTTTAGACTGGAGCTAGTTAGTGAAGGATTCCTAGCAAGCATTGAACTCCAGCCTACCTTGATTAGTCAGATAAAGGAAGCCCGGAAAGGAAATGCTAGCATTGATGGGATCAAGAGCCAAATAGCTGCAGGAAAGTCCCCGGGATTTACCGAAGATGAAGAAGGAGTTCTTTGGTACAACGGACGCCTATGCGTGCCGTCAGATTCAGAGTTGAAACAAGTTATTTTGAAGGAAGCCCATGACACCCTATACTCCATTCATCCCGGATGAACCAAGATGTACCAAGACTTGAAGGAACAATTTTGGTGGCATGGAATGAAGCGAGAGATTGGAAGTTACATAGCCAAGTGTGATATCTGTCAGAGAGTCAAGGCAGAACATCAGAGACCCGCAGGAATACTGCAGCTATTACAGATTCCCGAATGGAAGTGGGATTCTGTAGGAATGGACTTCATCACCGGATTGCCCAAATCAAGTAGAGGAAATGATTCTATTTGGGTAGTGGTCGATAGATTAACCAAGGTCGCCCATTTCATCCCCGTCAAGACCACCTATCAAGGCCCTAAGCTAGCAGAGTTATATATCTCCCGAATAGTCAGCCTGCACGGAACCCCAAAGTCAATTGTGTCAGATAGAGGATCCCAATTCACCTCAAGATTCTGGCAGAAAGTACATGAAGGACTAGGAACCCGGCTGAATTTCAGCACCGCGTATCACCCGCAGACAGATGGACAAAACGAAAGAGTCAACCAGATACTGGAAGATATGTTGAGAGCATGTGTGCTAGAATATGGATCTAAGTGGGAAGACTGACTGCCTTATGCAGAATTCTCATACAACAACAGCTATCAAGCCAGTTCACAAATGGCCCCCTTTGAAGCCCTGTACGGAAGGAAGTGTCGTACCCCTCTGAACTGGTCAGAAGTCGGAGATAGTCAAATCTTTGGACCCGATATTCTTCGAGAAGCTGAAGAAAAGGTTCACAAGATCCGTGAATACCTCAAGACTGCCCAATCTCGACAGAAGAGTTATGCTGACAAGAGACGCTGAGAAATGACTTTCAATATCGGAGACTTTGTGTATCTCAAAGTATCACCCCTTAAAGGAATGCAGAGATTCCAGCTTAGAGGAAAGCTTGCACCCAGATATGTTGGACCCTTCAAAGTTCTGAGTCGCCGAGGGGAAGTATCTTATCAACTGGAACTACCGGAGGAAATGTCCGCGGTGCATAATGTGTTTCACATATCCTTACTACGGAAGTGTTTAGAAGTTCCGGAGAGGGCGAAGTGTTCAAGAACATCGATCATAGATCGGTGGATATCAACAAGGACTTGACCTATCGCGAAGTACCTATTCACATCCTGGAAGAAGCTTTCAGAACCACCCGCACCAGGAGTATCAAGTTTCTAAAGATTCAATGGAGCAACTATACCGAAGAAGAAGCCACTTGGGAGCGCGAGGATTACATGAGGACTGAATTCCCAGATCTCTTTAGTACCTAGTTTTCTTTAAGATCTCGGGACGAGATCTTTTGTAAGAGGGAAGGGTTTGTAACATCCCAATTTTCAAATCAATAAGAAAAGGAGTACCAATATTCAAAATTTTGGAACTAACAAAAACTTTTAATATGTTGCATAGTGTGCATAGTGATCTTGCAGGTTTGGTTTGAGTTGTGCCATGATGGTTTGCTTGAGAGTTACTAATACCTCTAAAACCCTAACACTTGTCAATTGAGGTCCAAAAGAAATCAAATAAGAGAAAAGGAAAATAAAGGAAAAAGCCCTATAAGAGCAAATGGCCATTTTTGCAAATCCCCAACCAAGGCCATAATGACTTGTGCCAATGCTTGGGAAACATCAATAGACCAATAACAAACACTTTTGGATCAAAGAATCGCCAATCAAAGCAAAGATAAAATCAAATTCAAGTTACATATGATATTGGTCAAATCTTCCACTATTAATATGTTACCCACTTTGAGCCCTTGTATTAAGAAAATCTTAAACCTAACCCTCCCAACTCTTTCCACCTCATCCAAGAGCACATCAAGGTGAAAACTTTTTGTGTTGACCAACATGGTTGACTCTGCCTCAATTGCTTAATATAAGAGTGACAAGTGGCAACATTGAAACAAAAAGGAGATCATACACATTTTGGAATTTCACAAACCAACTCATTTTTGCACACCACCACCACCATTATGCTCCAAGCATGATTCAAATCAACTCCACCAAAAATCTCTGCAAATTTCAAAATAAATGTTCATGCGGCAATTGTGTCGAACACCTGGTGGGCAAGAATCAGATTTGATCATACATGCTATTATTCAGTGGATGTTTGTCTAAAACCCTTTTGCTTTGTGATCATTACTGTACTTCTTGACCTCCTGGACCAAACCAAGCACTTGCCCGTGGTGATTAAAGCAAGGAGAGCAGCAGAACACGGCCATGCCGTGCACCATACCACCCTCCATGCCCTCTCTCTTCTCTGCCCCCTCCTTTCACTTTAATCGTGTCCAACAGCATCTCCTGGCAACCCTGAGCATCACCATGCCAAGCCCTGGCACGAGAGAGGCCGGCATTGGCCAGCAATGCACGCGCCCAGTACACCCAGTCCTGCCAGGCGTGCGCGCTCACCGCGCTCTGGACGCGCCAGAGCGACAGCAAGCCCCATCGCCTCCGTCCTCCCCTACGCATCTCCCTCTGCATCGAGCATCACCACCTCTCCAGCTAGCCCGTAGACATGATCGAATGCACGCGGAGGCACTGTCGCCGTCGTCCCTTTCCAAAGTTTGCCGCCAGTACTGCCGCAGACACGGCATCATCCCGAGTTGTCCCTTCTCGCTTTCGCCGCGCCAGCAAGCACGCGAGGCTCGCCATGATGCCAGCTACCCCGTGCCGTCCTTACCTTGCCTCTTCGCGCACCAGAGACGTCGTGCCATGATCGACCTCCACGGGCACCCGCAACACCCTTCCGCTGCTATAAATAGAGCACTACCGCTCCTCATTTCTCCACACCATCTCACTCTCCTCTCATCCCTTCTTCTCCTCGACCACTTACCTAGCCACATTATCACCGGAGCAGCGCCAATTTGACGCCGGAGCACCGCCAGTACCTGCAGCACATCGTCGTCGATTGGAGCCACCTCGAGCGAAGCCGCTTGTACCTGGAGCCTCGCCGTCCACGCCAACGTTGCGGCGCACCTCGCCGACGATCGCCGGAGCACCGATAGGCCCTCCGACTCCCTAGCCTCGCCGCCAGAGCCGCGGGATCTCGTCAGAGACGACGATGATCGCCAGCCGCACGATCCCCTTCTAATCCTACGCCTCACATCTCTCATACCGTTTCGCTCGATTAAGTGCCGCTGACAGTGGAGCCCACTGTCAGGCAGCCCACTCACGCGAGACGTGCAGCTGGGCTGGCCCAAGTCTTTTTCTCTCTGTGGCCCAACTTCGTTTCCCGCGCGAGCCCAATAATTCAAATTCGAATAATTTGGTTTAATTCAATTTCCTTGCAGATGCTTTGTTCAAAATTGAATAGAATCAAATCTGCTGAACCAAATTTGATGAATTTTATATTGTTGGAAAGCCTGTGAAATTATCTATCCAACCACACCAGTATCAACTTTAGCTTTGTTGTAGAAATAATATAGTAAAAATAACAAGGCAGGGCCTTTTCAAACTTCAGACTTTATTTAAAATTCAACCATAATTGATTTTGAGTTGATTCCAACTCTCATAAATCACATTCACATACTCTACATGTTTATGTAAAAATATAGCCTAGTTGTTTACTATGATCATGGGCTAGAGCAAAAAAATGGCTATGGAGCCATTTCTAGTCCATTTAAATTCTCTCAATTACTTTATTTAAATAGTATGAGAGTTACTCTCTCATTTAAATCATTGTCTTAAGTAATCGAATATGAGGTAATGACCTTAGTCTAGCACCTCATGTTTAATTACTTAATGATATTAAATTGTTCCATAGTAGTATTTAAATTGCATGCGATGACGTATCTCATTTAAATATTTTCCCCAAATGATATTTATGAAGTGCTGACCTTGGTCAACATATGATCATACTTTATTATTTGAGGAAATTAAATCTTAAGAAGATTCAATGAGAGGAAATTATTTCTCTTACATGTTTCTTAAAACACAAGTCAACCCCCCCCCCCCCTTGTGATTAATGTTGTGATGCTAGAATAACTTGTGTGAACCAATTGTGTGCTCAGTCTAGCCCTTAAGAATTGTGTGGTGATTGTATACCTTGTATCCGTTTATAGACGCTAGTACCGAGAAATACCAGGAGGAGGAGGTCTACGAGAAGGAAGAAGAAAACTTTGATCAATACACCACTCAAGGCAAGCTATACTCTTGCAAGCTCCCAAGTGCAAAGCTCTACTAGAGCAAGGCACCATTACACTTCTATTTTTGCTTAAGGATCCAATCCCAATTTTTTTATTCTTGCAAGATTTTACTTTATTTATCAAAGCTTACTTTCTAGTTAATCTTGGTCTAAGTTTAGAGTGTTACAAGAACATCCAAAGTAGCCTAGAGAAATAAAAGCTAGATTATCACCCCTCATGACTAGTTGCTAGTGCTAAACTAAAAATGACTATTCTAGATGGGAACTTGTGAAAACCAATGAATTTGAAAATCTTGGAATGATGAGTCATTCTATTGAAAGATTTTGAAGGTGAATATGACATGAATGACTTGGTGACTTTGACAAAAACTGATGATTGGGTTCGGATGCGATATCTCTCCAATTTTAGAGTACCCCCACAATACCTGATTATGGGTAAGGCTTAACTAGAAACTTATGTGATTTAGTATGGGTTCCCTCTAAACAAGCGTCATAGGGGTGATGGCGTGTAACTCACACGTTCGTTGGGAACCCCAAGAGGAAGGTATGATGCGCACATCAGCAAGTTTTCCCTCAGAAAGAAACCAAGGTTTATCGAACCAGGAGGAGCCAAGAAGCACGTTGAAGGTTGATGGCGGCGGGATGTAGTGCGGCGCAACACCGGAGATTCCGGCGCCAACGTGGAACCTGCACAACACAACCAAAGTACTTTGCCCCAACGAAACGAGTGAGGTTGTCAATCTCACCGGCTTGCTGTAACAAAGGATTAACCGTATTGTGTGGAAGATGATTGTTTGCAAGAAAACGAGTAAAGAACAAGTATTGCGGCAGATTTGTATTTCGAGTATAAAAGAATGGACCGGGGTCCACGGTTCACTAGAGGTGTCTCTCCCATAAGATAAAAGCATGTTGGGTAAACAAATTACGGTCGGGCAATTGAAAAATAGAGAGGGCATAACAATGCACATACATGTCATGATAAATATAGTGAGATTTAATTGGGCATTACGACAAAGTACATAGACCGCCATCCAGTTGCATCTATGCCTAAAAAGTCCACCTTCGGGTTATCATCCGAACCCCTTCCGGTATTAAGTTTCTAAACAACGAGACAATTGCATTAAGTATGGTGCGTAATGTAATCAACAACTACATCCTTAGACATAGCATCAATGTTTTATCCCTAGTGGCAACAGCACATCCACAACCTTAGACCTTTACATCCTTGTCCCCAGATATCAATGGAGGCATGAACCCACTATCGAGCATAAATACTCCCTCTTGGAGTTAAGAGCAAAAACTTGGCCAGAGACTCTACTAATAACGGAGAGCATGCAAGATCATAAACAACACATAGGTAATAACTTGATAATTAACATAACATAGTATTCTCTATCCATCGGATCCCGACAAACACAACATATAGAATTACAGATAGATGATCTTGATCATGTTTGGCAGCTCACAAGATCCAACAATGAAGCACAATGAAAGCACAAGAAGAAAACCATCTAGCTACTGCTATGGACCCATAGTCCAGGGGTGAACTACTCACTCATCACTCCGAAGGCGACCATGGCGGTGAAGAGTCCTCCGGGAGATGAATCCCCTCTCCGGCGAGGTGCCGGAGGAGATCTCCGAGAATCCCCCGAGATGGGATTGGCGGCGGCGGCGTCTCCGGAAGGTTTTCCGTATCGTGGCTCTCGGTACTCGGGGGTTTCGCGACGGAGGCTTTAAGTAGGCGGAAGGGCAACGCGGGGGCCACACGAGGGCCCCACACCACAGGTCGGCGCGGCCGGGGCACGGGCCGCGCCGCCCTAGTGTGGCGGCGCCTCGTGGCCCCACTTCGACTCCTCTTCGGTCTTCCGGAAGCTTCGTGGCAAAATAGGACCACTGGGCGTTGATTTCGTCCAATTCCGAGAATATTTCGTTACTAGGATTTACTGAAACCAAAAACGATGAGAAAACAACAAGCTGGCTCTTCGGCATCTTGTTAATAGGTTAGTTCCGGAAAATGCACGAATATGACATAAAGTGTGCATAAAACATGTAGATATCATCAATAATGTGGCATGGAACATAAGAAATTATCGATATGTCGGAGACGTATCGGCATCCCCAAGCTTAGTTCTCGCTCGTCCGGCGAGGTAAAACGATAACAAAGATAATTTCCGAAGTGACATGCCATCATAACCTTGATCATACTATTTGTAAACATATGTAATGAATGCAGCGATCAAAACAATGGTAATGACATGAGTAAACAAGTGAATCATAAAGCAAAGACTTTTCATGAATAGTACTTCAAGACAAGCATCAATAAGTCTTGCATAAGAGTTAACTCATAAAGCAATAAATCAAAGTAAAGGTATTGAAGCAACACAAAGGAAGATTAAGTTTCAGCGGTTTCTTTCAACTTGTAACATGTATATCTCATGGATAATTGTCAACATAGAGTAATATAACAAGTGCAATATGCAAGTATGTAGGAATCAATGCACGGTTCACACAAGTGTTTGCTTCTTGAGGTAGAGAGAGATAGGTGAAGCTGACTCAACATAAAAGTAAAAAGAATGGTCCTTCAAAGAGGAAAGCATCGATTGCTATATTTGTGCTAGAGCTTTTATTTTGAAAACATGAAACAATTTTGTCAACGGTAGTAATAAAGCATATGAGTTATGTAAATTATATCTTACAAGTTGCAAACCTCATGCATAGTATACTAATAGTGACCGCACCTTGTCCTAATTAGCTTGGACTACCGGATCATCGCAATACACATGTTTTAACCAAGTGTCACAATGGGGTACCTCCATGCCGCCTGTACAAAGGTCTAAGGAGAAAGCTCGCATTTTGGATTTCTCGCTTTTGATTATTCTCAACTTAGACATCCATACCGGGACAACATGGACAACGAGATAATGGACTCCTCTTTAATGCATAAGCATGTGGCAACAATTATTATTCTCATATGAGATTGAGGATATATGTCCAAAACTGAAACTTCCACAATGAATCATGGCTTTAGTTAGCGGCCCAATGTTCTTCTCTAACTATATGTATGCTCCAACCATTAAGGTGGTAGATCTCTCTTACTTCAGACAAGACGGACATGCATAGCAACTCACATGATATTCAACAAAGAATAGTTGATGGCGTCCCCAGAAACATGGTTATCGCACAACAAGCAACTTAATAAGAGATAAAGTGCATAAGTACATATTCAATACCACAATAGTTTTTAAGCTATTTGTCCCATGAGCTATATATTGCAAAGGTGAATGATGGAAATTTTAAAGGTAGCACTCAAGCAATTTACTTTGGAATGGCGGAGAAATACCATGTACTAGGTAGGTATGGTGGACACAAATGGCATAGTGGTTGGCTCAAGGATTTTGGATGCATGAGAAGTATTCCCTCTCGATACAAGGTTTAGGCTAGCAAGGTTATTTGAAACAAACACAAGGATGAACGGTACAGAAAAACTCACATAAAAGACATATTGTAAACATTATAAGACTCTACACCGTCTTCCTTGTTGTTCAAAACTCAATACTATATATTATCTAGACTCTAGAGAAACCAAATATGCAAACCAAATTAGCAAGCTCTAAGCGTTTCTTCATTAATGGGTGCAAAGTATATGATGCAAGAGCTTAAACATGAGCACAACAATTGCCAAGTATAAAATTATCCAAGACATTTTAGAATTACTACATGTAGCATTTTCCAATTCCAACCATATAACAATTTAACGAAGAAGAAACTTCGCCATGAATACTATGAGTAAAGCCTAAGGACATATTTGTCCATATGCTACAGCGGAGCGTGTCTCTCTACCACAAAGTGAATGCTAGGATCCATTTTATTCAAACAAAACAAAAACAAAAACAAACCGACGCTCCAAGAAAAGTACATAAGATGTGGCCGAATAAAAATATAGTTTCAGGGGAGGAACCTGATAATGTTGTCGATGAAGAAGGGGATGCCTTGGGCATCCCCAAGCTTAGAAGCTTGAGTCTTCTTAGAATATGCAGGGGTGAACCACCGGGGCATCCCCAAGCTTAGATCTTTCACTCTCCTTGATCATATTGCATCATACTCCTCTCTTGATCCTTGAAAACTTCCTCCACACCAAACTCGAAACAACTCATTAGAGGGTTAGTGGACAATAAAAATTAACATGTTCAGAGGTGACACAATCATTCTTAACACTTCTGGACATTGCATAAAGCTACTTGGACATTAATGGATCAAAGAAATTCATCCAACATAGCAAAAGAGGCAATGCGAAATAAAAGGCAGAATCTGTCAAAACAGAACAGTCCGTAAAGATGGATTTTATTAGGGCACCAGACTTGCTCAAATAAAAATGCCCAAATTGAATGAAAGTTGCGTACATATCTGAGGATCACTCACGTAAATTGGCATAATTTTCTGAGTTACCTACAGAGAATTATACCCAGATTCGTGACAGCAAAGAAATCTGTTTCTGCGCAGTAATCCAAATCTAGTATTTACTTTACTATCAAAGACTTTACTTGGCACAAGAAAACTCAAAACTAAGATAAGGAGAGGTTGCTACAGTAGTAAACAACTTCCAAGACTCAAATATAAAACAAAAATACTGTAGTAAAAACATGGGTTGTCTCCCATAAGCGCTTTTCTTTAACGCCTTTCAGCTAGGCGCAGAAAGTGTGTATCAAGTATTATCAAAGGGTGGTGCATCTACAGCGGGGTTTGGAGTTTTCTCAACCAAGCATAGTATATTGGATACATAAGTTTCAGCGGCTCCCTTTTCATTAGTCTTGGGCTTGCTACTCGAACAAATTTTCAGGAACAAGCCAAGCATAGTTATTTTCTAGTGCATCATTTATAGCTAGGAGTTTACATGGTACTGGTTCTTTGATCTCCCCACCATCATTAGTATTATTAGTGTACCTTATTCTATCCATGTCCATTTTTTCAAGGAGACCAACAAAATTAGTATGAGAACCAAGCATATTAAATTTAGCAAAGACCTTTCTAGCCTCTCTTGCTAGACCACCAAATTCTCTAAGAAGGGTTTCTAAAACAAAATCTTTCTTTTCCCCCTCTTCCATATCACCTAGTGTAAAAAACATATGTTGGATTATAGGATTGAGATTAACAAATTTAGTTTCCAACATGCGAACTAAAGCGACAGCAGACAATTTCATAAGTAGGAGCAAGTTCTACCAAGTGTCTATCTTCAAAATCTTCAACGGTACTAACATGATTGAAAATTCTTCTATATTGTTTCTCCCAACTATAGACCCGCGTCCTACCGGTATGTCTTTTGTGGTAAAATTAAAAGGAAACATGATGAATCAAGTAAAGTAAATGCAAGTAACTAATTTTTTTGTGTTTTTGATATAGCAAACAAGACGAGTAAATAAAGTAAAGCTAGCAACTAATTTTTTTGTGTTTTGATATAATGCAGCAAACAAAGTAGTAAATAAAATAAAGCAAGACAAAAACAAAGTAAAGAGATTGGGAAGTGGAGACTCCCCTTGCGGCGTGTCTTGATCTCCCCGGCAATGGCGCCGGAAAAAGAGCTTGATGGCGTGTAACTCACACGTTCGTTGGGAACCCCAAGAGGAAGGTATGATGCGCACATCAGCAAGTTTTCCCTCGGAAAGAAACCAAGGTTTATCGAACCAGGGAGGAGCCAAGAAGCACGTTGAAGGTTGATGGCGGCGGGATGTAGTGCGGCGCAACACCCGAGATTCCGGCGCCAACGTGGAACCTGCACAACACAACCAAAGTACTTTGCCCCAACGAAACAGTGAGGTTGTCAATCTCACCGGCTTGCTGTAACAAAGGATTAACCGTATTGTGTGGAATATGATTGTTTGCAAGAAAACAGTAAAGAACAAGTATTGCAGCAGATTTGTATTTCAGTATAAAAGAATGGACCGGGGTCCACAGTTCACTAGAGGTGTCTCTCCCATAAGATAAAAGCATGTTGGGTAATCAAATTACAGTCGGGCAATTGACAAATAGAGAGGGCATAACAATGCACATACATGTCATGATAAATATAGTGAGATTTAATTGGGCATTACGACAAAGTACATAGACCGCCATCCAATTGCATCTATGCCTAAAAAGTCCACCTTCGAGGTTATCATCCGAACCCCTTCCAGGTATTAAGTTGCTAAACAACGAGACAATTGCATTAAGTATGGTGCGTAATGTAATCAACAACTACATCCTTAGACATAGCATCAATGTTTTATCCCTAGTGGCAACAGCACATCCACAACCTTAGAACTTTCGTCACTTGTCCCGGATATCAATGGAGGCATGAACCCACTATCGAGCATAAATACTCCCTCTTGGAGTTAAGAGCAAAAACTTGGCCGAGCCTCTACTAATAACGGAGAGCATGCAAGATCATAAACAACACATAGGTAATAACTTGATAATTAACATAACATAGTATTCTCTATCCATAGGATCCCGACAAACACAACATATATAATTACAGATAGATGATTTTGATCATGTTAGGCAGCTCACAAGATCCAACAATGAAGCACAATGAGGATAAGACAACCATCTAGCTACTGCTATGGACCCATAGTCCAGGGGTGAACTACTCACTCATCACTCCGGAGGCGACCATGGCGGTGAAGAGTCCTCCGGGAGATGAATCCCCTTGATGGCGTGTATTTCACACGTTCGTTGGGAACCCCAAGAGGAAGGTATGATGCGCACAGCAGCAAGTTTTCCCTCAGAAAAAAACCAAGGTTTATCGAACCAGGAGGAGCCAAGAAGCACGTTGAAGGTTGATGGCGGCGGGATGTAGTGCGGCGCAACACCGGAGATTCCGGCGCCAACGTGGAACTCTGCACAACACAACCAAAGTACTTTGCCCCAACGAAACAGTGAGGTTGTCAATCTCACCGGCTTGCTGTAACAAAGGATTAACCGTATTGTGTGGAAGATGATTGTTTGCAAGAAAACGAGTAAAGAACAAGTATTGCGGCAGATTTGTATTTCGAGTATAAAAGAATGGACCGGGGTCCACGAGTTCACTAGAGGTGTCTCTCCCATAAGATAAAAGCATGTTGGGTAAACAAATTACGATCGGGCAATTGACAAATAGAGAGGGCATAACAATGCACATACATGTCATGATAAATATAGTGAGATTTAATTGGGCATTACGACAAAGTACATAGACCGCCATCCAGTTGCATCTATGCCTAAAAAGTCCACCTTCGAGGTTATCATCCGAACCCCTTCCAGTATTAAGTTGCTAAACAACAGACAATTGCATTAAGTATGGTGCGTAATGTAATCAACAACTACATCCTTAGACATAGCCTCAATGTTTTATCCCTAGTGGCAACAGCACATCCACAACCTTAGAACTTTCTGTCACTGTCCAAGGTATCAATGCAGGCATGAACCCACTATCGAGCATAAATACTCCCTCTTGGAGTTAAGAGCAAAAACTTGGCCAGAGCCTCTACTAATAACGGAGAGCATGCAAGATCATAAACAACACATATGTAATAACTTGATAATTAACATAACATGGTATTCTCTATCCATCGGATCCCGACAAACACAACATAGAGTATTACAAATAGATGATCTTGATCATGTTAGGCAGCTCACAAGATCCAACAATGAAGCACAATGAGGAGAAGACAACCATCTAGCTACTGCTATGGACCCATAGTCCAGGGGTGAACTACTCACTCATCACTCCGGAGGCGACCATGGCGGTGTAGAATCCTCCGGGAGATGAATCCCCTCTCCGGCGGGGTGCCGGAGGAGATCTCCGAGAATCCCCCGAGATGGGATTGGCGGCGGCGGCGTCTCAGTAAGGTTTTCCGTATCGTGGTTTTTCGCATCAGGGGTTTCGCGATGGAGGCTTTAAGTAGGCGGAAGGGCAACGTGGGGGACCACACGGGGGCCTCACACCACAGGTCGGCGCGGCCAAGACCTGGGCCGCGCCACCCTATGGTGGCGGCCCCTCGTGGCCCCACTTCGACTCCTCTTCGGTCTTCCGGAAGCTTCGTGGCAAAATAGGACCCTGGGTCTTGATTTCGTCCAATTCGAGAATATTTCGTTACTAGGATTTCTGAAACCAAAAACAGCAGAAAACGACAAGCTGGCTCTTCGGCATCTTGTTAATAGGTTAGTTCCGGAAAATGCACGAATATGACATAAAGTGTGCATAAAACATGTAGGTATCATCAATAATATGCATGGAACATAAGAAATTATCGATACGTCGGAGACGTATCGGCATCCCCAAGCTTAGTTACGCTCGTCCCGAGCGAGGTAAAACGATAACAAAGATAATTTCTGAAGTGACATGCCATCATAACCTTGATCATACTATTTGTAAACATATGTAATGAATGCAGCGATCAAAACAATGGTAATGACATGAGTAAACAAGTGAATCATAAAGCAAAGACTTTTCATGAATAATACTTCAAGACAAACATCAATAAGTCTTGCATAAGAGTTAACTCATAAAGCAATAAATCAAAGTAAAGGTATTGAAGCAACACAAAGGAAGATTAAGTTTCAGCGGTTGCTTTCAACTTATAACATGTATATCTCATGGATAATTGTCAACATAGAGTAATATAACAAGTGCAATATGCAAGTATGTAGGAATCAATGCACAGTTCACACAAGTGTTTGCTTCTTGAGGTGGAGAGAGATAGGTGAAGCTGACTCAACATAAAAGTAAAAAGAATGGTCCTTCAAAGAGGAAAGCATCGATTGCTATATTTGTGCTAGAGCTTTTATTTTGAAAACATGAAACAATTTTGTCAACGGTAGTAATAAAGCATATGAGTTATGTAAATTATATCTTACAAGTTGCAAGTCTCATGCATAGTATACTAATAGTGCCCGCACCTTGTCCTAATTAGCTTGGACTACCGGATCTTTGCAATACACATGTTTTAACCAAGTGTCACAATGGGCTACCTCCATGCCGCCTGTACAAAGGTCTAAGGAGAAAGCTCGCATTTTGGATTTCTCGCTTTTGATTATTCTCAACTTAGACATCCATACCGGGACAACATGGACAACAGATAATGGACTCCTCTTTAATGCATAAGCATGTGGCAACAATTATTATTCTCATATGAGATTGAGGATATATGTCCAAAACTGAAACTTCCACCATGAATCATGGCTTTAGTTAGCGGCCCAATGTTCTTCTCTAACAATATGCATGCTCCAACCATTAAGGTGGTAGATCTCTCTTACTTCGAGAAAAGACGGACATGCATAGCAACTCACATGATATTCAACAAAGAATAGTTGATGGCGTCCCCGAAGCATGGTTATCGCACAACAAGCAACTTAATAAGAGATAAAGTGCATAAGTACATATTCAATACCACAATAGTTTTAAAGCTATTTGTCCCATGAGCTATATATTGCAAAGGTGAATGATGGAATTTTAAAGGTAGCACTCAAGCAATTTACTTTGGAATGGCGGATAAATACCATGTAGTAGGTAGGTATGGTGGACACAAATGGCATAGTGGTTGGCTCAAGGATTTTGGATGCATGAGAAGTATTCCCTCTCGATACAAGGTTTAGGCTAGCAAGGTTATTTGAAACAAACACAAGGATGAACGGTACAGACAAAACTCACATAAAAGACATATTGTAAACATTATAAGATTCTACACCGTCTTCCTTGTTGTTCAAAACTCAATACTAGATATTATCTAGACTCTAGAGAAACCAAATATGCAAACCAAATTAGCAAGCTCTAAGTGTTTCTTCCTTAATGGGTGCAAAGTATATGATGCAAGAGCTTAAACATGAGCACAACAATTGCCAAGTATCAAATTATCCAAGACATTTTAGAATTACTACATGTAGTATTTTCCAATTCCAACCATATAACAATTTAACGAAGAAGAAACTTCGTCATGAATACTATGAGTAGAGCCTAAGGACATACTTGTCCATATGCTACAGCGGAGCGTGTCTCTCTCCCATACAGTGAATGCTAGGATCCATTTTATTCAAACAAAAACAAAAACAAAAACAAACAGACGCTCCAAGCAAAGTACATAAGATGTGACGGAATAAAAATATAGTTTCGGGGAGGAACTCGATAATGTTGTCGATGAAGAAGGGGATGCCTTGGGCATCCCCAATCTTAGACGCTTGAGTCTTCTTAGAATATGCAGGGGTGAACCACCGGGGCATCCCCAAGCTTAGAGCTTTCACTCTCCTTGATCATATTGTATCATACTCCTCTCTTGATCCTTGAAAACTTCCTCCACACCAAACTCGAAACAACTCATTAGAGGGTTAGTGCACAATAAAAATTAACATGTTCAGAGGTGACACAATCATTCTTAACACTTCTGGACATTGCATAAAGCTACTGGACATTAATGGATCAAAGAAATTCATCGAACATAGCAAAAGAGGCAATGCGAAATAAAAGGCAGAATCTGTCAAAATAGAACAGTCCGTAAAGATGGATTTTATTAGGCCACCAGACTTGCTCAAATGAAAATGCCCAAATTGAATGAAAGTTGCGTACATATCTGAGGATCACTCACGTAAATTGGCTTAATTTTCTGAGTTACCTACAGAGAATTAGACCCAGATTCGTGACAGCAAAGAAATCTGTTTCTGCGCAGTAATCCAAATCTAGTATTTACTTTACTATCAAAGACTTTACTTGGCACAACAAAACATAAAACTAAGATAAGGAGAGGTTGCTACAGTAGTAAACAACTTCCAAGACTCAAATATAAAACAAAAATACTGTAGTAAAAACATGGGTTATCTCCCAAGAAGTTCTTTCTTTATAGCCATTAAGATGGGCTCAGCAATTTTAATGATGCACCCGCAAGAAATAGTATTTGAAGCAAAAGAGAGCATCAAGAGGCAAATTCAAAACACATTTAAGTCTAAAATGCTTTCTATGCATAGGAATCTTGTAAATAAACAAGTTCATGAAGAGCAAAACAACAAGCATAGGAAGATAAAACAAGTGTAGCTTCAAAAATTTCAGCACATAGAGAGGTGTTTTAGTAACATGAAAATTTCTACAACCATAATTTCCTCTCTCATAATAATTTTCAGTAGCATCATGAGCAAACTCAACAATGTAACTATCACATAAAGTATTCTTATCATGAGTCTCATGCATAAAATTATTTCTCTCCATGTAAGCATAATCAATTTTATTAGTTGTAGTGGGAGCAAATTCAACAAAGTGGCTATCATCATATATAGGAGGCATATTGTAATCATAAAAGAAAATTTTCTCCTCAATGCTTGGGGAACTAAAAAGATCATGCTCATCGAGCCAGCTTCCCCAAGCTTAGAATTTTCCATAGCATTAGCAACAATGGTGTTCAAAGCATCCATAGTAATAACATTCCCATTAGCATGCATATAAAGTTCCATGGGTTTTTTAATTCTCTCTTCAAACACATCATGTCCTAATTCAAGATAAAGTTCATAAAGATCTCTCATATTTTTGTTGTTTTCCATTATGCTTAACTAGTGAAATAAAAGCATGCATGATATTAAGTAAACTAAACAAGTAACTAATTTTTTTGTGTTTTTGATATAGAGTGCAAGACAGTAAATAAGGTAAAGCTAGCAACTAATTTTTTTGTGTTTTGATATAATGCAGCAAACAAAGTAGTAAATAAAATAAAGCAAGACAAAAACAAAGTAAAGAGGTTGGGAAGTGGAGACTCCCCTTGCAGCGTGTCTTGATCTCCCCGGCAACGGCGCCAGAAAATATGCTTGATGGCGTGTATTTCACACGTTCATTGGGAACCCCAAGAGGAAGGTATGATGCGCATAGCAGCAAGTTTTCCCTCAGAAAGAAACCAAGGTTTATCGAACCAGGAGGAGCCAAGAAGCACGTTGAAGGTTGATGGCGGCGGGATGTAGTGCGGCGCAACACCGAGAGATTCCGGCGCCAACGTGGAACCTGCACAACACAACCAAAGTACTTTGCCCCAACGAAACGGTGAGGTTGTCAATCTCACCGGCTTGCTGTAACAAAGGATTAACCGTATTGTGTGGAAGATGATTGTTTGCGAGAGAAAACGAGTAAAAACAAGTATTGCGGCAGATTTGTATTTCGAGTATTAAAGAATGGACCGGGGTCCACGGTTCACTAGAGGTGTCTCTCCCATAAGATAAAAGCATGTTGGGTGAACAAATTACGGTCGGGCAATTGACAAATAGAGAGGGCATAACAATGCACATACATGTCATGATAAGTATAGTGAGATTTAATTGGGCATTACGACAAAGTACATAGACCGCCATCCAACTGCATCTATGCCTAAAAAGTCCACCTTCATGTTATCATCCGAACCCCTTCCAGTATTAAGTTGCAAAGCAACAGACAATTGCATTAAATATGGTGCGTAATGTAATCGACAACTACATCCTTAGACATAGCCTCAATGTTTTATCCCTAGTGGCAACAGCACAACACAACCTTAGAACTTTACATCACTCGTCCCGGTGTCAATGCGGGCATGAACCCACTATCGAGCATAAATACTCCCTCTTGGAGTTAAGAGCAAAAATTTGGCCGAGCCTCTACTAATAACGGAGAGCATGCAAGATCATAAACAACACATATGTAATAACTTGATAATTAACATAACATGGTATTCTCTATCCATCGGATCCCGACAAACACAACATAGAGTATTACAAATAGATGATCTTGATCATGTTAGGCAGCTCACAAGATCCAACAATGAAGCACAATGAGGAGAAGACAACCATCTAGCTACTGCTATGGACCCATAGTCCAGGGGTGAACTACTCACTCATCACTCCGGAGGTGACCATGGCGGTGTAGAATCCTCCGGGAGATGAATCCCCTCTCTGGCAGGGTGCCGTAGGAGATCTCCAGAATCCCCCGAGATGGGATTGGCGACGGCGGCGTCTCAGTAAGGTTTTCCGTATCGTGGTTTTTCGCATCAGGGGTTTCGCGACGGAGGCTTTAAGTAGGCGGAAGGGCAACGTGGGGGCCACACGGGGGCCCCACACCACGGGTCGGCGCGGCCAAGACCCAGGCCGCGCCGCCCTATGGTGGCGGCCCCTCGTGGCCCCACTTCGACTCCTCTTCGGTCTTCCGGAAGCTTCGTGGCAAAATAGGACCACGGGTCTTGATTTCGTCCAATTCGAGAATATTTCGTTACTAGGATTTCTGAAACCAAAAACAGCGAAAACGACAAGCGGCTCTTCGGCATCTTGTTAATAGGTTAGTTCCAGAAAATGCACGAATATGACATAAAGTGTGCATAAAACATGTAGGTATCATCAATAATATGGCATGGAACATAAGAAATTATCGATACGTCGGAGACGTATCACCCCTCTCCGGCAGGGTGCCGGAGGAGATCTCCAGAATCCCCCGAGATGGGATTGGCGGCGGCGGCATCTCTGGAAGGTTTTCCGTATCGTGGCTCTCGGTACTTGGGGGTTTCGCGACGGAGGCTTTAAGTAGGCGGAAGGGCAACGCGGGGGGCCACACGAGGGCCCCACACCACGAGGTCGGCGCGGCCGGGGCACGGGCCGCGCCGCCCTAGTTTGGCGGCGCCTCGTGGCCCCACTTCGACTCCTCTTCGGTCTTCTGGAAGCTTCGTGGCAAAATAGGACCCTGGGCGTTGATTTCGTCCAATTCCGAGAATATTTCATTACTAGGATTTCTGAAACAAAAAACAGCAGAAAACGACAACTGGCTCTTCGGCATCTTGTTAATAGGTTAGTTCCAGAAAATGCACGAATATGACATAAAGTGTGCATAAAACATGTAGATATCATCAATAATGTGGCATGGAACATAAGAAATTATCGATACGTCGGAGACGTATCAAGGGGTTATGCCGAGGCTGCCTCCGTTGAAGGTGAAATGACGTGAAATGAGGTGAATGTACGACCCAAGCCCTGTGCAGTTCCCGGGATAACAGTTGGCTATCACCGGGAGGCCAAACTCATGGGGAGAGGTGCCTATACTAGAGTTTGTAAGTGAAAGGTTATGGTTGATGATCCGCATACTGAGTATGATTATTCAGGTCTATCCCTGACGGATGTAATCAAAAGTTATGGCACAAGTGTGCAACCTCTGCAGAGTGTAAACCTATTCGAATAGCCGTGTTCACGGTTATGGACGATTGGAAAAGCCATACTGTTCTGTTGTCAGATGTTTCTAAAAATGAGTGGCGATTTGAATGGTGAATTTGACTTGAAAACAACATGGTTGTGGCAATGACACTAATGTTCCCACTTGAGTTAAGTTAGGCAAATGAGGAGTCTTTCATGTATAATGGTTTATGAAATAAAATTGTCCTTATGCAAATAAACCGGTAGCTTAGCACCCCCTTAATAAAATTGATAGTACTTACACTAGTATTAGTTTGTGAGTACTTTAAAAGTACTCATGGCTGTGTCTCTGGCTATTCAAATGGCCAGACTACGAAGAGGAGCAATAGTATCCGGATGACGGACAGCAGGACATCTACGATAACTAGGACCGTCTTCTACCGTCAAGCGTTGCCTGTGGATTAGATGGACTACTACTACCTCGCTTCCGCTATGTGTTGGGTTTGTTGATCATTAGATCAACTATTATTGTAAGTGTGGATCATGTGATCTATTGTTGTAAGAAGACTATGGTTTGTAATGAATGATGACTCTATGACATCAACTGTTATGTCTCGCAAAAACAATCTTCCTAGGATTACGATGTATGGCATAATAGGCATCTGGACTTAAAATCCGGGTGTTGACAGATGTTAAGCTTGAATAGGAGCGTCGGAATTTCCCCTCTGCGAATCCTTTTGGCAAGATTTTTGATGTAACGAAAGTTCTTGTGAATGATTCTTTTCTTGATGAATGCGCTTTGTGCGTCAGAAACAACGCCATTCATGAGAGGTTCAAGCATATGAACTAGCATCCTCGAGATTATTTTAGCGATCGCTTAGATGAGTCTAATTTTCCTGTAGTCGGAGACCTCCTCGACCACTCCTTTTAATACTTGATAATATCCCAACATTTCTTTAAAAAATACCATCTAAACCGCGTGTGTGTGTGGGTGGGTGGGGGGGGTTGTCACTTGGCATTTGATTTACTGCATTTCAGGCCTCCTCTTCGGTGAAAGGATCTCCAAGCTCTTGCAAATCTGGATCTTCAAAATGGAGTTCGTCACAATTAAAGGCATGCCTTTTAGCACCTCCAAGGAGAATGATCGAGCTAAACTAGGCATGGATAATCTCTTCATTTTACGCATGGTTGGTGCTTGAGGCGGTGAATGTTGTTTTTCTCCTTCTCTCCGAGTTCACCTTATGTGAAAAGCCTTTGTGTTTGCATCCCCTTCCTTGAGATTTTTCTATGGGAGCATTTTGCTTTTCCTAGCCCATTTTAGAAAGGCAACCACAATAACCTTCCTTTTTAAACGAGCCCTCATGCCCCTCTCCCTCGCCGAGAACGGTCTATTTTCTTGCGCCATATCAAAGTGAAGGATGAAGAGGAGAGACACATGTAGCCTAACTTTGATGTTGGAGAAAAGACACCGATTCCACTTTGTTAAAATCTTTGCCATGTGACAAAGTTTGTGAAAAAATGCTTGGCATGGATCGAGGTCAGAAGTGGGCTCGTTCCAAGTCTTGTAGCCGCCTTCCAAGCCGGAGAAAAGCCAAGAGGCCTGCTGACTTGACATGACGGTATCGTCTGGTGCAGAGTTTAAAATATGTACTCATCCCGTAGGCGGCACATACAACCTTGACATACCGATTCGTTGGGATAAATTGTATTTTCCTATCATGAGAAAATAGGCTAGGCGATGTGCTGTCCATGTGAGTCCAAGCCGTTTTTCATGAAAAAGGAAACAAGTCCAAGCTAGCCATGACCCAAACAAGAGACAAGTTTTATCCATCCTCCACCTACCCGCCGCAATAATAATTGATGGATGACACATCAAGTTGTCAGGTTTCAAAATGTACATCTACATATAGAGTTGATTGTAGCATTGGCAGAAACAACTATAACACATAAAGCACTCGACGAGCAGCCGGGACAAGGCGAGAGGTTTGGACGTGAAGTTCAAAAGCAACAATGAAGAACAACACGCTTGTGGTGGTCCTTGTTCTCCAGGCCATCCTAGTCATGGGAATCGTAGCAGTGGTGAACGGTAAGATGCGATTTCATATTTTGCTGAAAAATGTTCGATTGTGCCTAGAATTAGTCTAGTGATTAACTGATGTAATTTGGTTGCAATTAATGCGTGTTCATGTGAAGCCGATGGGTATGTTCCGAAGTGCTGCGACAACTGCAATTCCTTCTCGGGGGCTTTGGTCTGTGACGACACCATGGACAGGTGCCATCCAAAGTGCGGGAACTGCGTCGTGGTGCAGGAGCACCCCGTGAAGAAGTACAGGTGCGCTGATGCACAAGCCGCCGGCTTCGTGCCCTGCCCGCCACCCTGCAAGAAACACTGATCGATATATCTCTCAAGCTCGTAATAATATGAGACGTTCCGTCCTGGAAAAATAAAAGCTCAGATGATATGAGCACAGCCGTCGTCGTGCTTGTACATGTACGCGTATGTCGTCCATGTTGGACACCAACAAAAACACACCGTTGTTGTTGTGGTCGTCCAGCATCTATGTTTTCGGGTAAATGTGTTGGTGTGTCTTTGCACAATCCAATAAAACTATATTCAGTGATCCAATATTGTTCTCACGTCTGATATGATATAACATCCCTTGCAGGCATAATTGGTAGGTTTGGTAATTTGTACAACATTCTTTCTCCTTCCTATGCTTCCCCGTTGCGCTAGCTTCGCACCGCCATGGCCATGCATCCCCACTGTTCTGGCTCGGGACGATGCTACCAACGGCAGGTGGCGGAGCTGAGGAGGAATGGGCGGTACTGCAAACGGCTATCATCGGAGCTGCATGCGTCCAACACCAGATCTGCAAGCAAAAACGCTGGCGTATTCTTTGGCGATGGTGATGGTGTTGCCATGTGGTGGCGGTGCTACGAGCGATCGAGGTGCTTCCAACAGGAGAAAGGTTATACAGCCAGGGGAGGGTAGATGCTATGCATACTTAGGGGAGGTGCTTCTAGGGGAGCCTCATCGCTGCAGGTAGATTTGGAGCTTTTTTTCTTTGCGAAACTCCGTACAGATGTAGACGTTCACATATACACACATACACCACCCCTATGAATGCACGCACACGCACAATCTACCCCTATGAGCACCTCTGAGAGACTGCGTCCAAGAAGGTTCATCCGACGGGTCTTGAGATTGACGAAGTCACCACATGCGCCTCGCTGTTGATGAAAACATCGCCTCCCACTGAAGAATATTCCGTCTTTTAATGAGACACCAAAGTATCAAACATAGGGTTTAAACTCTGATGCGCTGGAGGTGCCACTGTTCTCCTAACCACCCAACCATAGATTGGTTCTGAGTAGATCTGGGGTTTGGTCAGCATGCGGTTCCGCTCGTTTGACCGCTGGGAGGAGGATACATGTCGCCCTCTCCATGCAGGGGATTGCACGTTTTGATCTCTAGGGAACACTCCACGCCAGCCTATTGATACGTAGTTGTATGGTTATCACGTTCAAATCTTGAGATAATGTTACTCTCGTCCTGCTAATACACCCTAAGCTCTGGCAACCACAAGCACACTTAGATCTATCATGCGCCAGATTAGATCACTTGAGACAAATCAGTACATTAGTAATATTGGCCTTTAGATCTAGATTAAATGCCTCACGATGGATCACTTAATTGAAATGGTATGAACCAATCAGATCGATCCTGCCATGTCTCGAGACTTCATCTGTTAAATTCTTTTTGAATCAACATAAACTTTGCAAATATTCTATCCATAACTACTGATATGGCCATCCAAAAATGACAAATGAGATGTCTCGGTCTGAAATCCTATATAAAAGTATAAAGAAATACAGCAACAAGCTTTCCTCGATGTAAAATATTTATTTTATACCATGAATTCCTAGTGGTTTGGCAAAATGAACCATCACCTCTAAATCCCTGTCTTTTATACCTTAAACTATAGAATTCCGATCTAAATCAAACCCTGGAGCTGTTTGGCAGACCGGGAAAAAACGATTTCGGGCGGGAATAACCATTATCTCACCGACTAGATGGACCCACATCTCTCCCTAAAAACAAAAGGTTAACTGGAACAACCGACATGGGGTGGGGCAGGGGGCGCCGATGGACGGAGTTCACAAGGCGCCGCTCCGTCGGTGCTGCTCGCGACTACTGTTCGCACATGGGAACGAGGGAGTCGTCGTGGCGCTACTGCTCGCATGTGGGTCCCGTGGGCACCGCTATCGCACTGCCGCTTGCACGCGGGCCTCCGCCGGTGGTGCATGCCGACCGCGGGCTCTACTCGTGCACGGAACAACATGTATTGGAGTGGCGGCGCTGGCACGGGAGGCAGGGCGGCGTGTAGAACTGGAGGTACGAGAAGGGCGACATAGGCGTTGGAAGGTAGGACAAGACAGTGCGCACAACGAGAAGCAGTGGAGCGATGGCGGGGCTGGGAGACGCGGATCGGCCGGCGGTGGGGCTGGGTAGTGGCGGCCGACACCACGATGCGTTTGGTGATCCATAAATGGTGGTGGGGATCCAGTGGAAAGTGGCTAAAGCTTGGGGAAAGAGATGACATGTGGGACCACATTGTTACTGAGAGTACCGATAAGAGATTTCTTTTCTCATGTGGAAAACGGCCACAGGGTTTGATTTAGACCGAGATTCACAAGTTTGAAGTACAAACAACAAGATTTGGAGTTGATGGTTCATTTCGCTGAACCTCTACAAGTTCAGGGTTTATAATAGACTTTTCCCTTCCTCTATTTAGGCATTTTGGATTGATCCTTTTGCTAATCTAGCTAACCCATGAGCTACACAAGTTATCTCGCGAGGACTGTGTTTAAACTGAATTTTCACAACTCTATCAGTGAGTGATAGATTTTATCGAAGAGGGAGACTAGGAAGCTAATGTCCGACGCTTAGCTTAAAGGAATGACAAAGGTGGTGGTGGTGGTGGTTGGCCGTCAGCCGTGCTGCTGGGCGGGAACAACACATGATTTTCAGAGCATCTCCAGCTGTTGGCGCTCCCCACGGCTAAATCCGGCGCTAAATAACGCTGGATTGGACGAAAGTTTTGACCGGGGAGCGCCGAAGTTCCAGCCGTCTCCCCGGTACACCCGGCGTTCGGCGTTTTGAGAAAAAAAAAACATCCCTGGAAACATCCAAAATCAAATATAGTTCGACGAATTTGACCAGTTTTACCAATATTGGCTTATTTTTATAAATAAACGTTACAGTTCAACAAAACAAGACAAGTTTTGAAACACATCAAATGGAAACTAGTTGGTGTTGGCTCAAAGCGTCCATATGTGCTCCACCAGATCATCCTGCAGCTGTTGATGCATTGTGGAGTCTCAAATCTCCTGACGCATAGCGATGAACGCAGTCCACGATGCCGGCACCTAGTGATTAGGTTGTGCAAGAGGATCCTCTCTGTCATATGGGGCAGCTTGCTCGTCGGAGGAACCGGATACTTCCGCTCATTCTCGATAATTATGTTGTGTAAGCACACACAACAGTTCATCACCTCCCACATCTGATCTTTGGATCAAGTCAAAGCGGGGAACCGGACTACAGCAAATCTCCGCTGGAGGACACCAAATGCACGCTCGACATCCTTTCGGCAACCTTCTTGTTCCTTGGCAAACTGCTGCTCCTTCGGGAGGGCGGGGCTTGAGATAGTCTTCACAAATGTTGCCCACTTTGAATAGATACCGTCTGCAAGATAGTATCCCTTGTTGTACTGCCGACCATTCATCACAAAGTTAACTGGAGGAGCATGACTCTCAACAAGCTTGGAGACGTTGATGCCGTTGTTGGATCCCAGCATACCAAAGAAGGAGTGCCAAATCCAGAGATCATAGGTAGCCACTGTCTCAAGTATCACAGTGCAGTCTTTTTTGTGATCATTGTACGTTCCCTGCCAGGAAAACGGACAGTTCTTCCATTTCCAATGCATGCAGTCAATGCTTCCAAGCATCCCTGGAAATCCTCGATCTTCATTGACAGCGAGGATCTTAGTAGTGTCTTCGACAGTGGCTGATCTCAAGTAGATGTCCCCAAACACTGCTATCACCGCACTGCAGAACCGGTAGAAACAATCAAGGGCGGTGGACTACGCCATCCGAAGATAGTCATCGGTAGAATCACCAGGAGCTCCATGTGCCAGCATCCGCATAGCCACCGTGCACTTTTGTAGGACGGAGAACCCTGCCATGCCAGTGCAATCCAACTTGCATCTGAAATAGGAGTCGTACTTTCGAAGGGCACACACAATTTTCAGGAAGAGCTTCCGGCTCATCCTGAAACGACGCCTAAAAATAGCCTCACCGTGCAATGGATCATCGGCGAAGTAGTCGGCGTAGAGCGTGCAGTAGCCCTCCATTCGATGTCTCAGCTTGCACTTCCGGTGACCTGGTGCCGACCCACCACGGCGACCAATGATCGACTCGGCGTACAAGCCGGACCGGCAAGCTAGGATCAGCATGTGCTCCTCGTCTTGGGCGGCGGCTGCCATTTATTCTTCAAAAATATCAACGAACATCTGCTCCCACGAACACCTGCCGGGCGTGTCGACGAGGCGCGACGCGGGGGAGCTTTTGGAGGGCGGAAAATACGCAAAGGGGAGGACGGGCGACGGAATATAGTCTGCTGGGTGGAGGAACGGCAGAGTTGAGGCAACCGGCTGGCGGATTGGCGAGGGGTGGTGCTGGCGGCGATGGAGCAACGGGAGGGGATTTGCGACGATAAAGTGGTGGGGTTTCGTGTGTTCTCTAGCCGATAGAGCGGGCCCGTCCCCGCTTTTCTCTCGTCCGAAGTCCCAGAGCGCATCCCGAGGGGCGGGGATGTCCCTGGGCTTTTCGAACGGACGAAAGACCAAATCCGGAAAAAACGAGAAGCCGGAGACGCGGCTAGGCTGAATAACACTGTCCGGATGTAAAAAATGGTTGCCAAAGACCTCATCAGGGAGACGGCTGGAGATGCAGGCAGGTTTGGGATGCCAGGGTGGTGATCTGTCTCTGGTGGATCATAGCGACGGATGCGTATTCGAGGAGCGATGTGCTAGTGCGGCCTCTTTTCCCCGATCTCCCCCTCTCTCTTGTGGACCACGGGTTTGCCACTTTGCCTCGTCTCCCTGACTCCTTCCACCTGTTTGTTTCGCACGCCTCTTCGTGCTAGCAGCTGGAAGGATTTTCCTACTCTAGCACAATGTGCTGTGCTCGATCGTGCGCTGAGCGCTGTCTCTCATTACTGCCCAAACCAATGAGGTTCCCTTTTTTACAGGGGGGACACCAGCCAGAATGCACTCGCACGCTTGCAGCTGAATAGATCTACTTCCTTCATTCACTATGTAAGACCTTTCAGTTTTTCGTAAAAATATATTCTGAAATAGGGTAGCTAGACCTCAGCCTCTGCATTAAAGTGATGTATACATCCTTTTATTACTTAGTTTTCAGAATTTAGAATTGAAAATCTTACAAATTCATGGGTCACCCAAAGTGACTACTACATGACAACCATCAAAATAGATAAATATAATATTTTAGTGTGTAAGCTCATTTATTTTAGCCGGTATTTAGTCCACTCTAAAATATCTAAAAAATATATTAATGAACGAAGGAAGTAGTATTTGTAAACAAATGTCTGTCCGCAACCTCTTTCCGTAAGCATATGACCCTAAGACTAGCATTTTCGTCAATAAAAATCAGTTTTGCTACTTCTAGCTGAGAACTAAGTTATTGCTTAGTTGAGATCTACACTATAAGTTGTAAATTGGATTATAATTGAGAATTTTAGTTGCAAATGGAGATGTAACTAAGAAAAATGCTCGATCTAAACCTTAAAATCTGTTTTTGTGAGTTACAACATAGGTTACAATTAAAATTTGATAACCACATCTAACTAAGATCTAAGTTAAATCTCTATCGACTTGTGATCAGTCGATGCATGAAAGGGGCGTGCGCTGGGAGTAGTATATAAGGAGCTTCAGGTAGTTTAATTAAGCACTACACTCTCTTTGGATGCAACCGGTTCCTGGAGGTCACTCAGGACTGCTATTTCCAGGCTACTGGATGGCGACACATTAGCAGAATTCTAGATGGATAGTTCTTTGTATACCTTCCATCGACGCTTGTTCTGTTTCGATATTTTAGTTTTCTACGGTTACCAGACTTTCGTTATGTAATAAGTACTACACTGTGACGTTTTTATTTAATAAATGGCTGTGTGCATCGATTGATGCAGAGGCCGGGGCTATGCTCCCATATCTAAAAAAAAAAATACTCAAAGGCTTAGCGATCGCCTTCTTCGCGAGCTGCTTCTCATGCTACCTGATCTTGGTTCCTTCCCTAGCTTCCTCCGATGAGTTCCACCAATGCCTAATAAGCGAAAAGATGCCTAACGAGCTCGTCTACGCGCAGAGCTCCAGCAACTTCACGGACGTGCTGGTCTCCTCCATCAAGAACCCCAAGTTCTTCACCAACGCCACGGTGAGGCTGGTCTGCATCGTGACGCCGACCGACGCCTCCCACGTGCAGGCCGCCGTGCACTGCGGCTGTAAGCTGGGCGTGCATCTCCACGTGCGCAGCGGCGGGCATGACTACGAGGGCCTGTCGTACCGGTCGGCATGTCCGTACTGCATACCTTGGACTTGGTATGGTTTCATGTTGATATAGGCGATAAAGAGTTGTACAAAAGTTTCGTATTCATACACAGTCCGTATGATATACGTATAAAGAAAAGAGTATAAACAATATCTAACACTCCCCTTCATATAAACATGTAGAAATGTTTAGATTACGCTTGAACTCTTTTAATTTCTTGACTGGGAGTGCTTTTGTAAACCCATCTGCAACTTGATCTTTACTAGACACAAACTTAATATCTAGCAAGTTTTCTGCAACTCTTTCTCTAACGAAATGAAAATCAATTTTAATGTATTTAGTACGAGCATGAAAAACTGAATTTGCAGACAAATAGGTAGCACCCAAGTTGTCACACCAAAAACATGGCTTTTCCTTTAATTTTACTCCAAGTTTACCAAGAAGTGCTTCAACTCACATCAATTATGTTGTAGCATTTGCTAAAATTTTATACTCTGCCTCAGTACTTGATCTAGATAATGTTGCTAGTTTTTTAGCACTCTAAGAGACTAAATTTTGGTCCAACAAATATGACAAAACCCTCTGTAAATCTTCTATCATCAATAGAGTCTGCTCAATCTGCATCTGAAAAAGCACTAAGCAATGTAGAAGAAGATCTCATAAAAGTAATTCCAGTCATGTGCATACAACGGGTGCAAGCCAGATTTGCACACGCGGATATTAAGGTTGCCTTGACGAGCCTAGCATGTACAGACATGGTCTCGGAACACGGGATACCGAAAGGTAGAGCATGAGTCATATGATTGATATGATGAACACTTTGAGTGTTCGCCATTGAAGTTACATCTTGTCTCGTGATGATCGGACTTGGTGTGATGGATTTGGTTCGTGTGATCACTAAGACAGTGCGAGGGATATTGTTTTGAGTGGGAGTTCACCTAGTTTTTAATTTTGTTGAATTAAAATTTGAACTCAATTTGTCATAAACTTAGCCTAAACTATTGCAAATATATGTTGTAGATCATGGCGTCCCCATCAATCAGTTTTAACCAGTTTCTAGAGAAAGAAAAGCTTAAAAGTAATGGTAGCAACTTCACCAACTGGTTCCGTCATGTGAGGATCTTCCTCAATGGCGGAAATCTGCAATATGTGCTTGATGCACCGCTAGGTTCCCCACCACCCCCTGCAGTATCCGAGGAAGAAAAGAATGTTTACGAGACTCGGGTGACTCGCTACTCTCAAGTTCAGTGTGCCATTACGTGCAGCCTAGAGGCGGAGCTCAAAAGCGTTTTGAGCACCATGACCCTTGTGATATGATCAATGAGCTCAAGGTTATCTTTGAAACTCATGCGGCTGTGGAGAGCTATGAGGCCTCGAAACAGTTCTTTGGCTGTATGATGGAAGAGGGCAGCTCCGTTAGTGAGCACGTGTTCGCCATGTCCGGACACGCGAAGAAGCTCAGTGACTTGGGGATAATCATACCTAACCAGCTGGGTATTCATCGTGTTCTCCAATCAATTCCACCAAGTTACAAGAACTTCGTGATGAACTACAACATGCAGAACATGAACAAGGAGTTACCTGAACTCTTCTCCATGCTAAAATCTGCTGAGATTGAGATACAGAAAGAGCATCAAGTGTTGATGGTCAACAAGACCACCAGTTTCAAGAAGCAAGGCAAACCTAAGAAGGGCAACGTCAAGAAGGGCGGCAAGAAAGCTGCCGCTCCTCCTGAGAAGCCTAAGGGTGGACCTAAACCTGATACTGAGTGCTATTACTGCAATGGGAAGGGGCACTGGAAGCGTAAATGCCCCAAGTACTTGGATGATCTGAAGAGCGGCCTTGTCAAGAAGAAGAAAGGTATATTTGATGTACATGTTATAGATGTCTATCTTACTGGTTCTCGTACTAGTGCCTGGGTATTTGATACTGGTTCAGTTGCTCATATTTGTAACTCGAAACAGGAACTACGGAATAAACGAAGCCTAGCGAGGGATGAAGTGACGATGCGTGTTGGAAATGGATCCAAGGTCGATGTGATCGCTGTCGGCACGCTCCTTCTACATCTACCTTCGGGATTAGTTTTAAACCTCAATAATTGTTATTTAGTGCCTGAGTTGAGCATGAACATTATATCTGGATCTTGTTTAATGCAAGACGGTTATTCATTCAAGTCTGAGAATAATGGTTGTTCTATTTTTATGAATAATATCTTTTATGGTCATGCGCCTGAGAAGAATGGTTTATTTCTATTAAGTCTCGATAGTAGTGATACACATATTCATAACATTGATGCTAAGCGAATTAAATTGAATGATAATTCTACTTATATGTGGCACTATCGTCTTGGTCATATTGGAGTGAAACTCATGAAGAAACTCCATTCCGATGGACTACTTGAGTCACTTGATAGATTCGAAGCATGTCTAATGGGAAAAATGACTAAGACTCCATTATCTGGTATTATGGAGCGAGCTACAGACTTACTGGAAATCATACATATCGATGTGTGCGGTCCAATGAATGTAGCCTCGCGCGGTGGTTATCGTTATGTTCTAACCTTCACAGATGATCTGAGTAGATATGGGTATATCTATTTCATGAAACATAAATCCGAAACTTTCCAGAAGTTTAAGGAATTCCAAAGTGAAGTAGAAAATCAACGTAACAAGAAGATCAAGTTTCTGCGTTCTGATCGCGGAGGCGAATATCTGAGTTATGAGTTTGCCATGCATTTAAAGAAATGCGGAATACTTTCACAGTTGACACCGCCGGGAACACCACAGCGCAATGGTGTGTCCGAACGTCGTAATCGAACTCTCTTAGATATGGTTCGTTCTATGATGTCTCTTACTGATTTGGCGTTATCGTTTTGGGGTTATGGATTAGAGACAGCTGCATTCACTTTAAATAGGGCACCATCTAAATCCGTTGCAACGACACCGTATGAATTGTGGTTTAATAAGAAACCTAAGCTGTCGTTCCTTAAAGTTTGGGGTTGCGAAGCCTATGTAAAAAGGTTACAACCGGACAAGCTAGAACCCAAAGCGGAGAAATGCGTCTTCATAGGATACCCTAAGGAAACTATTGGGTATACTTTCTATCACGAGATCCGAAGGCAAAATCTTTGTTGCTAAGAACGGAACCTTTCTTGAGAAAGAGTTTCTCACTAAAGAAGTGATCTGGAAGAAAAGTAGAACTCGACGAGGTTACTGAACCTTCTCTCGTTGATCAGAGTAGCGCAGTACCGGAAGATGTTCCTGTGCCGCCTGCACCGATAACAGAGGAAGCTAATGATAATGATCATGAAACTTCGAATGAGGTAGCTACTGAACATCGCAGATCGACAAGGGAACGTACCACTCCTGATTCGTATGATCCTTGTCTAAATGTCATGATTGTGGACAACAATGATGAAGACCCTGCGACGTATGAAGAAGCGATGATGAGCCCAGATTCCAACAAATGGCAAGAAGCCATGAAATCTGAAATGGGATCCATGTATGATAACAAAGTGTGGACTTTGGTAGACTTACACGATAGCCGAAAGGCTGTCGAGAATAAATGGATCTTCAAGAGAAAAACAGATGCTTGATGGTAATGTTACTCGTCTATAAAGCTCGACTTGTCGCAAAGGGTTTCCGACAAATTCAAGGTGTTGACTACGATGAGACTTTCTCACCTGTAGCGAAGCTAAAGTACTGTGAGGATTTTGTTAGCAATAGCTGCATTTTTCGATTATGAGATTTGGCGAGATGGATGTCAAAACGGCGTTCGTTAATGGTGACATTGAGGAAGAGTTGTATATGGTACAACCCAAAGGTTTTGTCGATCCTAAAAATGTCGACAAGGTATGCAAACTTCAGCGTTCCATTTATACAGCTGAAGCAAGCATCCGGGAGTTGGAACCGACGCTTTGATAAGGTGATCAAAGACTTCGGGTTTATACGAGTGTCATGGAGAGGCCTGTATTTACAAGAAAGTGAGTGGGAGCTCTGTAGCATTCTTGATATTATATGTAGATGATATATTATTGATTGGGAATGATATAGAACTATTAAGCAGTGTAAAAGGTTATTTGAATAAGTGTTTTTCAATGAAGGACCTTGGTGAAGCAGCGTACATTTTAGGCATCAAGATTTATAGAGATAGATCAAGACGCCTAATAGGGCTTTCACAGAGTACATACCTGGACAAGATTCTAAAGAAGTTTAGAATGGATGAAAGTAAGAAAGGGTTCTTACCGATGTTTCCAGGTAAGGTCTTGAGTAAGACTCAACGTCCGGCTACGGCAGAAGAAAGAGAGAGGATGAATCAGATCCCCTATGCCTCGGCAGTAGGCTCTATCATGTATGCCATGCTGTGTACTAGACCGGATATCGCACATGCTATTAGTTTGACCATCAGATATCAAAGTGATCCAGGAATGGAACACTGGACAGCGGTCAAGAATATCCTGAAGTACTTGAAAAGAACTAAGGATATGTTTCTTTGTTATGGAGGTGATCAAGAGCTCGTTGTAACCAGTTACACCGATGCAAGTTGGAACACCGATCCCGATGACTCTAAGTCTCAGTCTGGGTACGTGTTTATATTGAATGGTGCTGCAGTAAGCTGGTGCAGCTCCAAGCAGTGCACGGTGGCGAAGTCTTCAACAGAATCGGAATACATAGCGGCTTCGGAGGCTTCATCGGAAGCGGTATGGATGAAGAGGTTCATTGTTGAGCTTGGTGTGGTTCCTAGTGCATTGGACCCACTAGTCATCTATTGTGACAACATGGGTGCCATCGCCAATGCACAAGAACCAAGGTCACACAAGAAGCTGAAGCATATCAAGCTGCGTTTTCATTCGATTCGCGAGTCCATCAAAGATGGAGAAGTAAAGATTTACAAAGTACACACTGATCTGAATGTGGCAGATCCGTTGACTAAAGCTCTCCCTAGGGCAAAGCATGACCAACACCAGAATGCCATGGGTGTTAGGTACCTTACAATGTAATCTAGATTATTGACTCTAGTGCAAGTGGGAGACTGTTGGAGATATGCCCAAGAGGCAATAATAAAGTGGTTATTATATATCTTTGTGTTTATGATAAATGTTTATATACATGCTATAATTGTATTAACCGAAACATTGATACATGTGTGTTATGTAAACAACAAGGAGTCCCTAGTAAGCCTCTTGTATAACTAGCTTGTTGATTAATAGATGATCATAGTTTCATGATCATGAACATTGGATGTTATTAATAACAAGGTTATGTCATTATGTGAATGATGTAATGGACACACCCAATTAAGCGTAGCATAAGATCACGTCATTAAGTTCATTTGCTATAAGCTTTCGATACATAGTTACCTAGTCCTTTCGACCATGAGATCATATAAATCACTTATACCGGAAGGGTACTTTGATTACATCAAACGCCACTGCGTAAATGGGTGGTTATAAAGGTGGGATTAGGTATTCGGAAATTATGAGTTGAGACATATGGATCAACAGTGGGATTTGTCCATCCCGATGACGGATAGATATACTCTAGGCCCTCTCGGTGGAATGTCGTCTAATTATCTTGCAAGCATATGAATGGTTCATAAGAGACCACATACCACGGTACGAGTAAAGAGTACTTGTCAGGAGACGAGGTTGAACGAGGTATAGAGATACAGATGATCAAACCTCGGACAAGTAAAATATCGCGTGACAAAAGGAATCGGTATCGTATGTAAATGGTTCATTCGATCACTAAGTCATCGTTGAATATGTGGGAGCCATTATAGATCTCCAGATCCCGCTATTGGTTATTGGTCGGAGAGAAGTCTCAACCATGTCTGCATAGTTCGCGAACCGTAGGGTGACACACTTAAGGTTTGATGTCGTTTAAGTAGATATGGAATATGGAATGGAGTTCGAAGTTTTGTTTGGATTCTCGGATGGGATCCAAGACATCACGAGGAGTTCCGAAATGGTCCGGAGAATAAGATTCATATATAGGAAGTCATTTTATAAGTTTGAAAATGATCTGGTGCATTTATGGAAGGTTCTAGAAGGTTCTAGAAAAGTCCGGAAGAAATCACTATGGAAGGTGGAGTCCCGGAGGGACTCCACTAGCATGGCCGGCCAACCCTAAGGGGGGGAGTCCCAGGTGGACTCCACCTAAGGTGGCCGGCCACCCCCCCTCAAGGAAAGGTGGGAGTCCCACCTTGAGTAGGACTCCCATCTTGAGTAGGTTTCCCACCTATGGCAAGTTTTGGTGTTGGAGTCTTATTCGAAGACTTGGACTACAACTCTTGGGGGCTTCCACCTATATAATGAGGAGCAAAGGGGAGGGGCCGGCCATACCAAGCCCTAGTTGGCCGCACCCCCTAGTTGGCCGGCGCCCAACACCCCCTCTCCCCAAACCCTAGCCTCTCATCCTCCACATAATACTCCCGCAGCGCATAGGCGAAGCCCTGCCGGAGTTCTCCACCACCACCGTCACCACGCCGTCGTGCTGCCGGGATTCCGAGGAGGATCTACTACTTCCGCTGGAACGGGGATGAGGACGTCGTCTTCATCAACACCGTACGTGTGACCGAGTACGGAGGTGCTGCCCGATTGTGGCACCGTCAAGATCTTCTACGCGCTTTTGAAAGCGGCAAGTGATCATCTTCTGCAACAACGAGATCTAATCTCGTAGGCTTTGGAAATCTTCAAGGGATAGTCTCGTGATCCCCTCGTTGCTACCGTCTTCTAGATTAGATCTTGGCTTGTGTTTCGTTCTTGCGGTAGGAAAATTTTTGTTTTCTTTGCTACGAATCCCATTAGGAATATCATATTTGTTGACACATTTTTCAAAAACTTTGGTTACACTTTACTTGCCTTGACCTTTTAATATAAGGGATTTCTATTTTCGTGCCCTCGGTTCCTTAGTTGTGCTCAGTTTTCCCCAGCTCCTTAGTTTTTCCTCAGTTTTCCCCAAGTGCTTGTTTGAAACCCGCAGAAGGCAGCTCAGACGGTAGGATTCCCGTTAAGTTGACCGCTCCGTGCTGACGTGTGGGGCCGCGTCGTGTGGGCCCGCGTCTCGTGGGGCTGGTAGAAAGGGACCGCGTGGGACAGGACGAGATAGCGTTTGGTTGCACGTGAGCAGGAGCTGGGTTTTGTCTCTCTCGGGCATTGGCATTTCCCTTTTAAGAGTACCTTTTACGCACTCCTTCTCTCTGCCTTTTTCACCTAATTAGTATCAAATCTAGAGAAGCTTGCATTTCTGTCTTTCTTCAATTATTATTTGTGCCTTTTGGCCCTCGTTGTTTGCCCAATATGGCAGCAAATCTAGTAGGGAGCCCAATCTAGTACTCCATCTGGTCCATATGTATGTAGTTAAATCTAGAAGCAAATCTACGGGGAATGTACGATAAATTCACAAGGTCATATAGTAGAATAGGGATAGATAATATAGATAATAAGCTGCATTCGGCAGCCAAACATAGTAGGGTTCGAGGTTCTTCACAGCGATACAGCACCATCATACTAACAACATAACAACGAGGGATCCCTAGCTAACAACAAAGGGATCCCAACAACAAAATGGAGGAGGCGAGCAGCGGCACACGTCCGAGGACTCCGCCTACCCCATCTGCCTCTGCCTCCACTTGTTGCTCCCCTTGGGAGCCTTGGGCTGAGCGGAGGCATGCGCCCGCCGGAGATCTCCACCGGCCCGGATGCTGCGGAGGTGCATGCCGGGCGCCAAGTGCTTGGCGTGGAAGGAGTTGGGGTTCACCGACGCGCCGACCTTGGGGTTGGTGTGGCCGATGTTCTCGGCATGCGTGAGGACGCGAGTTGAAGTCGGTGCCGCCGAGCCTCCTAGTGCGAAGGGGCACCTGTAGACACCCTTGGCGACGTCGAGGTAGGAGACGTGCGGCCGACCTGCGGCCTCCGCAGCACCTGGCGAGTCTTGACGTCATGGTGCTCGTCGTCGGCTGCCGACGTCGCTGCCGTGACGGCTGATCCATATCAAACGGGAATTTATTAGTGAATGAGTTGCAAACGTGCATGATAACAAAGTTAGGAAAAACAGAGGCAGCCTCGGTTAGAGCGGACACGATTATATGTCTACGGGGACGGTGTAAGCGAACCAAAGCTCATGCACAACAGATTTGTACACGAAATGGTTCGCTGAACCCTCCCTGTAAAAATCTGTGCCCACCGATTCATCATAGGCAAAGAAACAGATTCCGGATCTGAATTTGAACACATTCCGGATTATTTGCAAAATTAAACGGTTGATATCTTTTGATTCGTGCATAAAATAACCGATTGAGATCCTATGATTACTTGCATAAATTAACTGATTGAGATCCCATTATTACTTGCATAAATTAACCGAACGGCCGAACCCCAAATCTTAAACGAAATCAAGGAGGGATCAAAGCAAAATGGAATAAAATCGGCGCAAATATTAGCCCAATACTCATCCATCCACAGATCCATCTACACCAGCACAAATAGGGTTCAAAAAGGATGGGGAACAAAAAAGGAAGCAAACCGTAGTTACCTCGTTCCATGGGTCCTCTATGGAGGTGTCGTAGCGGTTCGGGGGCGGGACGTACGGCACCGGCTCGTAGGGGTCCCATCCCGGCGGGATCTGACCGCGACCGGCGGCAGCAGCCTCCGATGCACCGGCGGAGGCGGCGGCGACGTCCTTTGAGGGGACGACGGCGCCGTGGACGATGGGATTGGCATTCTCCTTGTCCATCTCGCCGGCAGAGGAGAGGGAGAGGGAGAGGGTTTTTTGCTTTGGAGAAGATGATGGGACGTGAGAGAGGCGGCGTTGCGTAGGAGAGTGAGAGTGACAGAGATAGTGGGAGGAGGCGTCTATAAAGGCAAGGGGTGGTTAATGCGGCCCGCGTCCTACGCGTCCACCGCTGCACGTCTGCATGTCTTGGACTTCTGCAATGCGCCACGCGTCCATGATTGCACGTCTTCGACTTCTGCACCGCGACCGGCGTCTACGCGTCAACAATTGCACGTCTTTCATTTCTGCACCGCAACACGCGTCCTCGAGTCTAACCCTGGAAATTTAGATATACTCAGGTATAACCTCGAGCATTATACTAGCATTTTTTGTGTGCTCAGTTTTCCCCTTGAGTGCTAATACTGGCTAGTGCAATATGCTCAGTTTTACCCTCAAGTAGCTGGTCAACAGATAGTCAACAAATGGGATTAACTAGTTAAATGAGTCATTTAATGTGCAAAAAATTCCGAAAAATAGTGGCACATACTCATGGAGTCTTTACCACAAATTGCCAGTTCTCAAAACATAGATAAGTCATAGATAAATCAAGTTTTACCACAAATTGCCACTTCTCAAAGGCCTTCTCAAATCACCTAGTAGCTATGAAGGTGCATGGTTTTCCACAATAAGCCCTTCCCAAAACAGCTTACCCCAAAACATACTTTGTCTAAATGAGGCCACAATTCTCACAGTCATGTATATTTGTATTGCAAATAGTTTGAGATAGGTCAAGATGGGTTTTATTGTACAAATCACGCATTTTCCATTTTTTAAATCTCATATTTGAATCCCTTAGTCTATTTATTACATAGGTGCCCTTGGTTTCTTGATACTACTCAGTTTTGCCCTCTCCCTCCACAAATTCTCTCACACGTGCAACATTGCCCCGATTGGTCTAGCCCATGTCACGCGGATCGTGCCCGCCGACCGTTGATCGTATGATCTAACGGGCGGGATAACCCTCTCTCTCTGTCGGCGGTTACCTTCCACTCTCTAAGTATGCTAAAGGGAGGTTTTCTGTATTTATTTTCACGCGCTAAAAATTATGAACTCTTTTAGGCATTACTTTTCACGCAAAAAATGATAAACCATCACCGATTTGTTGTAGCCATAAATTTTCACGCAAAAAATGATAAACCGTCACCGATTTGTTGTAGCCATTAATTTTCACGAAAATCCCAAATGATAAACCATCACCGATTTGTTGTAGCCATTAATTTTCACGCAAAAAATGATAAACCATCACCGATTTGTTGTATCCATTACTTTTCACGCAAAAAATGATAGACCATCACCGATTTCTTGTAGCCATTACTATTCACGGTAGCCTAACTTGTTACAAAAGCTGGTTTCGAATGAGACCTAACCAAATTTGGCATACATTATGCCATATCTATAAGGGAATAACAACAAGGAATATCTAAAAGGGAAAGTTTCACAAAATTTGAAATTTATGGCGAAAATGATGCCATACATGATGCTGTTTTTCGAGGTTTTGACCTGAAAATCAATTGGATATTATAAAGGGAAATAAAAAGTTCGAAAAATATAAAAACGAAATAATCTATCTATCTATGTATAGAAGATCAGCTGTATGAAATTTGAGGTCATTTAGAGGAGGTAGAATAAATCACCTTGTTAGAAAAGCTGGTTTCAGTGAGACGAAACGGCATGCGTTTAAGCAAAGTGATTTTTTCGAACATCTCCAAATGATCCCAAATTTTCCATACATGATGCCATACGTGTAACAACAAGGAACCCTATATAAAAAGTGTCAAAAAAGTTTGCCCAACCGTATAGCTCTATCAAAAAGAACCTCACCATGGCGCTAGTATAACTTTGGGCTTAGTTACAAACTTTCGTTACCTAACCTTCAACACGAAACTTGTTTCAAATCACTTTTGGCGTACAAGAAACAAATCCCTCCTTGATTCGAGCACCACAGCCTCCAAACTTTGCCGATGCCGATATCGGCATGGTCAGAACGGCTATGCTCGATGCCACTGCTAGGTCACCGTCGGGATGCACCCTCAATCCCGTCCCCTCATTCGATCACTGACACACCAGAGATACCGCCGAGGCCAATGCCGAACGTACATGCTGATGCCAATGTCGAACATGCATCCACGCCGATGTGGGCTGACGCCACAGACCACCGCGAGGTCTTTCCCTTCGCCACCACACTCTTCTAGCACCCATCTATACACGCCAGAAAGGAGAGACACTAGTTTTCTCTACATTGCTCGCGTTCGTGTCGGACACGGTCAGTCAAAGTTTTGAGGTAGTCGTCGATGTCGTCGACCATTTCTTCTCTTCTTTGCATGGTTAAACACGTCTAGTTCATATCTATCTAATGCGTCTGGTCTCGCCTCATGCAGTTCTTTGTGGACGTCGATCTCATCTCGGCACCCCGCAGGCCACCTCCTCCGTGCCATCACTGTAGAGCTCCGTTTAAAAATCTATTCCTACCCGTGTATTGCCCCTTGTATCAGCGCCATGGCCCACTTGTCAATCGATATACCGAAGCCCCACTCGTGCGTGTTTTGGTCAGGGATACAACGATGCTTACGGTCAAACAAAGATGGATGGTCTGACGTGTCTTTGCGGGCTCTACGTGGCCCCACTAGTCAGAAGATAACGGTCAACCGTCGGGCAACCGGCCGTTACAGCATCTGTGATGGTTTCAGCCAAGGTCTTGGGGAAAACTGAGGAAAAACTAAGGAGCTGGGGAAAACTGAGCACAACTAAGGAACGGAGGGCACGAAAATAGAAATCCCTTAATATAAATATAAACCATTTCATTGGAATGGAAGAAGTATTAGGAAAGCAGTATGGAGAACCACCGAATCAGAATTTACAAATGTCCATTTAAACAAGATAGACCGTTCCAAAAGAACATTTAACATAAGATTCTGATACACATATATTATAGCAGTACAAAATGATCCCTAGTCCTATAGCGTATTTGAAGCTATGAAATTGTATATATATGAACTACCTGAAAGAACACATCTTATTTTAGCTTCTCGATCGAAGACTAGCTTTGCTACCTTTGATGATTTAGTGGCCCACATGCTGGGAGGGGTCAGAGACCGGTGAGCTTGGCACCGAGCCGCCACTCCCGGAGCATCGCGGCTACAACCACTATAACAAACACTAGCACCCTCATCAGCACGACTATCACGTACATACTTCTCCTGATGTAGCGATCTCTTCCTCTATCGGCCCATATAGCTCCGATTTATATTCATATACAATTGTTTTGGTTCGATGAATGCATTGTCCAGTATTGGCAATGTGTGGTTCCGGTGAAGGCAGAGTCTAGTCTCTGCAGCGTGTGGTTCCGGGCAAAGACTTTTGACTGGAAATATCAGCAAGTCGTCGTTCCAGGGCTGTCCATAAAACACACAAATATATAGATGCGGAATCTTCCGGTTGATTTTTGGCCACATGGACACTTATTGTTGACTTTTTCACGCAACTTACACTACGGGAAAACAGGCGCTACCGTGCAGCTAATCTTTGCCGTACGCACCGGAAAAACGCACGGCAAAGAACAAAGGCACGGCAAAAAAAAGCATGAGCGCACGACAAAGAAAACTTGCACAACAAAGAATTAAGGCAGCACATGGCAACGGACACTGCACGGCAATGAACAAAGACAGCGCACGGCAAAGAATTGACGCACAACAAAGAATTGACGCACGATAAGACGTTGGGCATTGTCGTGCCTCACCCTTTGCCGTGCGCGCAGCTGGGATGCACGGCAACACAGCATTTGCCGTGCGTTTTGCCTTTGCATGCGCCATATGATATTTCCTTTGTTTTTCTTTCTATTTTATTTCATCTAACACTTATATTTATTTTTTAATTAGTTTTACTTTTTGATGACTATTTATTGGTGTTACTTAAGACAATGTGTATATATCCATACTATTTGCAATACAAAAGTACTCTCCATCTTAATCCCCCACATATATCAGGGTTTCGGAGCAATCCGCGCTTCAGAGAATCCGGTAAGTGTTATCGCCTAAATGTGAGGAAGGTCACACTGTCGTCGTGGTGAACAGACAGATGCCATAGGATGGCTTAAGTTGGGGCCGAATGGACGCTAGAGGATTCAGGGGAGGGTTTGTGATCAGATGAGATGAACTTCCGGATGCTTTCCTCAAGAACTTAGCCAAGGCTAGAGGTAGAAGAAGAAAGACACAAGGAAGAACTCGCTCTAGATCTTTCTCTTCATTGATCTCAACATGGTACAGGTTTGTGCTTACAGGATTTCTCTCTCTGTTGATTGTCTAATATCTCTCTGCCCGCGTACGGGTGTGCCCCCTCTCCTTATATAGGGGAGAGGGTGGCTTACAGGGGAAGAAACCCTAATGGCATCTTTGACTAGACAAACTACTTTACAAAGTTACTTTAATCATAGATGACGCCGGGGTCTTCTTTAATCAGGGAGGCTGACGTCCTCCGGCTTCTTTCAGCGTCATCCTCTTCTTTATCGTCAGGCCTTCGTTTAAAGCTACTTTGCTTAGCTCATCTTTCTCCTCTAGCTGCTGGAGAGAATCTTTGACCAGTCCTGCCGACGTGCTACGAGTGCACTTCTTACCGGTAGCCCGGTGTCTTCTTTATCCGGTTCCGGTATACCCCTCTTGGGGATACCGGCTTAGCTTTACTCAGCCAAACGCTTAACTTCGTGTTCCGGTATAAACATTAAACCGGTATCTTGATGGCTCAAACCATCCGGTTTGGCATGCCTTTGGCATACCGGGGGTCATCCCCCCAACATTAGTCCCCGAATCTGGTATAGTCCGGTGGATCCTATCCAACGGACCATGCCAGGTTCCCATAACTTAAGGTACCGGTTTAATCTTTCCGGCGGTGAGCTTAGATTTCCCGGCATCTTTGTCGGACTTACTTCTTTCTCTCTTTTCAAGGTGCCTCCGGTATCTTATTCCCCGGTATCTTTGACATTAACTCGGGTACAGTGCCTGTCAGCGACATGCGCACTGTGCCTGACGCGCCAGTGTCAGGGGTCACTTCCCTTCGGCTTATGCGCCCGCATTTATGGCGACGCAGCGGATCCCCACCGCCGTACCGGATCCGTGTGGCTTCCCTGCGGCATTATGTTTTCTGCGCGTGTATCCTCGCGTCACGTGGCGGCCCATGATGCGAACCGCCGCGGCCCAGGGGTTTCTGGCCCATTACCTCTTCTTCCTATAAAGAGGGAGTGCGGTTCCACTTCATCTCTTTCCCCGCATTCGCCTTCTTCCCAGTGCTTCGAGCTTCTCGCCTCGCGCAATCTCCTCGCCGTCGGTCGCCGCCAGAGCCCTGCTCCGACGAACTTGCGTCGTTGCTCTTGCTGCGCCGAAGATCTTCGTCGCGGAGAGATTCACTGGTGCTTCCTCACCGCCACTTCTCCGAGCTTTCTTCGGCGGTTCTCGCCCTTCTCCGTGGCCAGCCTCCGTCGGCCCTCACGAACTTGCCGTTGCTCCGGCGACCATCTCCCCAAGCGTCTCCGCCGCCTCAGGTCAGCCTCGACCCGCATTTGCTTCTCCTTTCTTCTCTTTTCAGATCTTGGGCCGGTAGAATATTTACTTCCTCTTTTCTTTTGTTTTTCCTCTTACTCGTAGATCTTCGCGCGAGGGTAGTTCTTGGGAAAACTGTTTTTCCGGGTAGATCTGTATGTCTAGTGAAGAGTCCTTTTCCGAGTCACCTTCCAGTAGCCACCGGAGCGAAGAATCCGACGGTCTCACAGCAGATCTCGCCCGGATGGAAGCCGAATCCGCCAGAGACCAAGAGGTCGGCAGCTCCAGCCAGGCCCCCGGAAAAGATCTTTCCGGTATCACACGCGGAGCCTAGAAAGGTTCCGACGTGACACAACATGAGATCGACTGGCTTTACCGGTCTAGGAGGATACCGGAGGGAGTCTCCTGCCGGCTTCCTGGCAATGAGATCGAACCGGTGCTCAATCCCGGTGAGTTTGTAGTTTTCCTCGCTCACTTCGAGCGTGGCTTCGGCCTTCCCGCCTCCGATTTCTTCCGCCAAATTCTTGATTTCTATCGACTCCAACCTCATCATCTTCCCGGCAACGCCGTTTTCTACCTTTCTTGCTATGCTACTTTCATGGAGGCCTACATCGGCATCCGCCCCACCCGCGAGACTTTCGCTCGCTTCTTTTCTCTTTGGATAAACTCCGTCCAGGGAAAGGATATTCCTAAGCCCAAACCCCCCGTACAATGCGGGTCTTGTATCATCGGCTCCCGCCAAGGGAGCCCCTTTTTTAAGTTTTCTGGTCTTGAGTCCTGACGGTTATGGCAAACGACCTTCTTCTACGAGAAGACTGACGGCGCCGCGGATCTTATCAACCTGCCGGCTTTCAATCCGGCGCCGCCCACCAAGGTCAACTGGGGCTACTTTCCCGGTACGAATCATATTGAGACGAACCGGGTGGTACGCTTTATGGAGAAACTGATGAAGGAGACCAACATCTGCTCTGATGACATCATTCGCACTTTCATCTCACGCCGGGTGCTTCCTCTTAAGCGCCGGGCTCACAAAATGAGCGAGATGTATGGCCCCGGTGATCCCACCAAGATCACCGGCCTCCCTCTCAGCAAAGGGGACATAGTCCTCAAGGCTAAACAAATCTGCCAAACCGACATGCCGGATGACTGGGAGTGGGGCTTCCAGCCTCTCAGTTCCACCAACCCTCCAACCGACGAAGTAAGGGATTGTTCCACCCGGGCTGTTCTACCGGTAACTTTTACGCCGTGGCTAACTGATTTTTTTCCTTTTGTTCTCAGGCCAAGGACCGCTTCTCTCGCATCGAATCGGATCGGCGAGGGCCCTGCCGGAAGCGCCCTTTGGACAAGGTTGACCCAGATCCCTACGTCCATTGGATGGACTTGAAGATGGGTCGCATCCCCACTCCGCGCCCTGGTAACTTTTCTTCTGAGGCTTCCGGTTCCGGCGATGAGCTCACCATACTTGAGGTAGTTTCCTCTTCCGGTCTCTTATGTATTGTTGCTATTTTCCTTCTATAGATGCACCCTCAGCTGGCCCCAAACCACAGGTCCACGAGCACGTGGTTCCCTTGCAGGCCGAAGTCGGCCAGGAGTTCTTGGAGAAGCTCATCCCTCAGAGCAAGAATAACAAGGTGTTATCACCAGAATTTGACCGGATCAGAAGTGGGCCGCGATCAAGATGGACTTGAAGATTATACATGGAAGAATATACGTGAATCGGCCTTATATGCAAAGTTTGGGCTAGTTTGCCCTTGTATCTGTAACATATTAGATTACGTGTCGGTTAGGAGGTAGAGTTTTACCCGTGCATGGTTAGGTGCACGCCTGAATTAGAAAGTCCCTTGGACTATAAATATGTATCTAGGGTTTATGGAATAAACAACAACCAACGTTCAACACAATCAATCTCGGCGCATCGCCAACTCCTTCGTCTCGAGGGTTTCTTCCGGTAAGCACCATGCTGCCTAGATCGCATCTTGCGATCTAGGCAGCATAAGCTTATGCACGTTGTTCATGCGTTGCTTGTGCTGAAGCCTTTTTGATGGCGAGCAACGTAGTTATCTTAGATGTGTTAGGGTTAGCATTGTTCTTCGTATCATATGCTGTCGTAGTGCAACCCTTATACATCTAGCCGCCCTTACACCTATCTTAGGTGTAGGGGCGGCACCCCGCTTGATCATTGTTTAGTAGATCCGATCCGTTACGGTTGCTCCTTGTTCTTCAAGGATTAGTTTAATATCCGCAATAGTTAGGCCCTACAAAGGGTTGGAGGATCCGGCGGCGTGTAGGGTGGAGTTTGCTAGCCCTAGACAGGATGTTCCGGGGATCAACCTCGTGTTGGTTTTTAGGCCCTGTCTAGGATCGGCTTACGGTCACCGTACGCGAGCGCGAGGCCCAATCGTGAGTAGGATGATCCGATTATGCGGTGAAAACCCTAAATCGTCATAGATCGCTTTAGCTTTATCTTGATCAAGCAGGACCACCATATATTCGTACACCTCGTACGAATCATGGGTGAATCGGCTCTTTGAGCCGATTCACGAGACAACTCGAGAGCCGATCGAGGCTCGTATTTAACGTTTACGTGTATGCCATGCAGGAAACTAAGCGAGGCATCATCCAACACCTTCCCGACCAGGTATAGGTCAGGTGGCACGCCCTTGCGACGACGAACGGACGTGTGACCGAAGGCTTTGCGGGCCGTCGCTCCGAGGGACCGGGGCCAGCCCGCAGCCCTAGTTGTTCCCGGCTCTACGGTGTTGCCGGTCGCTGCCCGCCGGTGGGTTTCGACCGCAACACATTCTCGGCACGCCCGGTGGGACAAACTTCGACATCCACCGCATCGCCATCTACATCCGAGATGGCGGAAAGCACTCCGGTCAAGTACGAGGATCCGACCGACGAGCTCAAGAAGAAGCATGACGAGATCAAGGCAGTCCTCGAAGCCGAACTCATCGGCTCTTTCCACGAGAACCCGCTCCCATGGCATCAGGTGGAAGGGGTTCTCACCGAAGGCGCGCTCGATGGAGTGGACCTGTCCGCCCCGTCGAAGAACGCACCAGGTCGCTGCGTCAGGAGATCAACTTCATGATGGCTCATTCGCTGCACCGCCACTCTGAGAGCCTGGTGAACACTTTGGAGCGTGTCGCTCTGCGCGTGATCCAGGAACTCATGAGCCACCAGTTTTCTCCGTCGGGACCAGCTCTGGGGACTTACAAAGGAGAGATGCCACTCCAGTCCCATCCACCGCTGCCGTTCGCATTGGCAGCACCAGAAGTGCCGAACTCATCGGCATACGTCGTCTACAAGATTGGTGGTGACCCTAGTGACTAGCAATTCCTGCCTGAGGCGCCCAAGGAGATCCTGCACGGATACGCGTGCGCATACGTACCGGACCGCAGTGCATCAGGCACTCTCAAACCGCAGCCGCAACAGACAGGGGCCTCTGGAACAGCAGGAGGAACGTCGGGAGCAGATCTTGAGAAGCAAACGTGGTTAGCTAAGTACGCCACTCCGACAAACCTCCAGAGCTCAGCTCCTGCAGTTGGCTCAGAACTGGAAAAGCAAGCATGGCTGGCTAAGTATGCCACCCCGGCGAATCTTCGTGGTTCGACACCTTCAGCCATCACCGCGGATCAAATTTGTACAATTCGAAAGATCAGTTCGGCATGATGCCGAAAAGGAAGACGTTCGGCTATACCAAGCCGTACCCCAACGAGTACGAATTGATCCCGCTACCACCCAAATATCGGCTCCCGACTTTACAAAGTTTAGTGGATCAGATGGTTCCAGCTCCATCGAGCATGTGAGCCGATATTTGGTACAGCTGGGCACGATCTCAGCATCAGACGAGCTGCGTGTGAGGTTCTTCGCACAGTCCCTCACAGGATCGGTTTTCGGGTGGTACACATCGCTGCCACCGAACTCAATCCGGACTTGGAAGCAGTTGGAAGAGCAATTCCATGAGCAGTATCACTCAGAGGCTTCCGAGGCTGGTATTGCCGATCTAGCACAAGTACGACAGAAGCGCGGGGAAACAGTTGTCGAATACATCCGGCGCTTCAGGACCGTGAGGAACCGATGCTATTCGGTTCACGTAAGTGAAAAAGAAGCGAGTCGAGTTGGCGGTGGTGGGTCTCTCATCATCGATCAAGGACGTGGCCTCCCAAGCGAGACTACCCTTCATTGGCGCACATGGTGCGAAGCTGTCGGCATATGAACAGGCGCCACCCGGATGTTTACCAGGACAAATTCAAGCGTGCGGTGGCCCCGGTGGATCACGACGAGGATGAAGGTGCTGCGGGAGATCGAGAGGTAGCGAGTGGCTGAATGGACTCGGGCGGCGAGGCCCCGTGTCCTGCAAATGGGTTAAGCCACAAGGCCCTCCAAAAGGGTTCGACTTCGACGTGACCAAAACCGAGCAGATTTTCGATCTCTTACTCACGGAGAAGCATATAAAGGTACCCGAAGGCCACAAGATCCCTACGGTGCGAGGAGCTGAACGGAAAGCCATACCGCAAGTGGCATAACACGTTCACCCACACCACTAACGACTGCAGGGTGTGGCGTCAGCAGATCCAAATGGCGATAGAGAAAGGGCTATTAATTTTCAACCAGTACGCCATGAAGGTCGACACACACCCCTTCCCCGCCGTTAATATGGTGGAGTGTACTTACCATGGAGGGTGCCAGCCAGATTTCTCGTGCAATATCAACATGGTGGGACCTGGGCACCACTCTGGTAAGGACGGAGATGAGGGCAGCTGCTCTCACAGCAAAGACACAGAGGAAGCCGCTCCACGCGATCGGCTCCGCCACGACGGCAAGCGCTACGTCACAGAGGGAGAAGTGAAGAACATAAGATATCAACGACCTCTCTCTGATCACCTCATCAACAAGTATGTAGGTCAATACGACCAACGCCGGCGACACAACGACGATGATGAAAAAGATCGTCTGGCTAGGGACGACAGGAGACGTCATCGGCATGATCACGACGAGGAGCGATATGAGCGCCACGCCAAGGAAAGGTCCAGGGAGCAAGACGACGAGGATAGGCACTGGGACTGCCCCTTCTTCAGACACTGCTGGGATTCAGGAATGAGCCGATTGCCAACAATCGGCAACTGCGCAGAATGCAAACAAAAGAAGAAGGATGCAGCTAACGTGTCCGTGTTCAAGCGCCTAGGACCTCTCCCGCCTCGAAGCAAACGTGCTGAGTCCCCTCGGATGGAAGATCTTGAGGATTTAGAAGACGAGGGAGAAGAAGAAGAAGACAGGTACCACCGGCCAAGGTGGTGCCCTGATGGACTCAGCCGTTCCCAAAAGCGAAGGGTTCGGCGTCTACGTGGGTTGGAAGAAGCCGAAAGGTTATACCTGCACACGTTGAGGAAGGCACGGCCTGATCCGGCCGCCAAAATTCAGCGAACCCTGGACGAAGAAGGTCGGCCACAAAGAAAAGAGTGGCGCCCCAAGCAAAGGAAAGCCGATGATGAGACATCGGCTGGCACAAACATGGTCTTCATCCTTCCAACGGAGTTTAGCGCTCCAGGATTAAACGAAGCACCTGTGGCACAACTGGACTGCGGCCCACGGCCGGTCATCTTTGAGAAGCCACGAGAAAGAAGTTACAAGCATCTGAAGGCCCTGTACTTGCGAGGATACATCAATGGGCAGCCTGTCAACAAGATGTTGGTCGACACCGGAGCGGCAGTTAACATCATGCCATACTCCATGCTACGTCGGTTGGGACGCTCCAGCTCGGATCTGATCAAGACCAATGTAACACTGAGCGATTTCAACGGCCAAGCATCCGACGCACAAGGTGTTCTGAATGTGGATCTGACCGTAGGAAGGAAAACTGTCCCTACGACGTTCTTTATTGTCGACAGCAAAAGCTCCTATGCTGTCCTACTAGGTAGAGATTGGATCCACTTCAACTGTTGCATTCCATCCTCAATGCACCAATGCCTAATACAGTGGGATGGAGATGAAGTAGAAGTCGTCCACGCAGATGATTCAGCCGAGATTTCGACGGCTGGCATGAACGTTTGGGAGACATCAGGCCAAGAGCCACTCTCAGGCATCAATTTGGACGACTGCGAGCGCATCGACGTGACAAAGAACGGGGTTAGGCTGGTTTTATCACCGGCCTGACCGTGTAACAAAGCAAACATCGATGGACGAACGTGGCGATGCCGATCCAGGTGATCGGCCCCAAGGATCTATGGAGGAACGTTACAAAACCTTCATTCGAGCAAGCAACGTGGAGGCCGATTCCAGCAATCGGCCAAAATTATCCTCACCTTCCATTCTGCCTGGGTTCAACGCCAATCTAATGGGACATGGGGTTACATCGGCTAATGAGCTAGAAGAAGTCCACACTGGTCCTAATCAAGCCGATGTTCACACATATCGCCCTAGCTAACCACAGAGCCGATTTCAGCAGTTACCTGGCAGAATCGGCTCGGGGGGCACCTAGTCAGATGAACATGTGCAGGTGAACATGTTCGCAGTGAGATATTGGGGGCCGATAGAAAAATCGGCCCGTAAAAAAAAAATCTACCAGTAGCATGTGCATCTCCAGCTCTGTGTCAGAGGAGTTCTACTTCTGAGCCACCATGCTTGTGCATCTCCAGCTCTGTGTCAGAGGAGTTCTACTTCTGAGCCGTTGTGTGATCATCTGCAATATCAACTTTCAATGGAGGAGGGGTGATCGGCTTTGGCTGGCTCTGCATGATAGTTCTTGCAGACATGATCTAGCCCAGGTCCATTTGTCTGAATGGCGTGCCCTCGTCTCCGTTTCGCCTTGACTGAGACTCGGGGGGCAGCTGGCCTGGTGGATGCTCTGTTTTGGAAAGCCGAGTGGGTGGCCATCGGTTAGTCCTGCGCCGCGATTTTCGACAAGGGTGGTGATCCGGCAGAACTTAAACTCATTGATCGAAAGGATGAAGGATAGATCATGAAGGCTTGATGCGCTGACATCGGCTTATTGAGCTTTGACCAAGATTGCAGTCACCCCGTGGTCGAAGAGATGAAGGGAAGATTATGAGAGACCGATGAGTTGCCGTCGGCTCATGGAGAATCGGTTTAAAAGAAATCGGCAAAATCGAATTGGGGAAACTTCTTCATTAATGAACAGGATTTCTTACAAAGAAAGAGCCGATTGCTCGAAGAAGGAAGAACAAAAGAAGGGTCTATTGACCAATCTACTACTGCTAGTCCTATACTAGTAGATCCTAATCTACGGGCCATCGCTGCCCTCGTCGTCATCCTCGGAGTTCTCATCGGCACTACTGCCGATGGGCTCCTCGTCGCTGCTCCCGTAGCCCTCTACGGGAGCTTCATCCTCCTCTTCATCGTCGCTGTCGTCGTCGTCCCACCACATGCGGAGGCGTTTCGCTGGCGGGTAGCCCTCGAGGGAGTCGTTGTCGTCTTCCTCCTCCTCTTCTTCAGAGGAGGGGCAGCCGTCCCGTGGGAACCGGTCATCCTCGCTTTCCGACTCCGGTCCCCGTCGGCGAGGAACTGGAGATCTTCATCCCCGCTGGTCAAGGACTTGTCGTCCTCGGACCAGATGGAGGAGGCGTGGCTTTCCTGGTCCCATTCTTCTGGGGCGCGGATGTCCTCCAGCGTCTCGCGGGAGGAGGAGGACCCATTGGAAAGACCGGAGGAGAATGAGGAGGAAGAAGACATGGTGGCGCAGGAGGGTTTTTGGGTGCTAATGCGAAGGGGATGAAGAAGCAAACTGTGTAGAACGGTTAAATAAAGGGGATATGAGGGAGATTCAATGCCACAGCAGTTTCCGAGGAAGTGGTGCCCAACAGGAAAAATTTTGCAGGCCACGTGGAGAAATGGAAAGGGCAAGGCATCATGATGAAGGATTCTGCGGCAGTTCTGCTCTGCCACGACATGACCCGACGAAGGAAAGCAAAATGATTTTGGAAATGTCATTTCCAAAACCAGGGGGGCATGTGTTATCACCAGAATTTGACCGGATCAGAAGTGGGCCGCGATCAAAATGGACTTGAAGATTATACATGGAAGAATATACGTGAATCGGCCTTATATGCAAAGTTTGGGCTAGTTTGCCCTTGTATCTGTAACATATTAGATTACGTGTCGGTTAAGAGGTAGAGTTTTACCCGTGCACGGTTAGGTGCACGCCTGAATTAGAAAGTCCCTTGGACTATAAATATGTATCTAGGGTTTATGGAATAAACTGTAGGATAACGTTGCATAGAAAACAAAAAATTTCCTACCGCGAACACGCAATCCAAGCCAAGATGCAATCTAGAAGACGGTAGCAACGAGGGGGTATCGAGTCTTACCCTTGAAGAGATTCCAAAGCCTACAAGATGAGGCTCTTGTTGCTGCGGTAGACGTTCACTTGCCGCTTGCAAAGCGCGTAGAAGATCTTGATCACGATCGGTTCCGGCGCCACGAACGGGCAGCACCTCCGTACTCGGTCACACGTTCGGTTGTTGATGAAGACGACGTCCACCTCCCCGTTCCAGCGGGCAGCGGAAGTAGTAGCTCCTCTTGAATCCGACAGCACGACGGCGTAGTGTCGGTGGTGGTGGAGAAGTCCGGCGGAGCTTCGCTAAGCGTGCGGGAAGTGGAGGAGCGGGGCGGCTAGGGTTTGGGGAGAGGGGGGCGCGGCCACTATGGGGTGCGGCCACCTTGGTGGTTCTTGGGTGGCCGGCCCCCTCCCTTGGCCCCTCATTATATAGGTGGAACCCCAAGAGGTGGTGTCCAAGTCTTCGAATAAGACCCGAACCAAAAACCTTCCATAGGAGGGGGGAAACCTAGCCAAGCTAGGACTCCCACCAAGGTGGGAGTTCCACCTCCCATATGGGGGTGGCCGGCCCCCTAAGGGGGAGTCCACTTGGGACTCCTCCCCCACTAGGGTTGGCCGGCCATGGAGGTGGAGTCCCATGTGGACTCCACCTTCCTTGGTGGTTTCTTCCGGACTTTTCTAGAACCTTCTAGAACCTTCCATAGAACCTTCCGCGACATTTTATTCACATAAAATGACATCCTCTATATGAATCTTATTCTCCGGACCATTCCGGAACTCCTCGTGATGTCCGGGATCACATCCGGGACTTCGAACAAATATTCCAACTCCATTCCATATTCAAGAACTACCATTTCAACATCCAACTTTAAGTGTGTCACCCTACGGTTCGTGAACTATGCGGACATGGTTGAGTACTCACTCCGACCAATAACCAATAGCGGGATCCGGAGATCCATAATGGCTCCCACATATTCAACGATGACTTTAGTGATCGAATGAACCATTCACATACGATACCAATTCCTTTTGTCACGCGATATTTTACTTGTCCGAGGTTTGATCTTCGGTATCACTCCATACCTTGTTCAACCTCGTTTCCTGACAAGTACTCTTTACTCGTACCGTGGTATGTGGTCTCTTATGAACTCATTCATATGCTTGCAAGACATTAGACGACATTCCACCGAGAGGGCCCAGAGAATATCTATCCGTCATTGGGATGGACAAATCCCACTGTTGATCCATATGCCTCAACTCATACTTTCCGGATACTTAATCCCACCTTTATAGCCACCCATTTACGCAGTGGTGTTTGGTGTAATCAAAGTACCTTTCCGGTATAAGTGATTTACATGATCTCATGGTCATAAGGACTAGGTAACTATGTATCGAAAGCTTATAGCAAATAACTTAATGACGAGATCTTATGCTACGCTTAATTGGGTGTGTCCATTACATCATTCATATAATGACATAACCTTGTTATTAATAACATCCAATGTTCATGATTATGAAACTAATCATCCATTAATCAACAAGCTAGTTTAAGAGGCATACTAGGGACTTCTTGTTGTCTACATATCACACATGTACTAATGTTTCGGTTAATACAATTATAGCATGACATATAAACATTTATCATAAACATAGAGATATAAATAATAACCACTTTTATTATTGCCTCTAGGGCATATCTCCTTCGATCTCCCACTTGCACTAGAGTCAATAATCTAGATTACATTGTAATATACCTAACACTCATGGCATTCTGGTGTTGGTCATGCTTTGCCCTAGGGAGAGCTTTAGTCAACGGATCTGCTACATTAAGATCAGTGTGTACTTTGCAAATCTTTACTTCTCCATCTTCGATGTACTCGCGAATCGAGTGGTAACGCAGCTTGATATGCTTCAGCCTCTTGTGTGACCTTGGCTCTTGTGCATTGGCGATGGCACCCATGTTATCACAGTAAATGATTAATGGGTCCAATGCACTAGGAACCACACCGAGCTCTACAATGAACCTCTTCATCCATACCGCTTCTGATGAAGCCTCGAAGCCGCTATGTACTCGATTCCGTTGAAGACTTCGCCACCGTGCACCGCTTCGAGCTTGCCCAGCTTACTTCAAGCACCATTCAATATAAACACGTACCCAGATTGTGACTTAGAGTCATCAGGATCAGTGTTCCAACTTGCATCGGTGTAACCATTTACAACGAGCTCTTGGTCACCTCCATAACAAAGAAACATATCCTTAGTTCTTTTCAAGTACTTCAGGATATTCTTGACCGCTGTCCAGGTGTTCCATTCCCGGATCACTTTGATATCTCGCTAGTCAAACTAACAGCATGTGCTATATCCGGTCTAGTACATAGCATGGCATACATGATAGATCCTCATCGCCGAGGCATAGGGGATATTACTCATCCTTTCTCTTTCTTCGCGCCGTAGCCGGTCCTTGAGTCTTACTCAAGACCTTGCCTGGTAACATAGGTAAGAACCCTTTCTTACTTTCGTCCATTCTAAACTTCTTTAGAATCTTGTCCAGATATGTACTCTGTGATAGCCCTATTAGACGTCTTGATCTATCTCTATAAATCTTGATGCCTAATATATACGATGCTTCACCAAGGTCTTTCATTGAAAAACTATTATTCAAATAACCTTTTACACTGCTTAATAGTTCTATATCATTCCCAATTAATAATATGTCATCTACATATAATATCGTGAATGCTACGGAGCTCCCACTCACTTTCTTGTAAATACGAGCCTCTCCATGACACTGTATAAACCCGAAGTCTTTGATCACCTTATCAAAGTGTCGGTTCCAACTTCTTGATGCTTGCTTCAGTCCATAGATTGAACGCTGAAGTTTGCATACTTTGTCAGCATTTTTAGGATCGACAAAACCTTTGGGTTGTACCATATACAACTCTTCCTCAATGTCTCCATTAAGGAACGCCGTTTTGACATCCATCTCGCCAAATCTCATAATCGAAAAATGCAGCTATTGCTAACAAAATCCTCACAGATTTTAGCTTCGCTACAGGTGAGAAAGTCTCATCGTAGTCAACTCCTTGAATTTGTCGGAAACCCTTTGCGACAAGTCGAGCTTTATAGACAAGTAATATTACCATCAAGCATCCGTTTTTCTCTTGAAGATCCATTTATTCTCGACAGCCTTTCGGCTATCGGGTAAGTCTACCAAAGTCCATACTTTGTTATCATACATGGATCCCATTTCGGATTTCATGGCTTCTTGCCATTTGTTGGAATCCGGGCTCATCATCGCTTCTTCATACGTCGCAGTGGTCCTCATCATTGTTATCTACAATCATGACATTTAGACAAGGATCATACCAATCCGGAGTGGCACGTTCCCTTGTCGATCCGCGAGGTTCGGTAGTTTCCTCGTTCGAAGTTTCATGATCATTATCATTAGCTTCCTCTCGTTGCCGGTGTAGGCGGTACATGTACAACTTCCGGCATCGCGCTACTCCGATCAACGAGTATAGATTCATCAATCTCATCGAGTTCTACTTTTCTTCCAGATCACTTCTTTAGTGAGAAATTCTTTCTCAAGAAAGGTTCCGTTCTTAGCAACAAATATTTTGCCTTCGGATTTGTGATAGAAAGTATACCCTATAGTTTCCTTAGGGTATCCTATGAAGACGCATTTCTCCGCTTTGGGTTCTAGCTTGTCCTGTTGTAACTTCTTTACATAGGCTTCGCAACCCCAAACTTTCAGGAATGACAGCTTAGGTTTCTTATTAAACCATAATTCATACGGTGTCGTTTCTACGGATTTTGATGGTGCTCTATTTAAAGTGAATGCGGCTGTCTCTAATGCATAACTCCAAAATGATAATGGCAAATCAGTAAGAGACATCATAGAACGAACCATATCTAAGAGAGTTCGATTACGACGTTCGGACACACCGTTTCGTTGTGGTGTTCCCGGCGGTGTCAATTGTGAAAGTATTCCGCATTTCTTTAAATGCATGCCAAACTCATAACTCAGATATTCACCTCCACGATCAGATCGTAGAAATTTGATCTTCTTGTTACGTTGATTTTCTACTTCACTTTGAAATTCCTTAAACTTCTCGAAAGTTTCGGATTTATGTTTCATGAAATAGATATACCCATATCTACTCAGATCATCCGTGAAGGTTAGAACATAACGATAACCACCGCGCGATGCTACACTCATTGGTCCGCACACATCGGTATGTATGATTTCCAATAAGTCAGTAGCTCGCTCCATCATACCAGAAAATGGAGTCTTAGTCATTTTTCCCATTAGACATGCTTCGCATCTATCAAGTGACTCAAAGTCAAGTGATTCAAGTAATCCATCAGTATGGAGTTTCTTCATGCGTTTCACTCCAATATGACCAAGACGACATTGCCACATATAAGTAGAATTATCATTCAATTTAATTCGCTTAGCATCAATGTTATGTATATGCGTATCACTACTATCGAGATCTAACGAAATAAGCCATTCTTTTGTGGTGCTCGACCATAAAAGATATTATTCATAAAAATAGAACAACCATTATTCTCGGACTTGAATGAATAACCGTCTTGCATTAAACAAGATCCAGATATAATGTTCATGCTCAACGCGGGTACAAAATAACAATTATTTAGGCTTAAAACTAATCCCGAAGGTAGATGTAGAGGAAGTGTGCCGACGACGATCACATCGACTTTGGATCCATTTCCAACGCGCATTGTCACTTCATCTTTCGGTAGTCTTCGTTTATTCTTTAGTTCCTGTTTCGAGTTACAGATATGAGCAACCGAACCAAGTATCAAATACCCGAGTACTAGAACGAGAACCGAGTGAGATAAACATCTATAACATGTATATCGATATACCTTCTTTCTTCTTCTTGACAAGGCCGCTCTTCGATCAGCCAGATACTTGGAGCAATTACGCTTCCAGTGTCCCTTCTCCTTGCAGTAATAGCACTCAGCATCAGGCTTAGGGCCGTTCTTAGGTTTCATAGGAGGCGTGGCAGCTTTCTTGCCACCCTTCTTGAATTTTCCCTTAGACTTGCCCTCGTTTCTTGAAACTGGTGGTCTTGTTGACCATCAACACTTGGTGCTCTTTCTTGATCTCAATCTCAGCAGCTTTTAGCATGCCAAAGAGTTCATGTAACTCCTTGTTCATGTTCTGCATATTGTAGTTCATCACAAAGTTCTTGTAACTTGGTGGCAGTGATTGAAGGACACGATTAATCCCCAGTCTGTTAGGAATCACTATTCCCAAGTCACCGAGTTTCTTCGCATGCCCGGTCATGGCGAGCATGTGCTCACTAATGGAGCTGCCTTCTTCCATCATACAACTCGAAGAAATGTTTCGATGCTTCATAGCATTCCACGGCCGCATGAGTCTCGAAAATAGTCTTCAACTCTTTCATCAACTCATGAGGATCGTGATGCTCAAAACGTTTTTGAAGATCGGATTCCGGATCGCACAAGATGGCACACTCGAACTTGAGAGTACCGAGTTTTCCGAGTCTCGTAAACAGCTTTTACTTCATCGGTTTCAGCTTCGCAGGAGGGTCACCTAGCGGTGCATCAAGCACATATTGCAGATTTCCGCCGGAGAGGAAGATCCTCACATGACGGAACCAGTCGGTGAAGTTGCTACCGTTGCTCTTAAGCTTTTCTTTCTCTAGGAACTGGTTAAAATTGATTGGGGACGCCATCTCTACAACATATATTTGCAATAGTTTAGACTAAGTTTATGACAAATTGAGTTCAAATTTTAATTCAATATAATTAAAAATCTAGGTGAACTCCCACTCAAAACAATATCCCTCGCATTGTCTTAGTGATCACACGAACCAAATCCACCACACCATAGTCCGATCATCACGAGACAAGGTGTAATTTCAATGGCGAACACTCAAAGTGTTCATCATATCAATCATATGATTCATGCTCTACCTTTCGGTATCACGTGTTCCGAGACCATGTCTGTACATGCTAGGCTCGTCAAGGCCACCTTAGTATCCGCATGTGCAAAACTGTCTTGCACCCGTTGTATGCACTTGTTGATTCTATCACACCCGATCATCACGAGATGCTTCAAACGACAAGTCTTGGCAACGGTGCTACTAAGGATGAACACTTTATTATCTTGAGATTTTAGTGAGGGATCATCTTATAATGCTACCGTCGCGATCTAAGCAAAATAAGATGCATAAAAGGATTAACATCACATGCAGTTTATATGTGATATGATATGGCCCTTTTGTCTTTGCGCCTTTGATCTTCATCTCCAAAGCACGGACATGATCTCCATCATCTTCGGGCATGATCTCCATCATCGTCGGCGTAGCGTCAAGGTCAATGGCGCCGTCTTCATGATTGTCCTCCATGTAGCAACTATTACAACTACTTTGAAATACTACTCAACATGAAATTTAAAGACAACCATAAGGCTCCCGCCAGTTGCCACAATACAATAATGATCATCTCATACATATTCATCATCAT